>NW_012267242.1:4968708-5052893 GCF_000151885.1 Dipodomys ordii | reverse complement strand
CTTCCTTCCTTCCTTCCTTCCTTCCTTCCTTCCTTCCTTCCTTCCTTCCTTCCTTTCTTTCCTTCTTTCCTTCTTTCCTTCACTGCCAATCCTGGGTTTTCAATTCAGGACCTAGGCACTGTTCCTGAGCTTTTTGCTCAGGACTTGAGCAACAGCTCCATATCTGGCTTTTGGGGGTTTAACTGGAAATGAATTTCAAGGATTTTTCTACCCATCCTGCCTTCAAACCACACTTCTTAGACCACAGCCTCTGAAGTAGCTAGGATTAGAAGCATGAGCCTGCATCTAGCATGATATTCATAAATAATATTTACTGTTCAATGATGTTTGTAATTGATGTGGACAGAGAAGGACCTCAGTTTTATTAATTTGAGATGTCTATGGAACATTGCGATGGGAATGGCCAATGGGGAGTTGGAAATAGAAAAGACTAGCTCTTGGCCAGGCACCCATGGCTCATGCCTGTAATCCTAGCTACTCAGGAAGTTGAGATCTGAGGATTGTGGTTCAAAGCCAGCCCAGGCAGGAAAGTCTGTGAGACTCTTATCTCCAGAAAACCAGAAGTGGCACTGTGACTCAAGCAGTAGAGTGCTGGTCTTGAGCTGAAAAGCTCAGGGACAGTGCCCAGGCCCAGAGTTCAAGCCCCACGACCTACAAAAAGAAAGAAAGAAAGAAAGAAAGAAAGAAAGAAAGAAAGAAAGAAAGAAAGAAAGAAAGAAAGAAAGAAAGAAAGAAAGAAAGAAAGAAATGAGGCTACAATGCTTGATAAGAAATGTAATCATTATCTTGCCCATGTAATTGTAACCCCTCTGTACAGTATTTTCACAATAAAAAAAATCCCTTAAAAAAGAAAGAAAGAAAGAAAGAGAGAGGGGGGATGGAAGGAAGGAAGGAAGAAAGAAAGAAAAAAAGAAAGAAAAAAAGAAAGAAAAGACTAGATCTTGTAAGACAAGAGTGCTCTCGAGATACAGTTTTGTTATATTCATAGAACTAAGAGTGGGTGAAAAAAAGAAGCCAGGACCGAATTGTTGAAAGTATCACATGGGATGATTGGCACAAAAGAAGAAAGAACAACCAAGAGAAAGATGTATTATTGTCAATAGGAAAGTCTTTGGAGAGGGAAGTGAGAAACAAGTCTGGCCAAGTTGCTGGAGTAGATCATACAGCATCAGTGAACAGACCATTGGAGAAGGCACTTAGGTGATCTTTGATGATCACAGTGTAATAGAATGACAGATGAGCCAGACTTGTGTGTATAGAACATAAATGTCATGGAGAAACGTGTGTACAGGAAACAGGGAACAAATAAAAGAAACAGAGAGACAAGCCGAGACAGGTAGTTGTTGAGTTAGAACCAGTGCAGATCTCTCTTCTGTCATTATGTAAGGATGAAGAAATAGACCATGAAGAAAAGAGATTAATACATGCAACAAAGGAAGAGAGTCTGAGTGCAAGTGGATAAAGAAAAATCAACAAGGTAGCCAGAGCAGATGTGTCTTAGAACATAGAAATGAACTTCCTCCTAGAGAGAGATAGCAATGCCATTCCTCAGAGATAAGCAAGAAGGCAGTAAATCTTGATAGCAGTGAGAAAGGGATGTAGGCCAAAGTCATTTGTGGTTGATGCCTTTCATCGATGTGTGTGTGTGGGGGGGGGGGGGGGTGAGATCAAGCTGGTGAAATTATATGCATTCAGCCTAGGAAAGGATTGGAGCAGAAAGATTGTCTATTTGTATAGGGAAATATCTATTTCATCCCTATTTTTCCCTTCTCATATCAAAGAACATCAAAGAATAGGGATGGAAGTCACTCTGGAATATATCATAGACCCAAGTATCCAGTCTAGCAATCTTGGCTAATGGATGTAGCAATTGAGCAGTTAGTGACCAGCTCAAGATTACATAGCTATTTAGTAGCCATGATTGTCCTCGAGGTCATTTTTTCTCGTGCTTAATCCCTACATTTTAGTGAACTATTTCAAGCTGTGCCTTCCTGAGTCTTAATGCCACTTAAGCCAACATTGCATCCTGTTTTGTATGTTTTGCACATACGTTCCCCCTAGCCCCTGCTGGCCACCAACCTCGGGCCACGCCTTCCTCAATCCTCTTCCTTATGCCTGTCCTGCATGAACACTGTTTCAGTTTGTAGGCTGAATTAGATTCATCCTCAGATGGAGCAATGTTACAGACTGCCTGTCTGCTCATATTCATGAAACAAGCCAGCATGAGGCTGTTACCAACATAAGGACTCAGTGTATTAGCTCTGTGTAGTTGAGCCTGTATCTCAAAGGCAGAGTTGAGCCAGATATTCCCTGGAGTGTAGCATTTATGGTTGTCAAATGGACTTCCTAGATAGCCATTATACATTAACTCAAAGTTAAAAAGAAACTACAGTGGTGCTTAATTTACCAAAAGGAATGCATTGCAAATGAGTTCAGCAAAATGTAGTGAGATTAGGTCTTAGGCTCCGTGAGTTCTGACATTATGAAATCAGTTCATAATTGCAAGCTATAAACATTTCACTTATGTATCTAGGATTTTATTTTCCCTGTCTATGTTTGAGCATGGCTTTTGTTGTTTTTGCATTACTGTTTTAAAATGTTTAGTGTCTTTGAAAGAGATACTCATGAGCCATAATCTAATTTGTTGCCCAGTACTTATTTTGGATTGTTATATTATTGCTCTGTACAGGGAACCAGATCCCACATATATATCTAGCTTTTGTTTTGTAAATGCTCACCACTGACATAGATGCTAGAATATCTGAATCATTTCTACCCTTTAAATAATGCACTAAATACAATGACCATCGACACCCCCTTCCTTCTCTCATTTGATTTCGAGATACAAAGAATAAATGAGACATGCACTTGGGTTTTGCTGTCTTTTTATGAAATCCAAGCCCTGCTGGAAAGAATGAGCAAGAAGCATGGGAGAACATGTCGTGGGAGCAGCTACCTTTCCCAAGTGTCTCATCCTCTCCTCTGTCATCCCCAGGCGATGGGCCTGCATTTGTGTGTGTAGATTTATAGTTTATCTTTATCTATGGCTTCATCTGTAGGTAGCTATTATAGCTGCCTTGCCTGGATATTGTTTGGGCCTGATAGATCTGTCTGTAGTTCATCAAAGGGGAGCCGAGTGCCTAAAAGCCATCGGGTCCAGCTGAGGATGAAATACGAGCCATCAGCCTTGGTAATGGCTGTAAAATTTCATAATTACACGGCCTTTATTACATTGCATAATGATCCTGAAGCAGTATGGAACAATTAATTAAGATTTTCAACCGTGGCTCTTTCAGAAATTAAAAGGTGCTCGTCGCTGAGAAATAGGAATCTGTCTTGTCCTAAAAGCATTAGGGATGCTTAAGAAATACTTTGCAACACACTTTTATTTTTGGTTAAGAAGAATGTCTCCTAGTTAGGGTATACACATTTTGTATGCCAGGCCAATTATCAAGTTTTTATTTCAACTTCAGAGGAGCTATTTTAAAAAGGGGTATAAAGCATGCTAAGTAAGGATCTATATAACTCCCCAACTTCCCTTTCCTCTTCTCAGAAAAATTCTATTCAGCGTCCTGCTGTAGCCATTTATCACATTTATGGTTGTTCATCTCTACACATTAAATAAATGCAGGCTCTGAGATAGAGGGTCAGTTAACTGCCTTCCATAGTATACTGACCAATGAGTTTTTCTTATACACTCTCTCAGATCTTAAGGCATTAAAATTCTTTCAAGATCTCTACACTTTTGACAGGCATCCCCAAAGGAAAGCTTTACTGTTTCCATTTATTATCCTGTGAATGCAACATGTCACATCTAGTGTGTACCCTTTATTTTTTTTCATAATCTCATCTTCACACTCCATAAAGAGTAATTAAATTTGGTGAGGGTCTCGAAGAGCCACCAGGAATTTGCTTTATTTGAAAAACAACCGACACTGAAGAAAAAAATACCTAACATAAACGTATGTACATGCACACATATATCTACATACATACACATGCAGCTTCACTGCCAGGCACACATGATGATGTATGCTAGATTCAAGGAAATGATCATTACAATGGTTGGGGTTAATAAAATACTAATGCAAAAGTCATGAAGAGAAGCTCGATATTTTTATGATGATGATTTGCAGCCAAATCTCAAGTTTTCACTCATGTACTGGATAAATAGTAGACATGTTTCAAGGGAAGCTTGAGAGCTCATGTTCCGCCTTCTCAGCAATTTAAACAAGAGCCTCTAAGCAAAGAAATCTCCCAACCTCCTTGTGATGTCTACAAAACTCCCAGATATTTGTGTTCGTCAAGTATTATTGCTTTTAAATTAACAATCATCATATAATGTTTTACGGATCTAAATATTTCACGGGAGACTAAAACTTCCCTGGGGCCTCCCCAATAATAAACTTTCGGCAGAATATTTGGAAAGGATTATGGGTTTCCAGGACGAGCGACGGTGCAGAGTAAATTCTCTTGTTGAGGCGTTTAGTCCCTTAATAGGAATTTTCTGATCTGCTGTCATTCTTGTTCACACACCGAGTGTCACTGCCTCTAAAACACTTGTCATTCTTTAATGGAAACAAAATAGTCATTGCAGCCAGAGCCCCAATGTCATTCCACTACCCCTTGCTGCGTCGGCACTAGTGAAAATGACAGAGCGGCTCTCAGTAGGGGTAATTAAAATGTAAATATTGATATTTTATTATTTGAAATTACTTTCCAGTGCAGCATTTAATATCTCTCCATCTGTGCGGCTCTGTTTAGCGGTCACTTTAGTGGAGCTCTGGGAAAGCAAGCAGCGGCTTGATCTCCGTTATGTCAAAATGCTTGTTGCTGCTTAATTTTGATATCTAATTAAGTGGAAAAGTACAGTCCACACTGTAATCCATGGCATCTTAACCAGCTGCTTGGGTATATTTAGAATTAATCTCCACTATGGAATCATCCTAATGTATGCAATTAAGAGTCTGCCGATGGCTAATTAGGTGTATTAGAATCAGACAGCTTTTTTTTCTCTCTCTCTCCTTCCTTTTTCTCTACTTTTCATTTTGGACTGTTGCAGACTCTAAGAGGGTACCTCCAGAGGTGTACTTAATACTACTGAAATTAACTCAGGAAATAGGGCAACTTCCCTAAAGATTTATCTGTGGAGCTTTACCCTCGGTGTTTGCTGGTATTATTTTCTGGTATCAACCTTATAGGACAATTTCCAGAGTTTCCCTGGGTGTCTGTGTAAGATCTCAGTGGCAGGAATGGGACTGCAGAAGAGAGAAAGAGGGACAGAAAGATACATACAGGATCCTAGCAGATCAAAACGTGAGGCAGCATGAGCCAGGGCTGTGGGTGCTCTTTCTCATTGAGGAAAAAATAAGAGGAATTCAGACCTTTTACCTCCCAGAGAGGTGGGAGTGTGAGTGAGTGAGTGAGTGTGTGTGTGTGTGTGTGTGTGTGTGTGTGTGTGTGTGTTGGGGGGGCGGTGTTTGGTTTCTATATGGTGGATCTGTGGTATGCAGGACAGACAGGCTTTTACTACTGAGAGAGATTCTGTGTTCCTGTGATGGAGGAATTCCAAGAGCCATGTGTTGTCCACTGTTTTTGTGTATGTTTCATTATAACTCAGCCAGTTTTCCAAACTGGGGACAGTGTAGGGAGGAAGAAGGCAGGGCGGGGAGCAGGAATCAAAGGGGTTGCCTCTATTGTCAGCAAGAAGATCACTGAGAGCCTCCCAGTGGAACCTATGCCAAGCCGTAATGACTTAGCTGTGCTTGAGCCAGCAAACACTAGCCGTAAACTTGGGAGTAAATATTCGTAAACAGATCTTCATTAGCCACCGAGAAAAATAGTGTGGGAGCCTGACTTGAAACTGAACTCTCAGAGCTAGAAATTCACAGGAGCTGTTTTTTTCCTTGCTGTCCAAAACACAAATTATATCCAAGCCTTTAAGCATAGATAGTAAGGATTTCTCCTATTATTTGAATATGAGGTTTTAGGGTCAGCATGTGATAATTTCCTATCTGTGCCATGCATCTCATGGATAACATATTTCTTCCACATACTTTCATGAATACATATGACACTTTGTTTTTAATGGCCTGGGACATAAATCCTTTGACTGGCATTTATGCAGAAGACCTCTGATTTTTCCCCCCTCTTACTTCTCTTCCTTTTAGGACATATATTAGAGATACTGAATTATGATGCCTTTTTAATTTAGGAAAATCTATAGAAGCACACCTGAAGGATTATTTTCTGTTATAACTAAAGTAAAAACAATTTTTCAAAAAGGAGAAGACAGCAATATTAACTATACAAAGACTAATAATCAATCTGATGTTGAAATTTGTGTTTCTAAAGCAAGGGGCAAATTAGATAGATTTGAAAATAGGTTACTTAAAATTCATATAGAATTTATGTGATTTTTTTCCCATGAGATGCCACATAAAATTGATTCTTGGCCATTCCAAAGTGTACAATGGTCACAATTCTTTTCTCTTTGGGGACTGAGAACTAAAATCCAATGTTGGATTTTTTTAGTTGAACTCATAAGAAATTACCCAGCTTCTCCCAATACCTATGCCGTTCTTGCCTTAGCCCTTGTATACGGGTGGTCTTTAACAATGAGAAGATTGTAACATAAAGCCTTGTTTGATGAGCCTTAAAGCCAGCAACTCTGCCTTCACTAATTCTGCCAGAGTGGTAGGAAAAGGGATGATCCTCTCACCCACTTTTCTTTGTTAGACAATGTTTGATACAAAAGCAGATTGGGGGACTGGGAAGTTGGCTCAGTGGTAGAGTGCTTACCTCGCATGCATGAGTCCTTGGGTTCGATTCCTCAGTACCACATAAGCAGAAAAAAGCCAGAAGTGGCACTGTGACTCAAGTGGTAGGGCACTAGCCTTGAGCTGAAGAGCTGAGGGACAGCGCCCAGGCCCAGAGTTCAGGCCCCACAACTTTTTTTCTTTGCAAACCTCAGCAAATTAATAGGGAGATACATCTATCATCAAACCCACCATCACTTCTTGATAATTTATTCCATGTGTAGAACATACTTTCAAGTTATTATGTAGAAATACATATAACAGATTCTCTTTAACTGGTAAACGTTTCAGCAGGTTCCTTTAAAACATTTGTGTTGAACTTAATGTGTAATATAAAAAATGCTCATGAATTATTCTTATTTGAAAATATTTGGCATTAGCCAAATAATGATAATCCTAGCTACTCAGGAGCCTGAGATCTAAAGATCGTGGTTCAAAGCCAGCCCCAGCAGAAAGTCTGTGGGACTCTTATCTCCAATAAACCACCAGAAAACTGCAAGTGGCACTGTGGTTCAGGTGGTAGAGCACTTTGAGCTGAAGAGCTGAGGGACAGTACGTAGGCCCAGAGTTCAAGCCCCACTACTGACAGCATATATATGCATATGTATATATGTATGTATTTGGCATTAGAAATAGTAAAATAATGAAATATTAAAGTATTTAAAGAAAAGTTAAGAAAAACACATCAGCCAATACTTTGTTATTGGGTTTTTTTTTTTTTGTTTTAAAGTCCATCCAAAAATTAAAGTTCAAGTAGGGTGCAGGTAGCTTACACCTTTAATCCTAGCGACTTTGGAGGCTGAGACCTGAAGATCGCAGTTTAAAGCCAACTCAGGCAGAAAAGTTCCCATGAGATTCTTTTTCTTTTCTTTCTTTTTTTGTCGGTTGTGGGGCTTGAACTCTGGGCTTGGGCACTGTCCCTGCACTCTTCAGCTCAAGGCGAGCACTCTATCACTTGAGCCACAATGCCACTTCTGGTTTTCTAGCGGTTTATTGGAGATAAGATTCTCACAAACTTTCCTTCCTGGGCTGGCTTTGAACTAACATCCTCAGATCTCAGCCTCCTGAGTAGCTAGGATTACAGGCTTGAGTCACTGACTCTGGACTTTCCCATGAGATTCTTATCTCCAATTAACCACTCAAACACCAGAAGTGGCACTGTGGCTGAAGTGGTAGAGCACTAGGCTTGAGCATAAAGAAGCTGAGGACACTGCCCAGGTCCTGAGTTCAAGCCCCACAACTGACAAAAAAATAATTTCAGTTCAGATTGCCTGTCCAACAGTTATACAGCTTTTAGAAGGACATATAACTTTTGCTGAAATGTAACAAATAGTGTGCTTTATTAATAATCAACTGGTCCATTTACTAAAACTCTGAATGATTATCGAATCATACTTTTTATCCTAACATTTGTTTTAGCAAAATTCATCATCGTGTATTCATCTTATATTCCTTCTCCAGGTCTCCATTTTAAATGAAAGAAAATGTTCCTCCACAGACATAAGTTGATTTCCTCTTATAGATGATGTATATTTAGTAAATGGGCAAAAAGTAAATTTGTAGCAAGTCAAGGCAAACCTGCACCTGGCTTAGTATCAATATTTTTCAACTCCCTATTTGATTTCCTCAAGGCCCTACTTTGTTTCTTTTAGATTTAGTTGGATCCTGTTTTGCTTTTTCCAGTAGCTGCATAGGGCTATGTCTCTCTTGTTGCTGGCTCCTGCCTTGGTGTGTTCAGACATAATAAAAGATGAGAACAGAGAAGTTCCATTTTTGCTGATTGTATGTATCTAATTCGCTGCTTTCAACTGAAAAGACCCTCTTAGTCTCCAAGAGCTTCTCATAGGCAATTGTACTATGGCTTGGAACTTCTGACAAATGAGTACTTACTTAGCAAGAACTCACTGTACTTAAATGAATGAAGGTAGGTGCCATTGAATATATTTTTATTCCTTCTTTCCCTTTGCTGCTAAGAATAAAAACCTA
Source organism: Dipodomys ordii (assembly GCF_000151885.1). Classification (NCBI taxonomy): domain Eukaryota; kingdom Metazoa; phylum Chordata; class Mammalia; order Rodentia; family Heteromyidae; genus Dipodomys; species Dipodomys ordii. The sequence goes on along the minus strand of NW_012267242.1, from coordinate 5,044,089 downwards.
GTAGTTTTAAATATTCATGGCCTTTATAAAACACATGGAAAATGTCCTCCAGGTCAGTTTTTACGGGGAATTACCCCCAAATTAGATTTTGATTCTCCTAAGAATTTTTGCATCAAGAAAACCTCTACAATTATTTTACTCCAGCTATTTAACAGGAAAGAAGTAAAGACTTGTTTTTATGTCTAACTTAATAAGGTTAGAATTTCAGCAGTTTAAATTTTTCAGCTACAGAAAATAAATGTGTATTTCTTCAATGTATTGTCAAAATAATTATACAAGTAGGATAAGTAGAGGCATTAATCACAGATACTTACAAATAATGAAAAGTCATTGTGACACCATTGTAGAATCTGTCATGACTGTTCTTTAGAAACATAGGAGATACAGTTAGAATTCAAAAGGTTACTCTAATTACAAATTAATGAGAAACTGTCTGAGCTTAAGAAATTTAGGCAAAATTTTATCCGAGTTTAAATGTCTCCGTTTAAAAGCCTATAAACTGTATCGTGACTTATAACTAAAGAGTTTTTCAAGTAATCAATGCTTTAATAAATGTTTAGTGAGTGAATGGAAAAGCCTCAGACAAATGTTTGGGCTGTGTCTTTATTCATATTTTGTGAAATATGAAATATTTTGACTTCTGGGATGGTCTCTTCATTCCTAAATTCTCAGTATTCATTTCCTCTCTTACCCCATGTTGACTGAGCCCTTGCTATGTAACGAGCACAGTTGCAGGTGCTGGAGTCCCATCATGGAGCAGAGTAGAGGGTTCTCCACGCTGAAGGGCAAATGACTGTAAGAGGGATGCAGGCACACCGATCAAGCACTTGTGCCATCTACTCCCTGACCAGTCTTCACTTCTACTGAGATCTTGATCGCTTATCATGCTTTTTCCCTTCATCTTCACCATTCCGTTGTACAGCTGTCCCTCGATACTAGACTAACAATGATCATCGTAAGAATAGAAACCATCGTGTGCATTTGATGAGAATGAATTTGGAAATATAAGAAAGAAAACTTGGTGATGGGTGAATTGGAGACATAAGAATGAGGCAGCAGGTGATGGTGCTGCTAGTCACCAGGCTGGAAATTTGTGGAACTGTGAGATTTGACGCTAGGGTTGGGGAAAAGAACATAGTTGAAGTGTTTGGCTGTCCTCAACGTAGTTACTAGAGTAGGATTTTTTTTTCCCCTTTAAGAAATACAAGAGGAAAGGCAGGAAAAGATAAAGGGTCTCCACTTTGTGCTGGAGATTTTGAGCTTTTTCCTCTAAGGGATATAGAAGTTAAGAAAGCATTTTTATCAATGGATGGCACACTTAGATTCCAAATTTAAGAGATCACCTCAACAGTTATGAGTTGGATGAAAGAGACAAACACCAGATATAAGGATTTTGATAAGGAGACTAGATTGTCCTCAAGGAGATGACAGAGAGCTGAACTAAAACTGTGAATATGTCCCCAACTTTTTGGCGGGAGAAAGGGCCAAAACTGAGCTGATAAGAGAGGCCAAGTTAATACCATGGGTAGTTGCGAGGTCTCTGGACCTCTGGGTTTGTCTTTCCCCATATTAGCTTCTCCCGTTAAGTATCATTGCCTGGCAACAAATTCTTATATAGGAGAGGATATTTTGCACCAAAATGCTTTCCATATATAAGACTGTGGAAATGAATGTCAAACTAATAGATCTGCAAAATTCAAAATAGAATGTATACAAAGCTTAGGGGAAAGCTTGGAAGGTCATGTGCTTGGCATGTGCAAGGCCCTGGGTTTAATCCACAGCACTCTTCTGCCAACAAGAAAATAAAACCACTGTGTGTGTATTATGGAAGCTTGATTTTACAAAAAGTTGTGTTCTAGTTCTGGGCTTGAACTCAGGGCCTGGGCTCTATCCTTGAATTTTCTTGGCTCAAGTTTCATGCTCTAGGCTGTGTCTTGAGTCCCAGCTCCACTTCCAATTTTTTTTGGTGATTAGTTAACTCAATAATAGTCTGAAGGGATTGCTTGGCCACGCTAGTTTCAAAGCACCTTCCTCATATTTCAGCTTCCTGCGTAGCTAAGATAACGGTCATGAGCCACCAGCACCTGGCAAGAGACTTGATTATTTTTTTTATTTAATCAAATGTTGAATCAAATTTGATAGGGACTTCCTGAGCATTTCTTGAGGAGAAGAAAGCCTGCCTATCTGTTGTCCAAACTAGGCTAGTTTCTCTTTAGATTATTAGCTGATGCCCCAATATGACACTGCTAGTGAGGCTTTAATACAATTTTATTCAGAGCACTATTTGGAGATGCTTTCCTTTTGCCTTGATGGCCAAATACATTTGAGTCACATCATAAAGGAGAGCTTTCAAGATAAAACGCTCTTATTTTCAGCTAGGAAAAGAAAGCCACTAGATGTCCCAGCTTTAATACAACTTACTTCATATTTGCCTCTAAGGTATTATTTTATTCTTTTTGGCTTGGATGAAAGGACAGAAGAGAAAAAGTTGAGGCTAGGTAAGGAGTTTGGAGAAAGCTAAGGGGAATCATTTCAGCTGCTCTCTAGTCATTCAGAAGTAGTGATAAGTTGGAATAAGCAAGGACTTCCAAAGAGGTCCAGTATGCTTAATGTAGAAACAAGAAATCTCCATTATCTTTAGCCTCCCCCCACTTCCAAGGTAGATTGGCAGATTGCTTTTAATTTTAATTGGTAGATTGCTTTAAATTTTTCTAGTAAGCTGGATGAATAAAGAGGAAAAATTACTTCAAAGAGCATGTCCCCATTTTGGCGAGATGGGAACGCATCTTTCAAGTCCTGTAACTACTCATTAGCTGATTACTAGCTCATATTTCCACAAGCAGTCATTGGTTAGTTGCACCTATAAACTCAACTAACAGTGATAATTCTGTCTTGGACTAGGAGATATGACCATTATGATGTTACTTTTATGGTATTTATGATTCTATTCTCTTCCCCTTTAGTTAAACACAATTATCCTGATCATTTGTTCTGTTTGATTGAAGTTGGTCATTTCTCGATGCCCTTCCTCTCACAGAATAATATATAAATCCAAATTTTTGTTTTTTAGATTCGTGACTGTGCATTTTTACCTATAAAATTACTTTTTAAAACATAATGATCCCATAAATTCTATATAACAACTACTTAAAAATCTGAGAGTAAGCTCTAGTAATATATTTTTCATGGAATCAACAAGTATCCAAACAAATGATCAAATTAACATTGTATTCAAATAACTGATATCTGTATCATAATCATCTAAATGAATGAAGACTCAAAGAATAGTATTATTGGTATCTTATCAAATGCTTAAGTACTCATCTAAAGATGGAGACCATAATTATCATACCTTTTAGAGGAATTTTATATTTTTTTAGCAAAATGATTCTTATGGCATCACAAAGGATTTTCAACTGTCACCTGACTAGTTAGCCATCTGTAGCTAATTAACACTGGCTTCCAGTGAATTCTAGTCTATGAGAGACATAAGCACACACTGATGCATATATTTATAAAATCTCTAAGACCTCACAAGTCCTAGAACTGTATGTTTTGTGAATCACAGAACAAGGATTAAAGTTTGCCCATATTTTTTTTACTTTATCAGTCATTTAGTCAATGACATTATTTTGTAAATTGTATTTTATTTTCAAGATGCTATACCGAGGGGTTACAGTTACATGAGTACGGTTATAAGTACATTTCTTGTTGAGCATTGTAATATTTTAAGATGAATAAAAATACAGATCAAGTTCATCTCTAATGAGAGAAAGCATATAAGCATCTATTGTAGCTAAAACAACACGTTCATGCCATTTATCTTAGCTTCCCTACTTCCTGAAAGCATTAGGTTTATTTGCGTGGAAGCAAGAGAATTTTATGCTATATTACTCTGTGATCCCCGCCAAATGAACTTTGCAGCTCACCGAGTACTAGGGCATCATTATGATTCAAGCACAATATGCTATTTGTTGAAATGATTTACTTTTTTTCTCAAACGGAGAATCTATGATTCAAAAACTATAAGCAGGAAAATCCATGTCAAGATGAACAGATACTAACAGATACCCTGAAGATTGAAAATGCTTGCTCTGTGTTTCTGAGAAGAACATGCCTAGCAGGGGTTAAACCCAAAAGCCTGGGCCGCAGCCTATTTCTGTCAGCACTCTGTTCAGGAAATAAACATTTATGCTTTCTGAAATGAAAGTGTATTTTTGAAGACAGGCCGTCAGATAGTTTTTGCCTTTCACACTTTCCTATGCTTAGCCTTTTTCTTTTTTTGTAAGTTGTCTGTGAAATGCAGAAGTTTGCCAGGCTGAGGGGACACAGAGTGCTTGACAAGTGCCCATGACACCTCTGTCAACCCAGGAAGTTCCCAGCTGCAGTAGGGCAGGAGGATTGGCACACAGCGTGCTTTCCGCAAGCCTATCACCTCAGGGCTACCTGTCTCCTGGGAAGCTTTTCAATCCTTCCCAATGATGTTATTCCTAACTGTCATCTGGTTTATTTGGAGCACACTGGATTGCAGATAAACACGCTATTTAACTGCGGGTCAAGCTAGAGAGTAGTTCTACTAAGCAAAATGCCTGCGATACATTAAATGGCACTGACTCCAGGACACAGATGAAGAGAGATCAGAATTGTCAGCGATAGGCATGGAATGGGCTATAGCTGGGAAAGAAGAAGAGGGAAAAAAATGTGCCATGCTATCAGAGTATTTTAAAAAGCTGTAATCTGGATGAACATTTGAAACTATAACCTGTCACACACCAAAGATTAAGATCCCAGGATGTACAAAACATGAAGTTCAAACGACATAGCTGTGCAAGATATTTGATTTCACTTCAGAAAGAGGTCACTCTCCAAAGATAGCTAAATATTATAGAAGATGAGGTCCTCTCACTGTAGCCTGATAGCTATAAAACATCGTTAAAGGTCCGATAGAAGCACAAACAAGTCATTATCATTTCGACCAAAGTATGCGTGAGCCAATAGAACAATCATGTTCTTAGAAAATTCCTTAGGTTTGGTTTAATAAAACATACATCTTCATTTTACCTCTTGGCCATTTAGGTTTTGATAGGATGCTCAGGTATATTAATACAGAAATTATTTTATCCATGTGTCTTTATGGAATTGAAATGCAACCTGAAAGGGGCAGATAAAAGAATTTTATGGAATTAAAATAAAATTTGTGGTAGGCATTTGGCCTCCATAGTGTGGTCAGGTTATCTAACTGGGATGCCATTAGGCAGGGTGGGCAGAAAATTATGGCAACTTCAGGGCTACAAAGGGTTAAATTGTGAGACAGCTATTCGTAGACCACCACACCAAGAGATAAAAATCCAGACTTCTATTTTGTAAAGCATAGATCATCTTTTAGCAAAAATTATACTTTAACCAACTGAAAGAAATTCAAAGATACCAGGCAAGCAACTCTGTCAAATTTTTTGTTCAATAGCTAGCCAACAAAGAAACAACAACATGGAAAAAAAAATCTCTTCTTTACTTTTTTTCCTTGATGGAGCAAAAGTTAGGCATATAGATGGGATTACACACACACACACACACACACACACACACACACACACACACAGAGGCACGCAGTCATCAACATATTAAAAAAACAAATTATAGGATCAACCTTAAAAAATTAAATTTTATTGCTTTTGGCTTAATTAAACCCCAAAGAACTGTGTGAAACATTGTTGTGGCTGAAAAATTGTTAATTTGTGAATAGCAGGGACAAAGGGGCCCCCTGTGCAACTTTAAAGTTTCTAAGCACGTAAATGTCGATAGTGTGCCTTCTCCATCATCAGCACTAAATTCACATTGATGCCTCTTTTCTTCTCTGTATCGATCCTTCCATGAGAACGTAGATTTGTATCTGTTAATTAATGCGTCCTGAAACAGCGTTTGTATTAATCAGGCAGATAAGAAAAATTGGATGCCTGCACCCCCTCCCTGACAACCGTAAAAGTGCTGGCCCTGATAAAATCGTGGATGGACCTCAATAAAAAAGTTCCTCCTTCCACTCAATAAACTAATCATCCTGCTTTTAATTATTCGGCAGAAAGATGTGTGGAGATTGGAGAATGTGTAAATCTATTTACTAAAGGCAGTGTCTGGGAGGGAGAATTGGGCTGTGATACCAAAGTGCTCTAGGCCACACGCTTGCTCTGTCCATCTGCTGATACAGAAACTGCTATTCGGGAGCATTGAGAGGAAGAAGAAAACCAAGGCAAACTGAAAAGACCTTTTCCTTTCTGCTCAGAACTTTCCAGATCATTTGTTTTGCTTGGAATTAATTTACAAGAGAGATTCCCCTGTCTCTCTTCTCGGGTTAAATATTTGGATTTGCTGTAGATCCATTTTCTTGGAGGATGGGGTATATGGGAAGTGAAAAAGACCCATGTGAATTTTGTGCCTCTGTGTGTGTGTGTGTGTGTGTGTGTGTGTGTGTGTGTGTGTAAGCATCTGTGTGAGTATGATTTGCTCCCAGTGAAAGCACTTAGAAACAAATCTCATTATTGTCCTTTTGAAAATCATTGTGTACAGGATTCACACTTGCTATATCTCAAGTATTTGTTAATTTGACACTAATTTAACTAAATTTTGTTAACACTAAAGGACAAAACAAAAAAAGAAAAACCATTTATTCAGCCCAACCAAAAGAGGCTCCATCAAAATAATCACAACAATATGAAAGCCCTTAACAATGAAAGAAATGCTTTTTAGGCCTGCCCATAAAGACCCCTTTCAGAAAAAGCTCCACTAATCCCTTGTGATGATTTTATTAAATTCGTTGTATTTTGTGGTACCAAATGACACTGCACGAGTTCTCACCATCAGGTCAGGAAGGAAATCATTTCCTTTATTGTACTAATATTACATCAGACATGATTAGCTTGATATAAATAAAAATGATAATAACAATGACCCTATGCAGGTAAAAATGCCTAGAAAGGAAGTAAAAACTACATTTCTAGGTGTTATTACCAAAATAACTCTCCCCATCCCCTCTGCAGGAGTACTGCTGAGAGGACTTTAAATCCTGGTATACTGTCTCCAAAGATGTGACTGGTCAGACTTGGAATTCCTGGGAATACCAGTCAATGGAAGATTTGTTTTGAGGATTCTTGGGAAAAGCATCTGCTCATCAGAAATCTTTGTTGTGACTTTTTTTTAGAGTATAGATCTAGATCCTCTGAAGATGAATAGAAATATTATCTATCTACATGTACATTTAATTTATATATGAATTATACATATAATTATATATAATATAATTTATATATATGCTTAAAATAACAATCTTTCTTTCCCCATCAAGGACATTTAACTTTTTTCTTTTTATATGTATTCCATAGTTTAGAAGGGACTTCAAATATGCTTTTTGTATTATGCCTAACATTTCAGTAAATAATTGAAGCAGTCAACCAGACATTTAGGGTTTAAAAAAAGACATAAAATGCAGAAATACTTACCAAATGTATAATATAGATTAGTATTTAGATGGTATTTTAGTTCCAAAATACAAAAAATAATGTGCAATTCAGTTGTCTTTTTCAATGTTAAACAGCCAGAACTGACACAGAGCCAATACATGTATTCAATATCTTCTTTCCACTAAGCCCTGGTATTTTTTATGTTTAACTATTTAAATAGCTACAGTGTATTAACTATAGCTTTTGTGTTTGGTGTGGCACACTGCTAAGTGTTCTGATTTCTTATATACACTTATTTTTTAAAAGAAATTCCTATGAAATGTTGATGAGGATAAAATATCCAATTAAGCAGATTCATCTTGTAATTCCTCATGACTACCATAGAGAAATAGTTCCAAGTTGTAATTTGCTGTGGGATTTAAATTATTTTCCTTTCTTTTTGAAGGGGAGGCAAATGGGCTTTTTTATTTGTTTTTATGTTCATCAACATAAGTTTTTATAAACTATGTATTTGAAAACTGGACTTTCTATAATACAGTGCTATAAACTTTCCACCAGAAATAAAGAATAAAGATTACTTAGTGTTTTCTTTGCAAATAGAAGAAAGAAAACACTACCTCTATTATGCTCTTTTCAGTTGTATTTATAAGGATTATGAAAACACCAATCAGTTGAAGCTTGTGACTTTTGCTTTACTGTTCACAGAGCGAACCAGGGAGGTTTTTTTAAAGAGCTTCTAATCAAAGCTCAGCATCATTTTGAGCTCTGATGCAGAAGCTAGTTACCATATGAAGCTAATGTTGCATTAGGAAATTATGGCTTTCAAGTAACTCGATCTGCCCATCTTCCCATACAGGCTTTTCCACGCTGTCCTTGGCGGACCAGATGAGCCTTCTGCAGAGTGCTTGGATGGAAATTTTGATCCTCGGTGTGGTTTACCGATCACTTTCATTTGAGGATGAACTTGTCTATGCAGATGATTATATCATGGATGAGGACCAGTCCAAGTTAGCAGGCCTCCTTGACCTCAATAATGCTATCCTGCAGCTGGTGAAGAAATACAAGAGCATGAAGCTGGAGAAAGAAGAATTTGTCACTCTCAAAGCTATAGCTCTTGCTAATTCAGGTTGGCTTGTTGTCACTGGTTATTGGTGTATTTTCTCTTATGTCAGGGTTTGTTTACTCCTTCCCTTCCCTTGAGTGATTGCCTAGACCTAGTTTGTTAATTTTGAATTGAGCATAATGATAATCAATATATACCTTTCTGATGGAGAATTAGAAAATAAGAGAGATAACTTACAAAGAATTGTTTATCTTATTTGTTTATTGAAAGCTGGATTATTTTTTACCACCTCAGGTATGTATTAATCTGGATAACAACAAATAACCCAAGAGTTGTTGATGAAATAGCATGAAATGGACACCCTAGAGACAAAATTAGCTCCATTATTTTATTTGTTTGTTTGAGGCCTAAGTTAAAGTTATGTATTCACACAAACTACTTTTCTTCTCAAACAAAAAAAAATGCCAGTTTTGCAGTTTTGGAAATCTATTTAGTGCTGCTTTTCATTTTGGTTACCACAGAAGCACTTCCACTCTGGAGTTTTCTAGAAGTCAAATTCTGCTGATGGAGTATTTCTTTCAAAGGCACCACCTACGCAGCAAGGGTTAAGAATTATGGGAATAAATGTTCTTTGCATTTGAGCTGAAATGTGCTAAAATAGGGAGCAACCTCTGATAAGTAAAAATCGTTGGTGCTTTGTTGTTTTTTCCTTTGTGCCTCTCCTGATCCTTTATTGTGGTCTTAAGTCTGTTTTAGCATTTGCATAAAGTTCAGGATAGATCCCTCCTTAATGACGTGCCGATCATTAGATACCTGCATGTCAATAACATGCTCTGATGCTGTGTACCATTGACAGTCACACCGTGCCCCTCCATCTGCTTTTGTTTTGACCCTATCTTTGAACTTTATCTTGGTTGCTGGCCAGTAGTTTTCCCTTTAATTACAAGAAGGAAACTGTCAATAAAATCTGTTAAATGGGATGCAATGAGTGGCTTGAATGGGCGGATGGCTATTTGTTCAAATTCTGCAGCATTCAAGGTATTGACAGTTTGTTTTCTGGGGCCATATGTGACGATCAATCTCAGGCTGGGCTCAGCCGCGCTGAAAAATGAAAAACCAGATTGCTTTTGCTTACTTGTGGATGACGACTTTGTGATTTGGCGCGGTCCTAGTGAGATGAGACCTTCTGCCCAAATTGCCCCCATGAGAGCTAGGGATGCGTGACTGTTTTTAGAAATAATTTTTAATTGATTTTGTAATTAACAGTTCATCTACAATATTGATGCATGAATCCTCGGACTGATAGGAGGGAAATTGTTTCCAACAATGAAGTTGTACTTTCCTATTTGTCCTCACAATGAAGTTTAGTATCTCACAGTTTTTATTGTGAATATAACTTCCTCTCCACACCATTCACCCATCTTCTTCCACTCCCCTATAAAACTTAAAAATAATAAGATGCTTTTTGATAAATAGCACTAAAGTTAGAATTCTACAAGAACCCTTGCTCTGATCACTAGAAGATCAAAGTGGTAGAAAGAATAGAATTTGTTTGATTATTGTTCCTTAGTATAGACTTCATATTTTAGTACTTCTCATAATGAGATGAATGATTTTACAGCAGTGGTTTGGGGGAAGAATTGTATTTGGTCATCATAAAACAGTTATTATTTAAAACATTTACTTTGTGAAGTTTTGTTAAATAGACTAAGCATATTTTATAATTTTTATGTTTCACATCATCTCTAAATTATTAGCTAATTGTGAATGCTAAATGAGCTAAAACTTGGTCACCAAAATTACTGAAGTTTATCATTTCATGTGTTAGATGTACAATTTATTGCTAAGTAATGTAAATTATAATATCTTAATTAGTAGCCACATTTTTGTCCTTTTGTATAGAGGTAGAATCATTAATTTTGGTCATATATAAATGTTCTAATCCCATGTACTCTGCTATTCGGAGGAGGGAAAATGACCTACTTTATAGCAATAACTAACTCGTGATTAGAAAGTCTTTACTTTTAAAAAGTAGTTAATTTTTCATATTTAAAGACCAACATACTTAAGCGCTCCCTTTTCACAAGTTAGAATATAGTTGGGTAGCATGATACAATCTTTACCTTTTTAAAATATATTTTATTGTAAAGATACTGTACAGTGGGATCTTTTTCTACAGGTGATTCTAATAACTGTTTAGCATTTTAATACCAAGAAAAATTACTTGAAAGACTATTATCCATATAATTTCACTTTCCCCTGTTGTATAAATATACCTTTTTTTCTCACTCAAATAACTCTATTGCTTTAGTTTGGGGTGAGCCGTTTGGATAGTCACTTTTTTGTTATTGTCAGCATAAGGCTAGTTTAATTCCCTTTTGACCATTACTTGGAGGACTGTAATAACATTGTAAATTCAAGCTTTCTCAGGTCCAATGTAAATTCTTTAAAATTCTGATGAAAACATCTTAAGATGAAAACATCTTAATATTTTTCATAGATACTATAGAAAACGTCCAGTTAGTGTTTTATTTAGGTATTTCAGATTAGCATAAGAAAAATTTAGGCAACAAATCTCTTTCAATGTAATTTGTGTAGGTATCTTAGCTTTTACTATATGACTGTACATGTTAGTAATAAATGTCTCATTTATCTACATTTTGCCTTAATTTGAGCATCTGTCCTCATTCAATAATTATAAATGTGGTGCTTATGCTTAAGAAACAGGCAATTGGCTTCCTGATAATAGCTGCCATATTTTTTGTGGCTGTGTCACTGTCACATGTAAATTCAGGAACTCTTACAACATAGGAACCTCATTGTTAGTCTAGATCAATGATCATATGTATGGCCAAAAGAACAATATGTCAGGAACAAACATGGTAATTCTCACATTCAAATCTTTGAAAAAAATGTACAGAGTCACTAAAGCTATATATCCTCTGAGTTCTGAGTACTCAATCTTGAGTACTTACAACATCTCTGATGCATCTATAGGATATCAAATTTAAAAAGAAAACTCAGCCCCAGTTTTCATAGGATAATTTCATGTGATAGTTTCCTATGCCTACACCAAGAGGTCAAAATGATCTCTGAAATTCTTTCCATTTGAGACATTCTATGATGCTGTGATTCATTTTATGTTGGTATCAGAGGAAATAATGAAATGTTGCTGTAGTTGTTCAGTAAGGTTATATGTTAGATTCCATTCTTTTGATTGATTCTGTTAATTCTTCTAGCTAAGAATTTGTTCAAAACTATTTTTACTGGTCATAGGGTACAAGACTCATTTCTACCTGATAGAAGATTGCAAATAGTTTGTTATGAATTACTTTGAGCCTGATAAATTTGCTCTTTGCTTTTTGTGTGTGCATACATGTGTGTGTGTGTGCATGCACACATGTGTGTATACCAGTACTGGGGCTTGAACTCAGGACCTCATGCTCTTACCTAATATTTTTTGTTTCTTTATTTTCTCAAGGCTGACACTTTACCACTAGAGCCATGCCTCCATTTCTGGCTTTTTGCTGCTTAACTGGAGAATTTCTGTATGTTTGTGTGTGTGTGTGTGTGTGTGTGTGTGTGTGTGTGTGTGTGTGTGTGTGTGTTGTTATTCAGGGCTTGAACTCTGGTACTGTCCCCTGGCTTTTATACTCAAGGCTATCACTTGAGCCACAGCTCCATTTCTAGCTACTTTTGCTAGTTAATGAGAGATAAGAGTCACATTGACTTCCCTGTGTAGGCTGGCTTTAAGCCATGATACTCAGATCTCAACTTCTGCTACCTCTTCACTTTCATTCTGGGGAATAAGCACATAAAATATTCTGCCATTCCTTTCATTTCTTTCAGCATTCTTAAGGTAATGAATGAGCATGTGATTAGGAAAGGAGACAAACTTGTTGGAAATGGCCTCTGATATTATGAAAGATTCAAATACTTACCAGCCAAGTTGGCATCAACATTCACTCATTAAAATTATCTTTAGCATTTCAAATAACTGGAGTTAGAAAGGTGCTGGAAACTTGTAAGACATAAAGAGAGGGAGAAGGAGAAAGGGAGGAAGAGAGAAAGAAAGAGAAGAAAGAGGGAGAGAGAGACCTTGACCTTAAGTAATTGTAGGGAAATAGAAAAGATTTAGACCAGAAACCCTTTTATATAGGTAACCCTAACAATGATACCAGCAATTTTCAATTTATGAGGAAATCTCAGAGAAGTAAAACTAGGAGGACCAGGAGGGATTTCTATGGTACAACATTTCATGTAAATACAGTAAGAGCTACTTGTGTAGCTACAGAAAGTGTGAGAGAAATCTAGGCTTTTAAGCCAGAGCAGAAATGAGGAAAGCAGGTCCTCTAAATAAAAAAAAAATTAAATGTATCTTGATGAAAAGCTATGAAATTAAGAGTCCTGATCTCATTCTGGTTGAACAGAGAATCAGAATTATCATTATTCTTTAGTATTAGAATCGTGACTTCTCTATGTTGGAAAAGACCCTAAAAGATTTCATTTTATCCAGCCCCCTATTTTAGGATTTGAGCTGCTTCTTTGGTATCTGCTAAGTGTTTTCTACAGTCTTTATAAGAATTCTGCTTGATCATTTTTAGAGATACCGTACTATTAGTAGTTTAGTATTTTCTCATTTGCTCTCCACCTCTCTCCCCATGGTCTTGGAAAATAAAGACACACTGAAGTATATCACTTCATGCATTTGTTTTCTGCGCTTCTCTAACAGATCACCAAACTTGATGTAAAACAACACCCAGTTATATCCATTTAGCTTGGGTCACGGAAGTACCTAATCAGTTTCACCAAAGTGTGAGACCAGGTGTGTGCAGAGCTCTGCTTTCTCTGGAGGCTGGGAGGGGGGGGGAGGAGGGAGGGGACAAGGTCTTTCTTTGCCTTCTCCAGCTTCTTTAGTCTAATTCTTAGCATTGCTTTGCTCCTCCATCATTAAAGCCAGTGGCCCAGAAGTTTTCTCAGTGGAAATGTTTTCTCCTTCCCATTGTCCTTGAGGCCCCATCTAGATAATCCAAGATGATCTCCCCTCATTATTTAAAACCAAGTAGAGTGGATTCTAGGAACAAGGCAGTAGTGGCAGGTAACTATTTTAATCTCTTTCTCTTCAATAGAAAAAGCTTTTCCACTTTCATGAAAAGTCTTTTCCTGACCTGGCTTTTAGGGTCACTGGAGATTGCAAAATGGTTCTTTGTAATTTTTTTCTTTCTTTCTTTTTTTATTTTGGTAGTTGAGGTATGCTAAAGTAATGCTTTCTTTTTTCTCTTATTTTATTACCAGTGATATAATTTGCATAGAAAAATTACTATAAATGCTTAATGTGTTCTTTGTTTAACCATTTTTCAGAATAAAATACTGTGTTCTATCATTAGAATATCATTATAAACACACATATTCAGATATGTTTCATAGATTTCAGTTTTTTAAGTTCAAGTTCTATTTTCAGCTAGTGGAACCCCCTTCAGGTTGGCCTCTTGGATCTTTTTGAATAACTTAGTAGCTAAGAATTGTATCCTAGGTGTTTGGTATTATATCCTGCACCATCCTCATTTTAAGTACTTCCCAACCAGAATCTATAACCAGAGTACAAAATTACAACCTGTGATCTCTGCATACATTTTGAGTTCAGTTTTCTTACCTTTCAGTGGACAGAGGTAGGAACACCAATACATAGTCTCATGTGTGAGTGTGTGTGTGTGTGTGTGTGTGTGTGTGCATGTGCGTGCGTGCTTGTCTCCAGGATACCTCTCACCTTGTTCTATAAATCTCTATATGTTTTTAATTTTGCCATCTAACTGCTCTGGCATTTAGGGGTATTTTTGCTTTTTTACATGCAAATTTAAGAAGATTAAAAATTTTACTGCTACCCCTGGCATTTTCTTAGAATCCAGTCTTTTTACTTTCAAACAAAACTTTATGATTCTAAGTTCTGCCTCTTGTAGTCTGTCTAACTTTAGTAGCAACTATTTGTCAACTACTGTTCTTCAGGACCCAGATGTTTGCTAACCATGGGACCACTCTGTTGGATAACTTGCTCATGAATTTGGAAACATGAACTCTTAGAAAGCAGGCCTCTCATCACAGCCCTATCCTTTCCAATCTACTCTGCTTAAGAGAAAGACACTGTAACCCATGCCCTTACTATACTTCTTTATGTAGGTGGCTTACAGACAAAGAATGTTCACACCTGTATTCCAGAGTGCTGGTTTGTACAGATTTAACTTGGAAAATACTTTGCATATTTCTAATATGTGTATTTCCAACACTATTAAGTATTGCCAAGAATGAGAAGCAACAAGCACTGAAGACAGTTCCCAAATAGCTTGTGGACTCTCTCAAGCAACTATACCTATACCCCATGCAATTCATAATCTTATTTTAGGGAAGAATGTTTTATGACAGGTAAGGGCTACAAATAAAAACACCTCGTGCCATGGCTTGAAGACTCATTGGCTTGTATAGCTGCAGGAGTAGGGGTGCCTCACAATCTTTCCAAAGTCAATGATTAGAAGTAAATAAACAATTCTTTAGGATTCCATTCACAGAGTAACCCATCAAAAGTCATGCAAGCATTCTATTTTATTATTATGAAGGGCTGGGACTCAATACTTCGGTGGCCACCTATGTTTCCTTTGTACTCTATCTTTTCAAAGCTTGATTCTTTTTATTTACATTCATTTATCTTATTGTCCAACCCCAGTTTGGCTGAATTGCCTAGATTTTTTTTTGTAATACTGATGTCCTGGATCTAGCCCCAGCCCCAGTATTGTGATTTAATAGGTCTGGGCTTGGGCCCAAGTATCCAAGTATCTTTAACAGCTCACCCTATGTTTTTAATGTGCAGGCTCAGCCTGTCTGGTTAGTTCATAAACCAGTGATCTCCATTAATAAGTTTAACTGATTTCCATTAGCACAAATACTGGTACTAGTTCCTTTGATGCAATAGTTAAAAAGAATCTGGCATTAACAACCAAAGCTAAATAATTACATAAATTAATGCCAGTTCTATTGAGCCTGGCATCAACATGTAAATTTAGCCAAAAGAACAAAGCCACAGAGCCAGAACTTGAACTAGCATCCTTAATGGAGATTAATATTTTCTTCAGCAGTCTGCCAGCTGAATCATGGTCTAATTAAATAGTTCAGATTTAGTGAGTTTGCATTTCAAGTATTAGCAGATCTGAGAATGGGCAAAGCTAAAATGAGTTAGAATCTTTTTCTGTAAATGGGAAGTTAAATTATCATAGTAATTTGATTAAATCATTTTTAAATCTCTCAAGCTAAATCACAGCCTTTAAAGAATAGTTTGAAGTCTTAATTGCTGTTTGTGAGCGTATCTCTCTGCTATTTGTTCTCGCCTCATTTCCTATGACATGGTCTAATATATCTCCTGCGGAGCAAGAGTTAGTGGGAAAGGAAAGGCAAACTACGAAGGCTGAGGTGGCTGTAGCTGACTTGGAGTTTTAAAAGGTATACTATAATAGCAAAAGGAAATGCATCCTGCAATGTTTGAGTAGTTAGAACCAGGGTCCAAGGAAGGTCTTTGGACATCCATTTGGTAACATGAAGAATGGATATTTCTAACAATTAGCTCTGTCCCTTGCGAAATAGAATGACTACCACTGCAGACGCATTCACTAGGAATGTCAAGGAGAACGTGGTAACAAAGATAGAAGGTTCATTGGCATAAGCTCTGAGGTCAGCTCCCTTTCATTTATTTGGGAAAGGAAATCTGACAAGATTCACTATCACCTATTGGAGCAAGAACCCATGTTTAAATCAGATTTTTACATTCTCTGGCCACCTGGTTTGTAGGGCAATTGGGAAGTGAAACAAGAAACTATTGACCCCTGCAAATGGATGACTAATAGATGATCCATTTATTTTTCTTCTTCCAGATGTGCATTTTGTTCTACTTGGTTTTTTTTACTTAAAAAATATAATTCTTAGCTGGAGGCTGGTGGCTCACTTCTGTAATCCTAGCTACTCAGGAGCTGAGGCCTGAGGATCACGGTTCAAAGCCAGCCTGGGCACAAAAGTCTCTGAGACTCTTATCTCCAATAAACCATTCAGAAAAGCAGAAGTGGCACTGTGGCTCAAGTGGTAGAGCACTAACCTTGAGCTAAAGAGCTAAAGGACAGCACCCAGGCCCAGAGTTCAAGACCCACGACCAACAAGAAAAAATATATATATATCTTTTTCCATTAATTTATTTTTCTCTGTTTTCATGGATAAATCTACCTCATCTCATTATCTGAAGTATAATCCTTTTTGGGGTAGAAGGGAGGAAGGATCAGTCCTGGGGCTTGAACTCAGGGCCTGAGTGCTGTCTCTTAGCTTTTTCACTCAGCATTATTGCCCTACCACTTTAGCCATGGTTTCATTTCAGGCCTTTTGGTAATTATTTGGAGATAAGAGTCTCATGGTCTTTTCTGCTCAGGCTAGCTTAGTACAAAAATAAAAAAAGTACACATAGGAGGCCATTTATTGAAAATATTATTCTAAGTGTTGTCTGAGGTAAAGTTGTGCAAAATCCTCATTTGCTGGCAAGAAAGCTTGTATTTCCCAAAGGGAAAAATGCAGATGGACCAAGACTTTAATTAATAATTCTGTGTAAATGCATCGTATCTAACACTACACTGAACTCAAGAAATTCTTCATCCTTTCAGGATGAAGCATCCTACATGGGCTATGTCACTGATTAACAACAACAACAACAAATGATGTCTTCCAATTATTGAGTTGTGAAATAGTCCTCACATTTATGAGACTGCACTTTGCCCCTAAAGGACTAATTTGAAAATCTAATTCAATCGAGAAAAAGAAGGGTTAACAAGGTTGCCACAATTATTCTTGTGAGAAATGTGAGATGTGGGGGGGGGGGGAAAGAAGTTACAGCTCTAGCACTAAAACAGACACTTAATTATATACAAGTTTGAATCATTTAGCACGTTTTATTGATTCTGATGACAGTTTATCTGTTAATTACACATAATAGAGTCTTTTGGGGATTCTTCATGTTTAATAATTCTAGATCCCCGAGAATGCTGAGCGCTAAGATACATGCAGTTAGCCAAATCTTTCATATGATGCAAATATAGATTCCATGAATGAAAAAGGAAGAATCATAATTTAAAATGAAGTGGTCTAACATATAATGAAAAGAGAGAGATGAATGTAACCAGTACTGTGTGTTTTTTTTTTACTTCTATGTATTCTGCTTACTGTTATTTTTCTTTTACATTGTTATGGTGAGTTATTATACCACATCAATGGCGAATTAGCCACAACTTACGTTAATAGTTAATGCAAATAAGTGTTACTTCTAAAGAAATTTTCTACAAACTGCAATGCTGTTCTTATAAGTATTTACAGTTATAGATTTAGACTCTTGGTAGAGTCACAAAAGGGAATTTTTCCAAGTAAGGAATAGTGGAACAGTATCCTCCAGCCATGGACCCCTTTTCCTGTGAGTGATTTCAACCTAGGCTTCTCTCCAGCCTGGTTTTTTGGTCATAGAATAGTCTTACTTGTTTTCTTTTCTTTTCTTTTTTTTTTGGGGGGGGGTACGGTCGTGGGGCTTGAACTCTGGGCCTGGGCGCTGTCCCTCAGCTCTTCAGCTCAAGATTAGCGCTCTACCACTTGAGCCACAGTGTCACTTCTGGCTTTTTTCTTTTTGCTTATGTGATGCTGAGGAATCAAACCCAGGGCCTCGAGTATGCAAGGCAAGCACTCTACCACTGAGCCACCTTGCCAGCCCCGTCTTACTTGTTTTCTAGGTTATCTTTCCTTAGAAACAAACATATAATTTCTAAAGTTAAGCCTCTCCTCAATTTCCAGCTTTTTGATGGTTAATTGGAGATAAAGAGTCTCATGGCCTTTTCTGCTGGGGCTGGCTGTACACCTCAGTCGATAGGATTATAGACAGACATGAACCACTGGCACCCAGCTTATAAAAAAGCATACATTTTAAATAACATATATTTTGTAATAATTCCCACGTTCAAAGCTAGCCTTAGAAATTGTCACATGAACTTTTAGTGAAGAAGATAAAGATTTTGAAATAGAGGGCTATGAACAAATTATAGTTTCAATCTTAGAAAGTTAAAAAACTACAACTTGTGCAGGGCGCTGATGGCTCACACCTGTAATCCTAGCTACTCAGGAGGCTGAGATCTGAGGATCAGGGTTCAAAGCCAGCCTGGATAGGAAAGTCTGTGAGACTCTTATCTCCAAGAAACCTCTCAAAAACCGGAAGTGGTGCTGTGGCTCAAGTGGTAGAGCACTTGCCTTGAGCTGAAGAGCTGACGGACAGCGCCAAGCCCAGAGTTCAAGCCCCCAGACTGAAAAAAACAAAAAAGCAGCTAGGTGCTGTTGGCTCACACCTGTAATCCTAGCTACTAAAGTCTATGAGACTCTTATGTCTAATAAACAAACAAAAAAGTCAGAATTGGTGCTGTTTGGCACTAGCCTTGAGCAAAAGAAATCCAGGAACAATGCCCAGGCCCCAGGTTCAAGTCCCAGGATTTTTATGATGGTTTGAGAATTTTTACATTCCTGTGCATCACATATATTGTCCTGTCGTTTTCTTGGTGTATCTGGTGTAGGGTCTAGTTCAACTTTCGAATGTTAAGGTATATGAACCTACTGTTCCTCACAGGATGACCTTTGCCTCCTACCTTGTTTTACAGACTCTATGCATATAGAAGATGTTGAAGCAGTGCAGAAGCTCCAGGATGTCTTACACGAGGCCCTGCAGGATTATGAGGCCGGCCAGCACATGGAAGACCCACGCAGAGCAGGCAAGATGCTGATGACGCTGCCCCTGCTGAGGCAGACATCTACCAAGGCTGTGCAGCATTTCTACAACATCAAACTAGAAGGCAAAGTCCCCATGCACAAACTTTTTTTGGAAATGCTAGAGGCCAAGGTCTGACTAAACGCTTTCTGGGCCTTCCCATCCTGCACGTTGAAAAAGGGAAAATAAACCCAAAAGTGATGTCGAAGAAACTTAGTATTTAGTTAACAACAACAAAATTCAATACAGACTGCACTGATACTTTAGCAGCAAGACTCGAAGAAGCTTTCAGATTCCTCCATGTCTTCCTGATGAGTTTCCTTTCGCCGCATCTCACTTTCCTTTCTTCTGTTTTTCATTTTCTTTTCCTCTCTTTTTCTTCACTCTCCCATTTTCACTCTCTCCTTTCATTTGCTGGCTTCTTTCATTCTTTGCCTTCCCTCCCTCCCTCTCTCCTTCCTTCCTTCCTTCTTTCCTTCCTGTACTCTCCTCCCTTTCCCTCCTTGTCCTTCTCTTTTATTCTGATTTTCAGCTCTTATTATAAGAAAACCTTCCATTTTCCCTCCTCCCCTTCCCTCCCTTCCCCTCCCTTGCCTCTTCTCCTTCTTTATCTCTTCTGTTCCTTTCCCTTTCCCTTTCTTTCCTCTTCCTCTCATCCATTCCCTCCCTCCCTTTCCCCTACCCTCTCCTTTCCTCCCTTTACCATTTCCTTTTTCCTTTTCCTTCCCCTTCCTTTCCTTTTGCTGCTGAACTTTTAAAGTTCTCTAACTAAAGAGAGATGGAAGCCAGCCCTGCCAAAGGATGGAGATCCATACTATGGATACCAGTGAACTTATCGTGAACCATGATGTCCCCATGACTAAGGAATCAAAGAGAGAATGACACACCTAAAAGGACAGTGCAACAGACACGAATTGACTGAGTGCAGTATTAGATTTCCTGGGAGCAGCCTCTAATTAGACAACTCAAGCAATGTTGCATCATCGGCTGCTTCTTATCATCGCTTTTCCATCTAGATCAGTTACAGCCATTTGATTCCTTAATTGTTTTTTCAAGTCTTCCAGGTATTTGTTAGTTTAGCTACTATGTAACTTTTTCAGGGAATAGTTTAAGCTTTATTCATTCATGCAATACTAAAGAGAAATAAGAATACTGCGATTTTTGTGCTGGCTTTGAACACTTACGAACAATAAATGAAGGACAAATGAATCCTGAAGGAAGATTTTTAAAAATGATGTTTTGTTTCTTCTTACAAATGGAGATTTTTTTGTACCAGCTTTACCACTTTTCAGCCATTTATTAATATGGGAATTTAACTAAACTCAAGCAATAGTTGAAGGGAAGGTGCATATTATCACGGATGCAATTTATGTTGTGTGCCAGTCTGGTCCCAAACATCAATTTCTTAACATGAGCTCCAGTTTACCCAAATGTACACTGACACCAAGGATTAGATTACACCTACGGTAACTCTGAGCAGTCAAATCTTTAAGCTCTGCACATGGAATACCGATGCATAGGAAAATCGTGAGTGCACCTCTCTCTCTCTACCAGGGAGGTCCAGTGGCCATAGGAGTTCTAGCTACCATGGTGGTTAGGAATGAGATACTGCCTGTTGGCAAACTTACAGACCTTGTCTCAGAAGGAGCTGTGAGCCAGTATTTGTTTAAAAGGCAATAAGGCAAATGCCAGAATTTAAAACAAAACTAAACAAAAAAAAATCATCAAAGACAGCAGACGCCTGACCCAAATTCTAAAACCTGATTCATATCAGTTTATTCATTTGGGAATGTTTGTTTAAATTAACCTGCAGTTTTTTGCCAAGAGCTAAGCCAATACATATATGCTTTTTCAACCAGTATTGTCACAGCATGGAAGTCAGTCAGGTTCCAGACTGTTAAGAGGTGTAATCTAATGAAGAAACCAATTAGATACCCCCGAAAACTACAGTCGCTGAATAACCAATAAACAGTAACCTCCATCAAATGCTATACCAATGGACCAGTGTTAGTAGCTGCTCCCTGTACTATGTGAACAGTCTTATTCTATGTACACAGATGTAATTAAAATTGTAATCCTAACAAACAAAAGAAATGTAGTTCAGCTTCTCAATGTTTCATGTTTGCCGTGCTTCTCTGAATTTTATGTTGCATTCAAAGACTGTCGTCTTGTTCTCGTGGTGTTTGGATTCTTGTGGTTGTGTGCTTTTAGACACAGGGTAGAATTAGAGACAATATTGGATGTACAATTCCTCAGGAGACTACAGTAGTATATTCTATTCCTTACCAGTAATAAGGTTCTTCCTCATAATCATTAAGAGATGGAAAGTCCAACCAAGTATTCATTATGAACAGATACACATCAGAATCGTAATAATATTTTCAAAAAAACAAGGAATAATTTCTCTAATGGTTTATTATAGAATACCAATGTATAGCTTAGAAATAAAACTTTGAATATTTCAAGAATATAGATAAGTCTAATTTTTAAATGCTGTATATATGGCTTTCACTCAATCATCTTTCAGATGTTGTTATTAACTCGCTCTGTGTTGTTGCGAAACTTTTTTGGTGCGGACTAGTTTCCAAAACTATTGCTACTTTGTGTGCTTTAAACGAAATACCTTGGGTTGATGAAATTCCAACCCAGTGCTAGGAATACTGTGTATCTATCATTAGCTATATGGGACTATATTGTAGATTGTGGTTTCTCAGTAGAGAAGTGACTGTAGTGTGATTCTAGATAAATCATCATTAGCAATTCATTCAGATGGTCAATAACTTGAAATTAATAGCTGTGATAGGAGTTCAGAAATTGGCACATCCCTGAAAAAAATAACAACAAAAACAAAAAAATACAACTCCTGGGAAAAAAGGTGCTGATTCTATAAGATAATTTATATATGTAAGTGTTTAAAAAGATTATTTTCCAGAAAGTTTGTGCAGGGTTTAAGTTGCTACTATTCAACTACACACTATATAAATAAAATATACTCAAATATATACCACATTTCACTGTATCACATTAAAGTACTTGGGCTTCAGAAGTTCAGAGCCAAACAACTGAAAAGCAAGAGGTGGAGTAAAAGAGCAAGGTACAATTTTTAGTTTTTAGTTTAAGTGAGGCAACATTGCAAGAACAAATAGCTAATGAATAGGGAAAAAACACTAAAATTTAGATGGAGAAGAAATACATGAGCTTAAAAGTAAATACTCATCCTCGCTTTGAGGGAAGTTTTTTTTTTTTCAAGATTTAAGCAAGACCATTTACTTAATGTGAAGTGTTGGAAAGTTTTAAAGGTGTATGTTTTCACTGTATGATATATTTTTTTCAAATTTTCCTTTGCTCCTTTTTTTTTGATTTGTTCTTATTTAAAGCAATATGATTGTGTGACTCCTTGTAGCTACACTCCTGTTTCAATCAGATCAGATTGTGTATTTATTCTGCTATTTTGCATTTAAATGATAACATAAAAGATATAAAAAATTTAAAACTGCTATTTTTCTTATAGAAGAGAAAATGGGTGTTTGGTGATTGTATTTTAATTATTTAAGCGTCTCTGTTTACCTGCCTAGGAAAACATTTTATGGCAGTCTTCTGTGCAAAGATCGTAAAAGGACAAAAAAAAAAAAACTTAAACGGCTTATAATAATCCAGGAGTTGCATTATAGCCAGTAGTAAAAAAATAATAATAATGATAATAATAATAATAAAACCATGTCTATAGATGTAGATGAGCCTCACATCTGTAAAGCAATCAATTGTATATTTTTGTGATGTGTACCATACTGTGTGCTCCAGCAAATGTCCATTTGTGTAAATGTATTTATTTTATATTGTATATATTGTTAAATGCAAAAAGGAGATATGATTCTGTAACTCCAATCAGTTCAGATGTGTAACTCAAATTATTATGCCTTTCAGGATGCTGGTAGAGCAATATTAAACAAGCTTCCACTTTTGACTGCGCTTGTGTACTCTGTTTCTTTTTGTTCCCTTCACTTCCAACACTAAATCAATAAACACTACCCTTGGTGGCTCCCAGTCAAAGTGTATCTCTAGTACCTGCTCCCTAAAAGTAATGTCAGAGTTTAAATAAGAGCTATATAAAGGCTTGTCAGAATGAATTCTAGGATGCCAAGAGACACTTAGCATATTTAAGCGTATGCAAAGTGTCTTGTGGCACATTAGAATTCATTCTGACAAGCCTTTATATAGCTCTTATTTAATCTTAAAGCATCTCCGCATCATCCTGCATTTACTCAAAATCATCGCCTCTCTGTCAATGTCATAACAGAAAACTTTCCCCCTATTTTAAGAGCGTATTAAGACCTGCCAGAGGTACCTATTATTCCCCTCTTGCCGACAATTAAATCAGGTGCTCCAGCTGGCACTCACGGAGAAAGCTTGGGAGCTTCTGTGCTGCCACAGTAGCCTGGCTGACCACATTTCCTGAATGGAAAGTCAGCGGAGCAGCCTAGAGATCAGTGCGAATTAGCAGGGGGAGCTGTCTTCGAATTCAAGAGGATGAAACAGCCCTGCTGACAGCCCCACGGCCTCGGCTTCCCTTTTATAACTCAGAGAGGTCACAGCCCTTGCTGCTCAGGGTCAGGCTGCCCCCCCCTCCACAGGACCCTCCGGGAGCTATCATGCAAGTGCTCATGTGTGGCGCTTTCCTGCCTTCGCTGCCTTTTCCTCTGCTCTCCTCTCTGTGCTGGTCCTGAGAGTGTGCTGTCATTGTGCGGGTCCCTTGCATTTCTCACCTTTTAGAGGTGGCTGGTTCTGCAGAGAAGCAAGCTGGTGACACAAAAGGCCCCAGAACCGAATGGGTGTGAGAAGCAGGTGACTATTTAAATCACTGCATGTGCTAGCTCCAGGTGATAGGAGTCTTCCTATTTGAAAGTCCTCTGAGGGGGTAACAGCTCTACACAGCACCTGACATTGTTTTTATATTATCAAAGCTCTTGAGTGGGATTTTAAAAAAAATGAGGCAAGGTACTACTTCCCCACAAAGGAAAATCATTTCTGTAATCTTCCCATAAGGTCCTGCTTTAAAAAAAATGTGAGAGTGAGAGGACTTCTGTGGCACTGACATTTAGCAGGGATGTTTCAAGTAGAAAAGAAAATTCCAACACAGGAGTTTGATGTGTTAGCATTACACTTTTCAGTATAGACACAAACCAGTTTGGAAACAAGGTCACATATTGGTTTATGGGATCATATATATATATATATATACGTATGTATATACATACCCAGTTGTTTATCCATATTTTTTGAAAACAGAACAGTGGCTCACAGATTTTTCTGCCCACTCTGTGTGTAAGCTGCTGGGGCGGGCCAAGCATTTCTGATGCCCAGCTACCTCCCATCATGACAGAATGGCCTTTTTGGTCTGAGGCATGGTGTGGCCTTTGGAAAAGAGTTAGAAAAGATCTCTCACCTGGAGGCAAAAGGGGAAACCATTATTTAATATTTTTATTTTTTCCCCAAGCCATAAATGTTCTTCAAAATAAAGAGCTTTCATACATTAACTCTCAGTTTGTGTTATAGGTTTTATTAAAATCTAGACCAGAAGACTGAACTTTTTCTTTCTTTTACAAGTCAATGAAACATACTTCAGCTTTCTTGACTTTTCCCTTCCTTACTCCCTTCCTTACCTTGTCTGTCCCTAAAAAAGACACACTCTCATACACACACACACAGATACACACACACAGAGTTAATTAGATGCCTCTCAAGACATACCCTCTCCTTATGAATTTCCACTGAAAACGGAAATACCTGCTTAAAAATATATCCAGATCTCATACTCTTAATAAACAAACAAGAATACTGCTCAGTAGCCCTTAAAATCCATTTACACATCTTTCAAAAGACCATCTTTTCTCTAATAAAACCCACCACAATCACTATTGAACATGTTAATTTCTTAATTTTAATTCTCTTATCTTTATTTTCCACTTAGGTTAGAGATAAAAAATGACATAGAACCGAGAAAGAATATTTTGTTCTTGCGACTTTGCAAAAACTAGAGGTACACTCTGCTTATTTAAAAATAATAATAGCTGGGCATTGGTGGCTCAAACCTGTAATCCTAGCTACGCTGGAGACTGAGATCTGAGGATGGGGGTTCAAAGCCAGCCCATGCAAGAAAGTCCGTGAGACTCTCATCTCCAATAAACTACTCAGAAAAAGCCAGACCTGGTGCTGTGACTCAAGTGGTAAAGTGCTAGCCTTCAGCACAAAAGAGGTTCAGGGACAGTCATGCAGTCACTGAATTAAAGCCCTGAGACTAGCAAAAAATTAATCAGTTTACCTGGGTGCTAGTGACTCAGGCCTGTAATCCTAGTTACTTAGGAGGCTGAAATCTGGAGGATCCCATTTTAGAAGCCAGCTTGAGCACAAAAGTCTAAGAGACTTTATCTTCAAAATATACCGCAAAAAAGCTGGGCAGGAAATATAGTTCAAGTGGTAGAGTACCAGCCACTCAAGCTGAGCAAATGTAAGGCCTTGGAATTCAAACTCTAGTACTAGGGTGGGAAGTGATTAAACTCTGAAAGAAAAGAGCCCTACATGTAAACTTTTGTGTCATCCACAATGGTGTATGATGTGATTGGATATTTCCATAGTCTAAAAGTCATAGAAGTATTGCAGTCTGTGTCTGATTCTTTCAAACCTGTACTTCTAGCCTCCTGTGTTCCTTGATCATGTATAAAAACCAAAATGAAACAAGTAGTAGTAAATTGATGGTGTAGAGCATCTTATTATGGAACAACATGGAAAAGAAAAAAAAATCAAAATAGAATTCTCCTTTCCCAGGAGTATTTATCTTGTTCTCCATGAAGTTAAAGGTCTGAAATAATGTGCCCATCAGGGGCTCAATGTAGCATGTCCATGCCAGTTGGTCCAAGGGCTTGTTATGATGGTAATGACCTACTGGATGGTAAGCTTGGATTGCCACAATACAATTGCTACCAGCTCACCTGCTGGGAGAAATATTTTATTATTGTCAAATATCCTCCATAGAGATTTGTTTTGCCTGTTCCTGTTTAAATTAAATTCAAAGCAGAAACTGCATTACTATGTCTCTGGAGTATATTTCAGATAAATAACTAGTCTCAAAATTTAGGATTCCTGGTTAGTTCAAATTTGTTTATTAGCAGAAAAATTACAAGAAGTGCCACCATAGCCGTAGGAGTTTTATGATTGCTGCTACACAAGAGATTTACTCGCTGAGTCCCATGGTATAAAAGTTAGAAGAACTCTCTTTTTCATTACAGATGCCAGCCAGATTAATTAACTCTGTCAGCAACCATACCACATTAAAAAGAAAGAGGTACAAATAATGAATTGGCATAATACACTATAGAATTTGGGGAATGAGAAAGTTTGTTCTATGTAAGAACAGTTTTGAAATTAAAGATTTATGTGTGAGTGTGTGTGTGTGTGTGTGTGCTTTTGTGTGTGCATGTGTAAATGAAAACTTTAACAGCGACATAGGAGATGATATAGAAAAATGGCTAAAGCATCAATGTAAATGTTTTTTCAACACTAAATACCGTTTGAAGCACAGGTTTTTAAATGAATTAGAAAGAATGTCTGTGAGTACATGGACTTACTCATAATTTTCCTAGAGGTCCTATATGACATCTTTAGCAAAGGAATATGAGGCTATGAACTTCTAGTTAAAACAGCTTTTGTTGTAAGTAGTCAAGTCAGAATTATAGCTTATTCTAATAAAAGAAAGAAAGGGAAGGAGAGAGGGAATACAGGATGGAAGAAAGGAAGGGAAGGAGGCGGGAAAAGAAGAAAAGGAGGAAGAGAGGGAGGGAGAAGTTACTAAAATACAAATGGGAAAATGATAACGAGAAAGCAATGTACCATGTCCAGTAAATGTGAGAAATCTGAGTCTTTTCACAACAGGTTCAAATCCCAGCTCTGCCACTAACAAGTTGTAGAACATTACTATAAGTTAAGTCTAGCTTGCTTAGAAAACCAGTGGTAAATATACTACCAAAAATTTGGGGACAAAATTAGATGATTTGAAGCAACCTCTTATGCTCATGATGTTGAAAGTTCAGTATTTGTTTTTATGATTTCTTTCCTATCAGAGGATAAAAATGAGTCTAAGGTAATCTATTGAACCTGGGGTGAAAAACCAGCAGAGGAGGATAAATGTAAATATTTGAAATCAAGATGTGTAATACTTGTCTTTGAGGGACTTTTTGAAGAAACAAATCATAAAATTCTGTGTATCTTTGTAATGCAACTTTGGACAGAATCTAGACATGGCACAAATGGTATGCTATACTCAGTTTTTTAATGTATTAAAAAAACTTACTATTTCCAGTCGCTCTATGAGGTAAATACTATTAGAATCTCCATTTTACAGATGAAGAAAAGAGAGGTTCAGAGAAGTTAATTTGCTCAAAAAGCCTGTGTTTAATATATAACTCAGCTAAGTTTGAATTCACATGTTTCCCAATCCCCACCCTCATGTTATAAACCACTACTCTTATTTTGTGCAGTTTCTTAAAGTTTAATAATAACTAGTACATGCTTTATTGTTATTATTGTTTTATTATTCATCTGTGTAACAGCATTGAGTGTAATTTCTTAATTAGATTAAATCATCTTTTCTCACCTCCCCCTCCAATCTCACATTTCTTTCTTCCTCCATTTCCTGCCTTGTGATGAATGTATTTAGAATGTAGAAATGATGTAGTTTTCTACAGTTGTTTCTTGTTTTATGCAACACTGTAATTCTTAAGACTTATGCATGGTTTAGAAGGAAATGTGCTACCCATTACCCATGGAAAGCACATCTCACTTTGTAAGTATTCATCTTATAATGAACAGTAAAGTCACTATCAATACAATGAACTAAGCTGTAGTGAACATTTCTGGGTGTTTTACTTTGTGGATCAAAGTAATTCTGTACTTGAATTCATGTGTAGGAGCAAAGCTGCTGGAGGATTGACCATTTATATGTTTCTTTTCACTGGAGAAATTTTCCTATGATGATAGATTCTACTGAATTGTCACAAGCAACATATTTGGATTTTTATTTATGGCATGTTATTGTTTTCATTTATGCATTTTGGCTTTCTTTTCTATTTTTTTTCCAACTTGTTCAGCCTCTTCTTTCTGTGAATGGTCCATGCACAACCTTGGCTCTTTTGCTATTAAGTTCCCTGTTGCTTCTTGTTCATTTGCAGCTCTTTGTATATTCTAGATATTGATCCCTGTCATGTTGAGTTTTTGCAAATGTCTTCTCCTTGTCTATCCTGCATCCAGTAACAGTGACCTTTGTCTTTGTTGCCTAGAAATTAACTTGGATGAAATCAGATTCCTCAGTTTCACCCTGTTGGTTTCAGAGTTTGAAGATACACTCTTCTGATCATTCGCATTAATTTTTACAATCTGAATTTCACATATAGAGAAACATTTTTGATCCATTTTCAAAAGTACATTAGATTCCATTTTATTTTCTAATCTCTTCATTCCTCACCAATGTATAAATGTGTATCTATGACATGCCATGTGTAAAGATGTCATTTGGCTCTTTAATCTGTTTTTGAACAATATAATGCCTATTTTAACTTCTATAGTTTGTGTAGTTGGGTTTAATATCTGATAGAGTTATGTTCTCCCCTCAGGCCTACACATTTTGGGGGGCTGAGGACCGCGTATCTCTACAATCTGAGCCAGGCCCCCAGCCCTTATTTGCCTTAGGTAATTTTTCAGATAGGGTCTTGTTCCTTTTTCCCCTGGACCTGCCTCTGACCAATGTCATCCTAACTCTTTCATAATTGGAATGATAGGTGTATTCCACCATTTGTATTGCTGAGGTAGGTTTTGATAGCTTTTTGCCTGGTTTGGTCTTGAACCATGATCCTACTAATTTCAAGTCCGTTGTTGTAACTTTCAACTTGATAGACAAATTGGGAAGTTTTATTCTTCCTCAGAAAATTTCAAGTTCTTCCTTTCAAGTCCTCAAAACGATCTGTAGATAAATTTTATTGGAATCTTTAATAGGTAAATTACTTTGGAGAAAATTATCATGTTTTCTAATCAAATTCAAACATGCATTGTATCTTTTTATTTTATCTTAGATTGCTTATTCAATAGATGTATTTGTAATTTATGACCATAAAGTCTTATGCTTTATTTGAATCAGTTCCTGTATTCTCTATAGATTTGCACCTATTGCAAATTCTGACTTTTTAAGGTTTGTTGGTGAGTCGCTTTTTATTTATTATGTTTTGAACAGGAGAATGCTATTCAATTTTATGGATTGATCTTGACTTGAGAGCTTTGCTGTGGTTACTGATTAATAAAAATCAAGTGCATATATTTCTTGATTTTCGTGGAGATGATCTATATTCACTCTAAATTCAGAGTGGAGGCTAGCTGGTTCATTGCTGACTCCATCTCTTTCCATTTATTCTCTCTCCTTTATTACTGTGAATGAAGATCAACTTTTATGTTTTGCGCTAAGCCGTCTTCCCCACGTCCATCCAGATGGTAGATATTTTTCTGCATTCCACTTATTGAAAGTAAAACTTTATTGAAAGTAAAACTTATTGAATATAATACTACAAATGTTGTGTGGACAGTCTTGACATCTTCATGGCACTTTTCCCCAGTTCTTTATAAAACTTTGCCAACCATTTTTATTAAAAAGCTATTTCCTCTAGATTTTGTAATGGCAGCAACTTCATTTTGAGGTACCAGTCTTTCAGTTAGCTTTGACTGTGTAACAACCACTAAAGCTCTGTGAAGTATAGGATGAATACTATTTTCTTGAGATTTTGTTTTTAATTCTCAGGCAGGGTTTACTGAGTTGTTCTACTCCCCTGTGAAGGTCTGGCTGGCTGAGTTCTTCTCAGATATGTCCCTCTGGGATCCTGAAGACCACAGCTTCACAGAAGATATTTTTATCATTGTGGTTACATTGGTGCAAAGAAGCAAGTCTCATGGCTCAGATTCCCAGCTTCTACTTGTTTCATGTTTTTAGTTCCCACTGGCTGAAAGTTATAGAGCCAAGTCCAAAGTCAAAGGAGAGTTTGCCTCACAAAGCCGCATAGTTGTATGTGACACTGTATTACAATCTATAGCTATAAGAAGGAATCAAAGGAGATAGAGATGTTAATTCATTAGACAACGTGCTTTAATAATTTCTAGGGAATTTTTAATTCTTAAAATATGTACCCTAAATAGCAAATTTCTCTCTACTGCTTTAGCAATATTCCCCAAAATGTGACTTACAGTGTTTTCCTAGTGTTCTGTCTTAAGTGTTCCATTATTTTCTTTTTTCATGTTCTCTTTAATCAAAGGCTTTTAATGAGTACAATGTATATGATACATGTATGTTACAGATGTGTGTTTAAAAATGTTTAAAATGTTTATTTTGTTATTTCTGAGAACAGACTGTATATAACCGACTCTCAGAATTTAATAAACCTTCCTTTGTGTCTAGTGAACATTATTTTTTAATAAGTTCCTCATGTACTCAAAATGAATCTGTCTAACTCATTAACATATTATTACTATCACTTAAATATTTTGTAGCTACTGGGTAGTTTTGCAGTGTTGATTTTCTGCTTCATATTAGTTTCTGAGAAACGTGTCAGAATCTCTAATTAGAATTCTTTATTGTAACTAATCTTTAAACTTGCCAGTTGGTGCTTTATGTATTTAGTCTCTATGTCACCAATTACATTTATATCCGTTACCATCATAACATTTCACTTGGTCATTCTCTCTTTAACAGTAAATAATATACCCTGGAAACCCTTTTTAAACAGGGACAAGTGCATAAGCCTCAGACATTCTTTAATGAATTTGCACAAAGTTTAATACCCAGGAACATATCAAACCACATCAAAAGTCCGAGCATTGTGAGTATCACAAACACCACTACTATGCCACAACCCAAAACAAAGGTCACTATGATCAACTTTCCTTCAAAACATTCTTAGAAAACACAAAACACAGAAGTTTGTCTGCTTTTGTACTTACACAAAATCAAATTGTTCAGTGCAAAATATTTCGTGGCTATCTTCTTCAATCAGTATTACCTTTAAGAAACTAAGCCATCTTGTGAATAGCAGTAATTTCCTTATCTTCAAATGAAGAGTTGGGTTGTGGTTTGTGTAGACTGTTTGCCCGTACAAAGTGATTGTTTTTGTTTTTGTTTTTTGTTGGTTTTTTTTGGTAGGTCCTGGGGCTTGAACTGAACTCTGGGCTTGGACACTGTTCCTGAGCTTCTCAGCAACAGTGACACTTCTGGCTTTTTTTTTTTTTTTTGAGTAGCTTATTGGAGATGAGTCTCACAGAGTTTCCTGCCTGGATAGGTTTTGAACCATAATCCTCAAATTTCAGCCTCCCGAGTAATTAGGATTCTACGCGCAAGCCACCAGCACCTGGCTCAGATGATGTTTCTTTTACTCTTCCTAAATGAACATGCATCTGTTGATACATCCTGAAGGCTAGAACACATGCACTCAATTCCAGGGGATAATTTTGTATTTTATATTTTGCATATATAGACTTTCTAAATGCCTTGTTGTTATTGCAAACTTAAAATACTTAATTCTTATCACAATGCAATCCTATTTCATGATGGTTTTACTTTCATTCCTCTGAAGGCTAATAATACTGAGGACTTCTTTTTCATACTTATTGGCCAGCTTGATTTGTTTATTATGAAGTTTCTGTTCAAGAAATTTACCCTTTTTCATTAGTCATTTTTGGCTGGATTTATTGATTCGTAGGGTTTTAAATATATTCTTGGCATGATCTAGTTATAGGCAAATAGCTTTTCTAAATCTGTAGTTTGAATTTTCACTCTGTTTTAATAAAATTTTAATGAATTTCACTCTCAATGAGATTTTTAACTTTAGCATGATCTTATTTATTACTTTTTTCCTATATAATTTTATATTTCATTAAAATGTTTTTCCTTTCTTTGAGGTTACCAAAGCACTTCCACATAGGATTTTTCTAAAAGTTTTATGATCTCAACCATCTTCTGACATGTTTTGACTTTAGCATTTCTCTACCTAATACATACTTATCTATTCTCACTCATGAGTACTGTAATTCGGATGTCATTGATTCTGTAGATCATTTTGCAGATAATTTACATCTATGTTGGATTGAGTAAAACTATCAACTTTTTACTATGTTTATATGAGTTTGTCATTTATGGCTTTAATGTAATGTTGAATTTTGTTTGGTAGTGTTTTGTTCAAGAGCTTTGCATGTGTTTTCATTAGCGATACTAGTCTATAATTTTCTTTTCTTCAAATGCTCTTGTATAGCTTTGGTGTCTGGGTTTTTAATCTTTAGTAGTTGATATTTGTTTAGGAGCTTATCCATTTTGTATACATTTTCAAATTTATTATATAACACTCTCCCTTGTGTTCTCTTACTGATCATTCGGTGACACTAGGGTCTACAGGACAGTGATTGAATTCATTTTGTGTGGTTGCTACTCTAATGACCATAAACTTTACAGTCTAACGCAACAGAAATTTATTCTCTTACAGTGCTGGAGGCCAGAAATCTGTAGTGAGTTTCAAATGTTCAAAATCTAAACATTGGCAGTACAGTGTTCCCCTCAGAGGAGAATCTACTGGATCATCTGTTGCTTGCCTTTTCTACTTTAGTGACTGATGGCATTTTTTTGTCGGGTGGCCATGTTAGTTCAATGCTCACAATCAGTCATTTCAAATTTCTCTGGATCTACCTTCACTTGTCTCTGTGTGGCCAATCTTTTTATCTCTGTTCTAAACATATTTTTGATGATGTTTAAATACCGAATAATCTAATCTCTCTACCTTCAAATGCTTAACATCACATCTACAAACACTTATTTTGCAAATAAGGCAATATTTTCCATCTCTGCATCTTTAGGGGCAATTATTTGGTGTTTATCATATATAACATTAGTTATGTGTATACTTTTATCTCTCAATCAGTCCAAAGATTAATGAATTAAAACACTTGTCAAAGAACAAACTTGGATTTTTTTGTTTGTGTCCCTCCATGATATAATTGCTGACTTCCAAATTTTTATTTCTACTCTAACTTTTACTATTCATTATTTCATGTTATTTTATCTTTTAACTTTTTAAAATTTTTTATTTTTTTTTTTGGTCAGTCGTGGGCCTTGAACTCTGGGCCTGAGCACTGTCACTCAGCTCTTCAGCTCAAGGCTAGTGCTCTACCACTTGACCTATATCGTGTGCCACTGCCAGTTTTATGGTGGTTTATTGGAGATAAGAGTTTCACGGAGTTTTCTGCCCGGGCTGGCTTGGAACCCGATCCTCAGATTTCAGCCTCCTGTGTAGCTAGGATTACAGGAATGAGCCACCGGTGCCTGGCTAATTTTTAATTTTTTTAACTTAATTTTTTTACTTTATTATAAAGATGAAATACATAAATAAGGTGCTGAGTACATTTCTTTTTGAACAGTGTTACCACCTCCCACTTTTTCTCCCACTTTCCTCCCCTCTGAAATCCTCCCCTCCCCAAGTTGTAAAGTTCATTTCCAACATAGCATCTAATGAATATCACTGTTGCGTTGGTTCACCCTTTGTCCCAACATTTCTGTGATTTCCCTTTCCCTTCCAAATCAGATAAGTTTATATATAAGACAAAAGGTATAGAAATCAAAAACAGTGACAACTGGGGAAAAAACAGTTATATTTTAACTCTGTGAATTTAATGCTTTATTTGCAAACTTCCTCCTGTCCTAATAAATAGTTTAGAATGCCCTTGGTGATAAACCTAGCTATAGTCTTACTTCCTGTCCTGCTTACTTTTATTCTTGTCATCATTTATATATGCCATAACTTACCAACTCACTCTGTGTATCAAGTGCTGAGAACTCTGGTACTTGGATGGGAAGCAACAAAGCAGGCATGCTCTCTTGCATTCATGTGGCTCCAGGTTACAAGGAGAATCAGTCATTGAGTGAAGATGCATTCCATAGTGATTCCTCATAAGGAGGAAATACTGGCTGCTAGAGAGTGTAAAATGAGAGCCCTAATCCAGCCTATGTAGACTGAAGAAGGCATCTTTGAGTGAAAATAATTAAAGGGGAGAATCACTAGCTGTTAGTTTCCCTGAAGAGAGAGAAGAAGGGGGAGGGGGAATGGATAAATTGGAACAGGAGGTCTTAAACAAAGCTATCCACCCAATGCCTGCTGAATGGTAACAATTAGAGGTCATTTGTGGATTTCCCAATTGTACCATATCTGATAGCATGAAAACCACTTGAGTGCCCTGGGTGGATTTTCTCATTGGTTCTTGCAGCTCCCAGGAACATCAACTCACTTTCAATGTAATTGCCCGTACAAAAAACTGCCTTACATCTTGTACTTTAGCAGAAATCCTAGATATGAAGCTGTTAAAAAAAACATGAAACAGCTTTCAATATTAGGATATTGACTAAATTTCATTCCTCTCCTTTTACCCAGCCATGAAAATGTTTTGAGCTTCCTCATACGAAATGTATATGGCATTTTTGTCCATAGGGCATTTTCTGGCCTGTGTCAGAAGGCCTGGGTACCATCTGGACTTGTGACTGTTTTCCTTGTGACAGATGCTTTTTGTGGATGGGGAATTTGTTCTCAGTCTTGCTGCCTGCATCCTGCCTTCAGTTTAAGGATCACATTAATTTATGTCGGGTTCAAAAGTAGATATAGTTCACTTGGAAATGATTCTGAAACCATGTATCCTTCTGTATACACTTTGAAAACCTACCTGATAGAATGGGAGAAAGATTAAATTCCTTACCTCAGATTTTCTTTTGTGAAATTATGAAGGGGTTTCAAAGTGGCATGTCTGATTTATGCAGCTTTTCATGCCAATTTTACACTCCTTTGGCCTTCATCAAAAGAGGGCAGGGCAAAAGTTTAGCCCAAGAAAAGTGAATGGATTATACGAATAAAGAAAATTAATTTTAAAAAAGGGAAAGAAAGCAATAGTTCTTAAATTAATTCTCCTAAGACTACTGTGGTATCTGTTTCATTATCTCCGTTTTGGAGGTTAGAAAACAGAGAAAGTGAAAAGTATTGTTTTAAAAGCAAGCAGGAAAGACAGAGTTGTAGCGATATGTGTCTGACTTTGAAATTTGTGGGGGTTTTTTCTTCCATAATCCCAGTTTCATCTAAGAATAAATAAACAGGCAAATAAAGCAAGGTGAAAATAAGAGAAAATGGAATGAATATTAAGACTTTATCAAAACAGGAGAAAACAAAAAACCCACAAAAAACTGTTAAGTAAGGAAGTTGCTTACGAAATATGCTGTTATTGTTTACTAGCTTAATTTTAAAATCGTTAGTTGATTTCTAAGTATAGTAATGGTTGAATTTTTTGAAATGGCACTGTGGCTCAAGTGGTAAATTGCTAGCTTTAAGCAAAAGGAACGCAGGGACAGTGCCTCATGACCGGCAAAAAAATAAAATAAAAGTTTAAAAAGGAGGAATATTGTGCTGCTTCCGTGGAGAGCTGTTGAATAATGAATAATTGGAGTGAGTATGTGCACCAAGCAAAGAACAAACACAATTGTGTATTTGCAATTGGGGGAGGTCAAATGAGGGCCCTTATCTTTATCAGTGAACCTGAGGAGAAGTCTTGGAGAGGAGTCTTTGAGTTGACCTGTGAGTACAGCAAATCAAGTGTTGGGGAGCAATCTTTGAAAAACCCTTGTCTCTAAGGAGACATCATCAATGGTGGAGTCTTCAGATATTACAAATGATCAGTGAACCTGGACCATGATAAGCAAGTATTAAGAAAGAGGATAGACTAGTAAAGAGCAAAGAGTCGA
This sequence comes from Dipodomys ordii, assembly GCF_000151885.1. Classification (NCBI taxonomy): domain Eukaryota; kingdom Metazoa; phylum Chordata; class Mammalia; order Rodentia; family Heteromyidae; genus Dipodomys; species Dipodomys ordii. Next base: position 5,007,916 of record NW_012267242.1, on the reverse strand, counting down.
AGGAACTCAACTCCTCCCACAGTGGCAAGAGGTGATGAAATTTACCTTCCAACTCAATGAACATTGGATGGGATCCCAGACTATCTGGAGCTTCATTGCTGGTAATAGGTGTGACTTTGTCACTTTCTCAACACGTAGCTCTATCAGCCATCAAACTGGTAAGGAAAGGAGGTGTGCATATGAGGAAGCTGACAAGAATCCATTCTTAGCATTCAGAAAAGACAAACAGGGAAAGCAATGGTCTTAAATACAAGGAACAGACTATGCACTTAAACATATGTTTTATCTCCTTAGACTTTCATGAGATTTCCTTAGATATTGAAAAAGTTATGATTTAACAACTGTTTGCTAGACACAATGACTGCATTTGTCAAGTGGGATATGGTAACATTCTCATTTAATTCTGAAGGCCTATGGGGTAGATGTTATGATAAGCCCCACCCTGACAAAGAGGAAACTGAAGTTTGCAAAGGTAAAAGAAACTTCCCTCTGGTGGCATCCCATCTGAGGGCAGAGCTATGCTTGGACTTTCCTCAGTCCTACAGCAAAGCATTCACTTTTAACCTTGATGGCACCCGCCTTTCTCAGGCCAATAATGGGTCCAATCAATTTGTGAGATTCCCTCGTTTGATTTTTGTGATCGTGGAGCAGCTCATAAAATTTGGAGCACAATTTTTGTTTGTTTGTTTTAGATCAAGGAACAAATATCTAGCGTTTACAGAAATAAAAGTTCTATTACATTTTCTCATGTCAGAGTATACAGAGGCTTTATGCGTTTCTCTGAGTAGAAAAGGAAATACAGCTGTTTTGTAGGTAATAACAGTTTATTTTATGTCCTATTTTCTTTAACAGTGATTGCTCTTACTTGGAAACTCTCGTGGCATTTTGTAGGCAATAAAAACGTTAAAAGAATGCTCTTTGTAGAGCATTTCACAAGCCAGTCCCCACCCCCACCACCCCTTGTTCATAATCTATGGCAGATGGCATCTATAACTTGATTACAAAATGGCTTATCAATACATCCAACAGAAACACAGGACACAGGGACACTTTGCTGACAAGCCATCTATCCTTAAGAGTCTCTTTTACTATACCATTGTAAGAAACAAAGAACCAGGGCAATTTGAGAAAAAAAGCCAAGAAAAAAAATGTTTCTTGTAAAGCAAAAAACAGTAAGTAATGAAAACTATTGCAAGATTCCAAGAATTGTAATTTGATGTTAGCACTCTTTAATTATTCTCTGACTAAATATCCTTGTTCAAGTTTGGGGCTGCTCTACAAATGTTCATCAAAATCTATGTGAGAATCAACTTTGCTGGCTCCTTGTTGATTATTGTTGCTTGCTTCATCTCTATAAGACAAATATCAAAACAGTATAGTCATAACAATAGGAAAATACCCCATCCCTCTCTTCTTCAATTGGAAGTAGAAATTTCTTATACTCTTCAGCTCTATTAACAAAGAGATCTAAGTCCCAGTAGCATTGTTTCCCTTAGTTTCTATTTAAATCTTTGGGGAAATAGCATCACTACCTCTGGGACACAGACACAGTGCAAATGAAGGTAATTTTATGATGTGGTTATTTTTTTAATCCTACTTGTAGGGTTTATTTGGGATTTTTTTTATGGGTATGAGTGACTGGGGGTTTTAAAAATAGCAATTGTAGCCAGGCGCTGGTGGCTCACACCTGTAATCCTAGCTGCTCAAGAGGCTGAGATCTGAGGATCACAGTTCCAAGCCAGGCTGGGGAAGGAAAGTCCATGAGACTCTTATCTCCAATAATCCACCAGAAAACTGGAAGTGGTGTTGTGGCACAAGTGGTAGAGCGCTCGCCTTGAGATGAAGAGCTCAGGGACAGGGCCCAGGCCCAGAGTTTAAGCCCATGACTGACTGCCCCCTGGACTCCCCCCCTCGCAAAAAATTGCAATTACTGGTCACAATTAAGTAAGAAAATTTCATGACCTGCTACAAGATATTGTTTCTGAGGGTGTTCACATGTTCACAGTTGGACAGAGATATTGCAGTGTTTAATGTTTAATTAGGTTGATAATTTAAAGAAAGGAAGGCTCATGGTTTTGAGAGGTTCTGAGTGAGGAACTATTTCAGTATTTTCAAGATTCACATTGCTCAACACAGCACCCTGGGACAGTGATGATGGTAGACTGCATACCTGTTCATTGATCGGAACAATTGTTACAGAAAGTGCCTACAGGAAAAGCACACAGGAGCCCAGTCACGTCATGTAGTGTGATAGAATTAGGCACTTGTGTGTAAGTTAAGAACCGGTTTCAGGAACTTTAGTCTATACACAAGCTATTAGAAAACAAATACAATAGGAATTAAACACAGCTTTGTAACTGACTGTTGGATGTGACTGGATCTTTTTATCTACTTTTACACAAATGGAAAATAAGAATGGCAGCTATAAACTTTAAAAATGTAGCCAGTGTGTTTACTGACAAGCTACAAATCTGGCATCTTATGCAGAAATTTCAGAATAAGATGCATTTCTTGGTCATACAATCTGAGAAATGTTAATATAGTTTACATCCTACTTAAGGGATTTCTTTCTTTGCTTTGATATTTTGTACTAAGGAACTTTTTTTTTCATTTTCTCATATACAAGAGCCTTATGCTGGCTCCAGTGGCTCACATCTGTAATCCTAACTACTCAGGAGGCTGAGGTCTGAAGATCAGAGCTCATAAACAGCCTGGGCAGGAAAGTTTGTCAGACTCTTATCTCTCTGTGATTAATTAATCACAGAAAAAGCCAGAAATGGCTCTATGGCTCAAGTAGTAAAGTGCTAGAGTTGAGCAAAAGGAGCTCAGGGACAGAGCCTAGGTCCACAGTTTAACCCAGGACTGGAAAAAAAAAAGTGGCTTTAAAACGCTTTAATAAATGGCCTCTGAAATATCATCATTGTTACTAGAAGTTCAGTGGAGTTTTGTTTGTTTGTTTCTTCTTGAGGTTGGCAGTTTCTGAAATTACCCTGAAATCTATCCCTAGATTACTTATAATCATCAAAGAAAAGGAAGGGAAAGGATAAACACCATTTCCTAAGCAGACATCTGCTTTGAGGAATACTGTGAGGCAGATGTTGGATTTTATTCGTTGTAATTATGATCAGCAGATGAAATCTTCCTTCAAGAGGCTAGGATGAAGAAGGACAGAGCAATATGTTTAAAGTCAGGCAGTTTATAAGCATTGAGCAAAATATGTTTAGTGCTAAAGGTATCATATCATCCCCTCTGTCTTTTCATTTCTGTCATATCTTAATGTATTGTTATATTTATTTTCTTTATTTGGTCTTGATAATGAGTTTCAAATAGTTTCTCTTGGTCCTCAGTACTTCCAAAACCAAGTGTTTATTTAACAAGTATAGCAAGTAAAGACATTGATAGCTAAGAAGTTTTTGTGTGCATGGCTTACTCACTTCTAAAAGATGGATAAAGCACAGAATAAATCAATAATTATTACCTGTTTAAAATATAAAATATAGGCCCTGCAAGTAGTCTTAGATGCCTCTTCTTTCATTTTATAAATGAAGAAGTTGAGCCTCACAGTGACACGGCTAGTTATATTTTATTAACCAATCACTTATCAATGTGGCATCAGAGAATTTTATTTCACCATTGTTTGAACAATGATTTTCAAGAAAAGATCTATTACTTGTCCTTGGGATTTGGGGCACTATTTTTTAACATCGTGTTTGCTAAAATAAATATGTGGCTTCAGGACAAATGAGTGATGGGAATGTTTTTCTTACCTGGAATTATGAGTTCCCTAAGTTAGTGCTGAATGGAATCAAACCACAACAAGAAAAAAAAAAGGAGAAAAAAACCAAAACCGTAAGTAGAACTAATCATTGCAGATTCATTTGGATCTTCATCCCGGTTTATGAGGCAGCAATCTTTCCATGCTTATTGATTATCAGACAAGACTACTAATCCCCTTAAGGTCATTAAGTGTACTTAATTAAAGAGCAGTTAGCAAGCTTCTCTTTACTAAAGTAATGTGGCTGTTAAAAGTGATTTGTACTTTACCAATACAGCAGCTATTAATCTGAAGGTCAATTTGTCATTTATATTTTCCCAAACAAATGTATTTGGTAGGTCCAACATGAGCTGACATGCACTGGGCACCACTTGATTCACGGTGTCCATAATTGGCAATATGTGTGTTGTAGAGCAGGCATTCGTACTTTTTTAGACCTCACACCTAATTATTGTTGCCTCAACAATTTGACACGTTCTCTGCTTTTGCCTATGGTGTTGTTGGGAAGTGTTGATGTGAAAAAGAAAACTATGTCTTTGTAATCTACTGTGTCCTAAAAAAGGATTTGGGCCAGGAAACTGATAAATTCCTTTAATGAAGTAGTTGCTGAGACTGATTTAAAAGATAAATAAATAAAAAATTGAGTTTATAAAATTCATGGATGGAAATCAAAGGTCACTACATTTATTGTATTTTATTTCATGGTACTATTGTGGAAGAATATAGAATAAATAATTTATTTGTTGACTTACCTCTCTTAGCTTTTTCAGTTTGGCCCTGTTCCTTTTCAATATTGTTTATGCATAATAGTAGATTGGACTATACTTTCAATATGGTAAATACCAGAAAACATTGTGTCAAATACTTACGTAGATGATTAAATATTGAAAAATCCTTAAGTTAAAGTGACCACATAGAACAGTGCTTGCTTTCATAAATGTCACACATTGCTCCTGGACAGTGGTGCTAACAACTTCTCTACAAGCACAGTCTTACAGAAAGGACTAGAGCCATTCCCAGCACTCAGCCAAGAGCTGACAAACCTTGGTGTGAGCCACCGATTACTTTTTACAGCATCTCCCTTCTGTCTTTCTTCTAGGTTTCACTTCTGCTTCTCAATTTCTGTTTCTCAATAGATTCATAAAAGCAGCTATCCCAATGGAGAATATATCAGAAAAGATGCAGCTCCTGGGAGGAAAGAAGGCACAACAGAACAACAAGGTTTTCTTAACCGAGGTCACTTTCGATCTCTTTTTCCAAATTACAGTTCGAAAGGTTAGACCATGATAAATGGGGAGAGAGAGAGAGCCATTGTGATTTCTAGAGGTAAGCATTGGTGGAGGCTGGGAGGGATATGTCTAAGCAACAGGATGTTCAATGACAAGGAAAGAGATTCTTGTGACTTTAGATCCCTTTGCAACCTCAACCTCTATTTCCCAGAGGAATCCTCCTGCAGAGCTGAACCTATTGGGCAGTACAGTATCTGTACTGTGTGCAATGGGAGCTCCCTTTCTACACTAGAGCATCAGTTCCTACATTAGCAAATATACGTTATGGCTCCAAAGTTGTCTGATGAGCAAAATTTTCAGTTGACATGGAGATAAATATCTTGGGGCACTTGGATCTTTGGGACTATTGCTATTCATCTTTTATATTTCCAACTATAATAAAGCAAGCATACATAATTAAGATTCAGGTCTGCAAGTGGCAAGACAATCATAGGGTGAACCACGGCACTAATTGGAAGGTTCCTAGGTAGCAATCACTAAGGAGCTGAACATAATGGGTGTGGTATGAGGAGAAAGGCCACCAGTGACATTTTATGAACTTGTTAGTCCTACAAGCCACAGGGTTACCTCACATACCATGCAACCACTATGAGGTAAGTCCAGATTGTATGTTGCAAAAGAAGACTTTAGCATTATCACACCAAGTAAGTTGACTCCAGAGTATTCTACCTTATAAATACAATAGAAAGGAAGAAGAGCAGAGGGAAGAGTACTTAGAAGCAGCAAAAGAATATCTTGGGGATGCCTGAGACACCCCCATTCAATACTCAAAATTAAAAGAATGAAAGTATTTGTCACTGATAAAGGTTCTTTTTATTTTTTGCCAGTCCTGGGGCTTAAACTCGGGGCCTGGGCTCTGTCCCTGAGCTTCTCTGTGCTCGAGGCTAGTACTCTACCACTTGAGCCACAGTATCACTTCTTTCTTTTTCTGTTTAAGTGGTACTGAGGAATTGAACCAGAGTTTCATGCATGCTAGGTACGCACTCTACCACTGAGCCACGTTCCTAGCCCTGATCATGGTTCTTAATCTGAATGAGGGTCATAAGAGCACAGGATGGAATCCTCAAATATGTGTGCTTTAGAAGATTTTTTAAAAAAATTTATTGAGTCCAATGAAAGACTTGATTTGTACAGTGAAATCAGCCAAATTTCAGAGGAAAGCATCTAACCAAAATGTAAGGTAAGAATGATGATAAACTGCAAGCTTACTCTACCATGGTAAGTTTATTAGTCTGGGTTCAGATGCATGTAAAGTCTCAGAAACCATAACTAACCAAGTTCTCAGCTTTTACTCTGAGTTGTTCTCCTGGCTATTTTTCTTTGTGCTCCTTTAAGCTTTCTTATACATGCTCATTTTTGTCAATGTCAGAGCTATATCCAGGCATCTCTTTAACATTTCTTCAGTGACTATTAAATTTGATTAAAAAATTAATTTAGATATTTTCAAGCTGTTTACCAGTTAGCAGTATACTTAATGTCCTATTTATCTAGTGCGGTTGCTCATGCTGTTTTTTTTTTTTAATAATCAGATAAGGGTCATTAAACCATTTTTTGAGATTAAAAAGCACAAAACATTTTTTTCTCTTTATGTGCCCCATTAATTTTGGAGCTTATGCTTACTAGGGCTTAATATTTCCATTTGAAAATATCATTTATGTTAATATGGAAAGGCTCTATTATCTAATTGTGAGGATTATTCCCATTACCTTCTAGAATAATCTCTGCAAATATTGGCTCCCACACTTCTTTGAGATGCCAGATTTTTAACCTTGGGCATTTTTTAGGACATTCTTCAATGTTGTCATTACTCTTACTTGTTCTGTGTGTGTGTGTGCGTGCATGTATGCTCATGCACGCGCACGCGCACGTACATGTGTGTGTGTTTAATTTGGTATATTTTGCTTCTTTTTTTTCAGTTGCAACAGGTACTTCATTGTAAGTGCTTAGTTTCTTGTTTGGTTACATTCATTATGTAAATCATTTATAACACAGAAGACTCAGAAGAGTTTCTTGTTAAGTCTTCCTGAAACAAAACAGAGACAGAGAGGCAGACTGAATGAAAGTTAAAGGAAAGTAAATTTGAAATCATTTAATACACTTTCTTTTGATTTGCAAAAGATTTCCCTGGTCCAAAACCAGTCAGCTGATGGTTGCTTCTCTGAATTACGTATATCACAGTAGCTCAAGCACATTTCCACAACTCTCCTCTTAGAATTTCTGCAAAGCTCCTATTTCAAATATTCTCTTAGCAATGCATAATTCCCAATTATTACCTGAAACACAAAGTTGTAAAATTTATACAATATCATTTTCCATATCTTTCCATACCAAATCCAACAAAGTGTCACTTTGCTCAGTGTTTCAATCAACAGAAGTAAGGACTTCATGCACAGTGTAGCCTCTGCTAGAGGTATGTTAATGCCTTGGGTGGATTTCCTAGTTTGGATTTGGTCCCTTTTTGGTCCCCTAGTTCCTCATTGGTCCCTTTCATCAATGAATAGGGTACCTATCCCTTTTTCCTGTGTTTCCTGATGCTATTCACTCTGATACCAGCACTTCAATGCTTTAGATCCTCTGATATGAGATCTGTCTGGGTAAGAGGATATTAGCAATACCTTCTGATCAGAAGAAGTGATTGATGTCAAAGGTAGTTGGGAACACAAATAGGACAAGAGTTCAAAATGTGGATTCAGGAGAGTCAAATACTTGCTCTTTCACTTTCTAAAGAGTTTACTTGATGTCTCAAAGCCCAGTGTTGTTTCTTAACAATAATAATCAGCACCACATACTTCTTAGGGCTGTTATGAATATTGAAGTAGGGAGGTATACATAGATGTGGTTGTTAACCTATAAAATAATATGAATTTCAGATGGCACCAGACTTTCTACTAGTAGTAATAAATGTAAACACTTTCCTAGGCATCTACTATGTACTGGGCTATATTCCAAGTGATTTATTATACTATACCTCATTTAATCATCCCAATTCCTAAGTGTCATAGAGATGGGTAGACTGAGAGATCAAAGAATTTGCTGTAGAGTTACATTTCTAATAAATGAATTTGCAAGAACTTGATATAGTTCATATAGTTCAAAACTGTAGTTCATAGCTAGAGCTCAACAATCATTTCTGGATCCTTGTTCATAACTCTACCATACTATGCTTCCTTGTGAATGACATATTAATGATAAAAATAATGACAATTATTATATCACAATCATCTATGTATCTTCTTTATAGATAGGGAGTTAGATTTTTATCTGAGTATCTTTTGCTCCTTAATCATTAACCTGGCTCCTGAACAAATACTCTTGGTAAAATAAAGGAATGACTCACAGTGTGTAGAAATCTAAAATACATGTTCTAATCCAGTAGGTCAACAATCTCATTTCCTTTCCCGGTGGCTGTGTTGTTAGGAAGAGCTAAATTTAAATAGCAATACAATATTTTCATTTGATATGAAATATTAATGATGATTTTTGAAACTCTATTTTCAGGGAAATTATTGGTCACATCTGTGTCTACAATACATTCAGCTACCTCCTTTATTTTAACTGTCTTCAACTTAGATAAAATGCATTAAACTTGTATTTATCTCATCTCATGTATTCATGACACTTGGCCAAAACTGTTTGGTTATACTTTGTGCCTGTCAAACTCAACATGTAGTTTGCCAAATGGAGTTACAATACATTCTAATAAGTGTGAATGTTCCTGGTCACATTGTTAAACTTTGTCCATGACACTACAAATCTCTTTATGGAATCTTCATTCTTCTTGGTGGCAGAATGCGCTTCAGTCAGCTGTAGGTTTCCTCAGTCATTTGGATTTTAATTTAATTCTGCAATGTTCTTTTTGTTTGTTTTGTAAGCTCCATGCTGATGAGGAGCACTATGTTTCTCAGAGCTCACATGGTGACATAGCATCATGGAGCAGGATGTCCTTGAGGCCTTCTACCGAAGTGGCTATAGCTCTTCCAGTCTCTGGTCTTCACAGGTATACTGCAAGGCCCCAGTTTTTTATTTAATTGCATGGATGAAGTCTCCATACTTACAAAATTCTTCTGGGGACATGAGCAATTTAGAGAAAGCCTGTGGTGTGTGTCTGAGTTTCTGGAGATTTGTGGATGTGGAGGGGGAGAGCGTAGTGAGAAGAACCTCATCTTCTCCCTTGACCCTGGGTTTGTTTAATTCACCCAGGCTGCTGCTCCTTTCAGCAAGGACCTAAACGGGGCTCCACTGAGGACCGTTCAGCTAGTAGATCATCAAACCTGTCTTGGGATTCTTTTGCTCCCTTTCAAAGCAGCTCTGTAGTCCTGTTGGGGGAATATCACAGATATATTTTTAATTTTATTTTATTGTAAAGATGCTGTACAGAGGGGATACAGTTACACGGGGAAGGCAATGAGGACATTTCTTGTCCAGCATTGTTACGCCCTTCCTTTGTTGTTCTCCCACTATCCCTTCCCCCCTCCCCACCTTCCTCACTCCTCCCCCACCCCTGAAGTTGTAAGTTCATTTCCAGTATAGTATCTTGTGGGTATCCTTGTTGCAATGGGTCATCCTGTGTCCTTGTTACAGCGTTTTGTTATTCCCCTTCCCCTCCCCAAATTAGACAAATGCATATACAAGATGCAGGGTACCAAAATCAAGTACAGTGACAACAGAAGATATATGTTCTACTTCTGATTTGCAGTTTTGAGATGGGAGGAGAACAATACAAAATTGGTGTTGCACGATTGCAGACGGACACGAAACTTCCCTTGGAAATGTGCATCTGCCTGTTCATGTGAAAGACAAGATGGTGATGGTTTGTCTAAGGGTCCTAGTGACAGAGGAAGGACATGAGGAGCTCCTGGAATTGGAGGCTGAAGGTAAGCAGAGATTATGGGGCTGGGGTATTTGTGTGTGCCTTGCAAGTGTCATCTTACTCCATCTATTTACTTGTCCTTCTTTCTTTTCCTTTTGAAGATGAGTATTTGAGAAGTGTGGTGTAGTCTGTGTTATTGAAGACCAAGGTGGTAGCTCTGCCTCCCTGTGCGGTGGAAGTCTACTTCAGCCATGTTGCATATCACAGGGCATTACTCTCTCTCTCTCTTTCTCTCTCCTCTAGACTATATTGTTCACTTCCATTTAAGTTCTTACTCAATTACGTACATTTATTTTTGTTAATTCTAAAATCTTCTGAATTATTAGCATTTTAAACTAATAAGCCAATAAGAATATGTGGGCTAGGAGTGTGGCTTAGTGGTAGAGTGCTTGCCTTGCATGCATGAAACCCTGGGTCCGATTCCTCAGTACTGCATAAACAGAAAAAGCTGGAAGTGGCACTGTGGCTGAAGTAGTAGAGTGCTAGCCTTGAGCAAAAAGAAGTTCGTGGACAACACCCATGCCCTGAGTTCAAGCCCCAGGACTGTCAAAAAAAATTATGTAAATTAGGTATCAAAGAGCTAAAGCAATGTGCTGCTATTTCAAATATTTACTGGTGTCCAGTGTGATGCTTGTGACTCCATTAATCTAGGTAGTCGGGATATAGTGTTAAATAAAGCAGATAATGGGACCCATTTTTTAAATGGGCTTGTTGTCTATTGAGGAGATGACTTATAGGTACTCACAACAGATGGGGGGGAATACTATGAAAATGGAGTCAAGGAAGCTATGTTAGAGCCATAATTTTCCAAGTGCTGTGAACATGGATGTGAGAGTCATCTTATATCCTAGGAGCCAAATTGATAACTTCCAAGCACCATTCTCTGTAATGAAGAACTTAGAGTGAGGTAGATTTACCTTTACTTATAAAATATTACAATAGCTGGGCACTGGTGACTCAGGAGTGTAATCCTAGCTACTCAGGAGAAAGAGATCTAAGGATCATAGTTCAATTCCTGCCCCAGGCAGGAAAGTCTGTGGGACTCAGACTCTTATTTCCAATTAACCACAAGAAAACCAGAAGTGGAGCTCTGACTCAAAGTAGCTTTAGCTCAGGGACAGCATCCAAGCCTTGAGTTGAAGCTCAAGGCAATATATATATATATATATATATGTATGTATTACAATAGACTAATTACAAAGTTGATGCTTCCCAGGTCATTAAAGAAATAATCCTTAACTACGGAGAGGCATTTGATAAAAGCACAGTTTCTCTTACCATATAAAGAGACATACATGTAAAGAAATACACTATAGGGGCTGGGAAGTTGGCTCAGTGGTAGAGCGCTTGCCTTGCATGCCTGAGGCCCTGGGTTAGATTCCTCAGCACCACATAAAGAAAAAAGAAAAAAGCCAAAAGTGGTGCTGTGGCTCAAGTGGTAGAGCACTTGCCTTGAGCTGAAGAGCTGAGGGACAGCGCCCACGCCCAGAGTTCAGGCCCCACGGCCGGACCCAAAAAAAAAAAAAGAAATACACTATAATTTATTTTGACATGACATTATAGACTAACATATGACACTGATGATTTTGACAAGAATATTCTATAGTGACATTTAATACATTCATTCACAAAAATAGTCTAACTACAGTGGAATGTAGAGTTACAAAAAACAAGCCAGCAGGGCAGCATAAGTCATTTATAATCAACTAAATGGTTTTTGTAGGAAAAGCATACCAATTCAGCAAACAGACACATTTAGCAAACAAATAGTTGTATGGAATTTTGTGCTGGCATTTGTACCCATATTTTCAAAAGAGTCACCAGAAATTTGGTTGGCTTTGTACCAGGAAGCCAGGAATAAAATTCATTCTTTGAGAGCCGTGGTCCCAAATTGTATTTATTTTATTATAACACTTGTTTCTTTTTGCATCCAGGACTGTGTTTGAAACAAAGATTTCCTTTCACCAGAATTGTGCCTATAATGTGTACCTCTATCTCTACGAACAGTGTCTGCCCTATGTCTAGCCAATGAATATGTAATTTGCAGGTTTCTGATTAAAATGAAAGTCTGCATGTATAAAGGAATGTCTGGTCACATTTTAAAAGGAAATTTCCAATGCTGACAGAACATCTTCCCCCTTTCTATACAATCCAACAGCTTGAGTTCTTGTACACCACTATTCCTCATGCCATATCTTTTAGACAAAGAATGAACCCTGTGTATGAACAGCAGCCAGGAAGACTTTGGCTCTGTGATCTGCAGGAAACAAAATGCCCCAGGAGAGGCTCTTCTCCTCTACTCGGCTGCTGCAGAATCCCTGGCCACTGGTATTGAGTGTGGTATAGCAATAGAGACTCATGGGATTTCTACTGGCACTGTGGAGAAGCCCAGTTTTAGATCATAATAGACCAGCTATGGTGAAGAACATAGAATGTTATCAGTCAGCTTTTACATTGGCTCTTTAGAAAGGGCTGGCTGGGTATGGGGAGATGCTATACTTTATAGATTTCCTAAGATGTTTGGGGGAAATGTGGGAACCCTTATTCTAAGCTCAATGAATAGTAACCAGTGGGAAGAATTACTGTTCTTTCAAGAAACAGTAGGTTGAGAATAAGACAGCTATTGCTGACATGGTCAAAGAGGTTATTTTGTGTACTTACATTTTAAAGTGTAATTAGGTGATTTCAAAATTTTCCACTGTGTGGAGTAAATTACATGAAAGCTCACTATTTTCTTAGAATGTGTCAAAGCTGCCCATGTGAGAAAAACACCTGCCCTCTAGCTCTGAAACCAGTCTATAGTCAGATCAGTCGTTCCCTCTCACTGGATAACAATAATAACAAGAGTTGAAATGGTCAAAAGGCAAAAATACCTTCCTCCCTAGTGCACAAGAGGTGGGAGTCAGTTTTATTTCAGGTTCATATTTGTTGATAGAAGAATTAGACAAGCCATTCAGCAATGCAATTTTCTTACTATTTTTAAGAACTGGGGGAGTTTTCCGGCATATACTTCATGTTTGGAGGCTATTGTATGCAGTGTGTGGGAATTAAAAAAGTAAGAATTAATGAATAGAAAACCACAAGTGATCATCTGAAACTTAGTTGCTGGCCATATTATGGATGTGGTGACAATTATTAATTGAAGGATAGCTGTCAGAGGAACAAAACCCTCTTGGTAATTCTAAGGAGCATTTCCCTCTCTAAGAAAGTTTCTTGGGGAAGAGGACATGTACATTTGGACTGTTTGCATGATTAGAGAAAGACGGACCAAATCTTAATAGTGAGTCTTAGTAGTATAAGGGACATAGGAATGCCAATTTGGAATACCTCCAGGAAACGCTGAAAAGTGTGGTGTGAATGAAAGGTAGGGAGGGTGTAATAAACTATGGGGAGAGCTTGAAGTTGGGGAAGGGTCAGGCAGCACAAAATGAATTGAGTTGTATTTTATACCCTATTGCAAGTTGAAGACAAACAGTGCTAGGTTGCTTTTTTGTGCTTTGTTTTGTGTTTTGTTTCTTTTGTTTTGCCTGGGGCTTGAGCTCAGGGCGTAGGCTCCATCTCTGAGCCTCTCTGTGCTCAAGGGAGCTGTGCTGGGTTTTTATTGGGTGTGAAATACTCTTTCCGCAAACAAGTAGGCAGACCAAAGAATAGACAAGTGGAGTGATAATGATATTTAGTCATTAGTTGATAGCCTGTCTTTTTGTATAGGCTGGGAAAGGATAATGAAGACAATCCAACATGGTGACATTAGAACTATGGCCCCACTGCAAAAAGTCTGTAGACTGCTGCATAATGGATGAAGGTCACAGAGGTTATCAAAGTGACAATGAATTTTCTGCTGATGAGTTTCAAAGGAGAATATTGTTTAAAATGGTATTGAGAGAACCCATAGATATGGGTAACTCATTGGACCTTGGGGAGAGTATTGACGATATTGAGCTGACTGTGAAGTAGCCACTAACTGGCTTTGGGTTTGTAGGGAGATTTATAGTTATATAACTTAGATGTCATAGAATAGCTGGGGAATTCAGTATACAGGTTTGGGGTCTCCTTCAACTACAGATGACAATTGAGAAAAAAATGAGAATTCTGAACATCACATACCATAGACAGAGAGATCCAAAGAAAGGCTCAAACACACACTGAGAACCAGGCACTGTGACTCATATCTATAATCCTAGCTACTTAGGAGGCTGAGATCTGAGGATTGCAGTTCAAAGCCAGCCCAGGCAGGAATGACAGTGAAACTCTTATGTCTACTAAGCTATCAAAAAAAAAAAAAAACAAGTAATAGGGCTGGGAAGGTGGCTCAGTGGTAGAGCGCTTGCCTTGCATTCCTGAGGCCCTGGGTTCGATTCCTCAGCACCACATAAGCAAAAAGGAAAAAGCCGGAAGTGGCACTGTGGCTCAAGTAGTAGAGCGCTAGCCTTGAGCTGAAGAGCTGAGGGACAGCACCCAGGCCCAGAGTTCAGGCCCCTGACTGGACCCCCCCCAAAAAAAACCAAACAAGTAATAGAGTACTAACCTTGAACACAAAAGCTCAGGAACAATGCCTAGCCCCTGAATTCAGGTGCTGGGATTACCACACACACATACACACACACACACACACTCCTAACACACACACACACACACACACACACACAATTACATGCAATACACTGAGAAAAAACTTCTAAACAACTATCAGGTAAGAGGACAGAGGGAAAATATGAGACTGGCTATTTCTTGATTGACTATTAAAATACATTGAGAAATAGAGTTACTGGATATAAATTCATGTTTAAATCTTTGGAATTTTCATTTATCATGTTATCAACTGGTTGCTAATTTAAGGTGAATATTTCATATTTGATATTTAAGATAACAATGATACATTGTGATAGTTTTCAAAAAAGATGCTTCATTATGTTTTTTTTTATGTGACAATTTTTGTTTGTATTCCCTAACAGGTGAAAACTTTGCCTCTCATTCTAACTTTCAAAGTAACTTGGGATAAAATAAAGCAGAAGGAAAGGAGAAAGGAAGATGGTAGACACAAATCCTGATACATTAGTACATTTCAAGTCATCTTTCTTTTTGGAAAACTAGTTCTCACTGGGTATCTATCTGCTACTCAGAGGAACCAGGTGAGTTAAACTTAGCCCCTGGTAGTAATTTGACCAAATCCCTGCATTGGCCACAATTGAACACAAATTGTCAGTCTGTGCTGAGAATAGCAGGCCTGTGTTTCCTCTGCTCTCCAGAGCATTTGACAGAGCTTTGAGGAGAAATCACAGCACTTACTGGCACTGAGTCATTAGGCAGCATTTCAGGCAGCACTGTCTCACTGGGTCTTTTCAGAACCCAGAAAACCACTGTCATCCTTTCTAGAAAACCAACTAAAGTAGGGTGCAAAAGTGAAATTTATTAATTTTACAAATAACAGCAAACACTAATAAAGTAAATGAGATCATGGGAACTAAGAAGTGCAATACACCTTTTTCTCTTACCACATAGATTATTTTTTTATAAATTAGGATGGTAATATAAACCTGGTTGTTGCTCACACCATTCATTAAGGAGCCCTTCCCAAGACAAATGATAGTAACTTAGGTTCTATTCAAGGGATTAGTTGAATTTTGATCTTGTTTTGAAAAGCAGAACTAATGCAAGTTCCTTCAGTGTCATAACAGTCTGTTTTCATATATTATTTACAGGCTAAGATTGATAGAAAGGATGATTTTTAGTTTTATTTGTGAAATCAGAATAAATAGTACTCTATACATGAACCGAGAGTTAAATTATGGAAATCCATAGGGAAAGCAATTGTCCGGTCCATGCATGGCATTACTATTCAGGGTTTGTTTTCCAGGAGACCATGAGAAAGATAGTTTAATTCTGAGCCATTTTTCTTCTCTTTTTCTAAAAAGCAGACAGGCTCTTGACTCAACAGGCAGAAGGACACAAAGTAGATTTTGTGAGAAATACATTCTTCATTATGTAATCATTGAAACATCATTGTCTTCCAGGAACTAGAAGGAGTTTTGGAGTTTCTCATTCCCAATCTACTGTGGGGTGAATGTGCAGTCGCTCTGATATTAAGGCAATTTATTTTTTTGTGCTAGGTAGAATTTTAAAAAGTCAACTCTTTATTAATTTACTCAGTGTACTATAGATTTGAAGTAAGATATACACACAACTTTGCAAGTATAAAAGTGGATAATGCAAAATAGTGAAAAGAAAGAGGTATCAAGACAGGAAAATAGTAAATAATGGCAGGCATAAAATTAAACATGGAAATATCTATTTTGGGGAGCCTATGTGTTTGCAGTCACTAGGCATGGTCACATACATTGGCCTGTAAGCTTCCCAGAACCCAAGGCAAAGAGGAAAGCACAATCATTTATGTGTTTAAAAGCCCAATGACAAGAGCACTCTCTCCATGATGTCATATGCTGTCATCATTCATTGAACATCTACTTCACAATCCTTCTGCTTATTGTGAAAACAAACCAAATCACACAAAAACAAAACAAAAGTTTGAAAGTGAGAAAGGTTAACTAGCTTGCTCAAGGATCCATAGTTGGTAAATGACAAGAGATAAGAACTCAGGATTACTGGACTTCTGAATCTGACCTCAGATGACCCATCTCTACTGGCCTGATCTCTAATGAACACTGTTTCATGGGTCCCACGGGAAAACCAGGCCATGGAGTCATCCTAGCTTGACTCAAAATTGCCATGGACAGACACATGGATAAATATATATATAGAAAAGAGGAGGCAGTGAATGCATAGAAACATTAACATGGGCATGCTTATAATCACATGAAATAACCTGTGTATTCTTAGCAAAGGGCTTCAGTTATTTTACTTGATTTAAGCAACCACATTGCCCTACTTACCATCCAATTGTTTATTTTCTTCCTAAAAATTCCTTAATGATTCTTGAAAATATAATGTGGGTTATAGAGACTGGCACACAGATCTTAGGTTAAAATGCTTCTACAGTGCTCAGAGAATATTTACCCATGTATGGAAGTTTGGTTTCAACTTGTTATATTTCTTTAATCCACAGTCTCAGGATAAACGTATTATTTGAGAGCTGTTTTTGAAGGCTAGTAATCAGTAAAATGGTATTTTTTATGTGTTGCATAAGTGCTCTGTAGTGTTACTGAAATATCTTAATTGCTTTTATGAATGTATTTAATGAGTTCCATTTAAAATGGGATGTTATTTACCTGATGGGACTAAATGATTCAGTCTATCCAGACACTTCACAAACCCAAAGGAACATTGCTTTTCGCCTGCGGTGCAGGGTGAACCAGAAAGCTCTGAGTCCAACTGTTAGTTGCTCTGCTCTGCCGGTGTGAGCTGTGTGCTGTGCCCACAGGAGATGTGAGCTGGGGACTCTCTGTCCAGGAGCCTCTGGTTTGGAATCCAGGCTTAATTGAATAACAGCAGGGGTCTTCAGCTGGAAGAGATGAGATGACCAGTCAAGATGGCGACAAGGTCAAGAAACAGCCTCAGAGGAAGCAGGGTTGAAGTCTCAGAGCTGTCGGAAGATGAATTTCAGAGTTAGTGAGCTGCTGAGAAGACACTTGCTTAATTGTAGAATGGGAATCGGGAAAGGCCAGGGGAAACATCGAATGGGCTAGAACCCTGAAAATTAGTGTAGCCCAGAGCCACAGCTCTTATTTTTTTTAAATCTTTTTAATCTCATTTCTTGTATCCATGATTTTATAATTCATTCACTACACTGTGTTAGAGTAATAATAACAATAATAGCTAATTCTAGCACCTCCTACGGCATGCTAAACGCTGTACTAACCACTCTGACCTATGTTATTATTTGCCCTTCTAGCACTTCTATGAGATATTCTTATTATTGGAATTCTACACATGAAGAAACAAAATCTTGGTGGCTCTGCTCAAAGTTATACAGACACTAACTGTGAAATACAAAATCTGAAGAAGAGGTACTGGGAGCCTGTTTTATATAGCATGGAAATACAAAATCTGAAGAAGAGGTATTGCGAGCCTGTTTTATATAGCATGGTAATTGTCGGTTGATCAAGGAGGAAGGTGTTGGCTTAAAGATTTCTGCCTGTGAAACAGAGAGGGGAGACTGAGGCTGTTAACAGAGAACAGGGATACAGGCGAGCAATGGGGATTTGATGGTGGATTGGCAGGGAATGGGGAAGACATTTTTATCTGAGATGTGATCATGTTTAAGGTAAAACTGTGACATCCAGGTAGAGAAACTGAGAAGATCAATGAAGAGACACTCTATACAAAGGGCAACAGATATAAATTGCTGAAATGATGTTTCTCATTTGGGTAGGGGCTGGATTACACTTTATGAAAATTCTCTGGGGTTCATTCTTTAAAATGTAAATTCATGAAACTCATTCTAACACTGTTTAATCCAAATGCCTGCAAGAAGACCCTGGGGATTAATATAAGAAGCATTTTTCCTGTGTGGTGCTTGTATTCAGAAGAACGCTTTGCTTCTGGAAAACCCATGGGTTTCTATTCCTTGACTGATCATTAAAATCTTTCTGGGAACTTGAAAAAAATAGCAACACACCAGCTCCAGGTATAGGAGAGCCTTAAGTTTAAAAAAAAAAAAATAGGATGAGGGGGCTGGGAAGGTGGCTCAGTGGTAGAGCGCTTGCCTTGCATGCCTGAGGCCCTGGGTTCGATTCCTCAGTACCACATAAACAAAAAGAAAAAAGCCGGAAGTGGCCTGTGGCTCAACTGGTAGAGCGCTAGCCTTGCGCTGAAGATCTGAGGGACAGTGCCCAGGCCCAGAGTTCAGGCCCCACAAATGGACCCCCCCAAAAAATAGGATGAGCACCACAGCCAAGTTAAAAAATGCTCCCAAGTGATTCTAATTTGGAGGCAGAAAGTAGTAGGGAAAAAGGAATAGTATCTGAGAAAGGTTGAGAAATGACCTGAAGGTGAGAAATATCAGAAACTTAGGTGAGGATAAAGGTATGTTTTGTTGTTGTTTGTGCCAGTCCTGGGGCTTGCACTCAGGGCTTGGGTGCTGACCTTGAACTTGTTCTTTATTTAGATGTGTGTGTGTGTGTGTGTGTGCACGCGCGCTTTGCCAGTCTCACAGATTTTCCTTTCAGGGCTGGCTTAGAACCTCGATCCTCAGACCACAGCCTCCTGAGTTAGGTAGGTTTACAGGCATGAGCCACCATCTGGGCAAGGGTAATGTATTTTAAAGGAGAAGTAGATAACATTACTAAAGGTGACAAGTGTAGATAATTGACAGAAATTTAATTAAAATAAGACTCGGGATTTGACCAATAGGAGATCAGTGATTATTGCAGCGCAGCCATTTCCAATGGACTGGATTAGGGATAGAAACAGGAGGACATAAGTAGTAAGGCTGTGGAGCCAAAGCAGACCACACTGTCAGAGAGTGTGAAGGGAGGAGGAAGGTAGCTTACACCAAGGAGTAGGTATGCTGTGTATCTAGCTATGTTTTGGAAATTAAAATGT
This sequence comes from Dipodomys ordii, assembly GCF_000151885.1. NCBI lineage: Eukaryota > Metazoa > Chordata > Mammalia > Rodentia > Heteromyidae > Dipodomys > Dipodomys ordii. Next base: position 4,988,484 of record NW_012267242.1, on the reverse strand, counting down.
TTGGACCTTTTCACAGTGAAAACAATGAAGATATTGCTTTTGAAGACTACCTCAAGAAGAAACATCAAGAAAAGAAGAAAAACATGAAATGTTAGATATTAAAAAGCAAGAGAAACAATTCTCTCCTGACCAGTGAAAGGTAAGAATCAAAGAAGGGGCTGTGAACTATACTCTGGTTGGAGGTGGGGTGATATTTACCATTTCTGGCCCTACTTTCCTCCTGAGGAGTAAGGTTCAATCATCTCTTTGCCATGAGGAGTGGTGGATTGTTTGCAAAAGGAATCAATAATGACCAATATACTGCTCAGCAGTATTCAGGACACCCACTGGGATGTACAGTTGCAATTCACAGTTGCATCCATCCTGCCCCAAGGTTTCTACCCAACACATGTAGCCACTCAAACACAGAAGCTTGAAGATGGCTAGAACAAGCACAGATCAGTGGGAAAACAACGTCAGGATAAACAGCATTGTTTGAGCACTGTTGACATGTGGATCTAATGAGTTCGCAGGTGAGGTTGATCTGGGACAAGAAAAAAGAGTCATGCAAGGGCAAGGTATAAGCATTGAATCTGGGAACACTGGTCGCTCGCACTTGTAATTCTAGCTACTCTGTTGGTTAAGATCTGAGCATTGTAGTTCAAAGCCAGCCTGGGCAGAAAAATTTATAAAACTTATTTCCAATTAACTAGCAAAAAGCTAGAAGTGATGGTAGCTAGAAGTAAAATGATAGCCTTGAGTGAAAACGCAAAGCAAGAGAGCACAAATGATTCATTTGAAGACTCTGTACTGGTACACACACACGCACACACACACACACACACACACACACACACACACGAGTATGCACTGGAACCTGATGTAGAATAATAAAAGGAGAATGAACAAGATGGGGAAAATGGAGGTTATGAATGTTGTGTTATTGTAACATTTCACCAGAATGATGATGCAGCTAACCATAGGGTTTTTTTTTTTAATACAGTTGAATCAATTACAGGGGTAGCTTGATTAAAAAAAAATCTGCCATGCACCAGTATCTCAAGCCTGTAATCCTAGTTACTCAGGAGGCTGAAATCTGAGAGTCATAAGCCAGCCTGGGGAGGAAAGTCCATGAGACTCTTATCTCCAGTTAACTACCACAAAGCTGAAAGTGGCATTGTGGTTCAAAGTGGTAGAGCACTCACATTGAGCAAAAAAGCTCAGGAACAGTGCCAGGCCCTGAATTCAATCCTCATGGCAATATATGTGTATAGATATGTATATGTATATATATATATATCCATTTTGTATATATATATATATATCCATTTTGCACTGTTTCAAAAATTTTTACTTCTCTCATTTCTCATTTGTCCTTTTTTGCTTGCCAGTCTACTACATTCCTCTGTACTTTAAATTGGTGAGTTTAGGAAATCTCAAAGCTTCTGAGTCTTATCATAGTCCTTTGTGTGTTATGCTTTTCCAAAGCTAAAAGAACAGCATGGAATCTGGCTGAAAGCACAATGCGATCATCCTTGCTGTCAGCTGTATTATAAATTTGGGCCTGTCATCCATTAATTTGATGCATCGTCATGAGTAACTGGTTATGTGCTGGTCTGTTACCTGGGGGGTGAATGAACCTGCACAGTGGTCCTCTTGGAATGGCTGAGGAGCTCAGGAAACTCATGGTTATTCTTTAAATGATTCTGCCTGGGAATCTATCTATTTCCCATTCAATGTTTCTTTTGCCTGTACGTTTTGTTCCTTTCTAACTGTCCCCCACTGTAGATGGGCCATACACAAAACTACATTCTAGTTGTGTTTCAATCCAGGTATTCTACAAGTCCCTACGAAGAGCTCATTTTCTGGGGTCCTCACCCCTTGTCATGTTAAGAGTCCTTTCTGTCACATTCTCTCTGCTGGCGACAATTCAAATAGAGAGTATTTATCCAAGTAGGAAGAGTTTTACAGCCCCTGTAGTGGTACTTGAAGTTAAAATTACAGTCGATTCATTTGCCCCTACATAAAGTGATTCCCTTATCAATCAACAGCTCCAGTCTCACCCAGTACTCATTCAACACTGCTTTTCTCCTGGTTTTTCCATCCTCCTGGCTTTAATGTTGGTGTTTCCTTTTGTACGTGTTCTGTTAAGCCTTCTCAGGAACAACAGAATTGGAGGCATCTGCTCATACTGCGGTTCGAAGGGGTTGTTTCTGTGCATATTCATTAAACTAAAGCTTCCTAGTCCTTAATAAAATGAAATCCTTTGATGTTTTCAAAAAACAAAATAGCTTTACATTATTATTTTTTACATTTTTCTTAGGATTACTACTCTCTTATCAGCCAGTAGGCATCTCTATATAGTGGGCACTATGTAGTTATTACCTACGCAGTATGAGAAAGTATCCAATAGAATCAGATGGCTTTTTTTCTTTTTTTTGCTAGTGCTGTGGCTTGAACTCAGGTCCTGGATGCTGTCCCTTAGCCTTTTTTGTGTTCAAAGTTAGTGCTCTACCTCTTGAGCCACAGGGTCACTTCTGGCTTTTTTGAGTAGTTTATTGGAGATTAGAGTCTCGTGGGGACTCTACACCGCCCCCCCCCCCAGAACCAGGAAACTCAGATCTCAGCCTCCTGAGTCGCTAGGATTACAGGCGTGAGCCAGTGGCACCTGACTCAGCTTCTTTTAAAGAGCAGTCTATCATACATAAATTAAGATTGCTTTGAGTCTTGGTTTTCTTCCCTAAATATGATGTGTGTCAACCTTTAATAAATTATTTACTACCCACGTCTCAGCCCTCTCATAATAATAAAACTAATTATTGCATGAGGTTTAGACAATAAATATTAGTGAGAACATATTTCAAACACGATGCTTGATATGTTAGACACTCAATGAACATTACTGTGAGCACAGTTGCTAGCTTAAAGAGATCACTCTCATAAAGAGATCGTTTCCATTGTTATTTCATTCTGTTCGTCATGTATACTTTGGTTCTATAAAGCATGACCTGTATGAGGTAGTCAGCAAGTTGGTTTGCTCATCAGATGTGGGTTTTAGGTGAAGCACGGACAATAACTAGGTCCCCCGAGTTAAGTCTCATGCCTTCACAGGTACCTTCTATCTGGGTAAGATAAATTACTTCTCAAGTTTGTTTTAGTTATACTCACAAGGATAGTACTTGTATGTTTTAAAATTTGGTCTAAGAGTATATCTCAGTTAACTTTTATATTATCAGTCACTTTGCTAATTCTTGGTTATCTTCTCTTAGAGATGTGTGTCTTTTGAAACTGAAAGTAATATTTCTGGCTGGTAATTTTAAAATGTCTGTGCATAGAAGTAGTTCCAGTTTTGAATTTTCTTTCATACTTGAGGGTATTTCCACATGTGCATAATCTTAAGAATAGGACTCAAGTCCAAGTGGGATTTTATTGATGATTTTTTCATGCATACGCTATATAGCTGTGTAATTTTCTACAATACTTTTAGTGTGCATGTGTTTGGGGTGCAAACATCACATAGATTCAATTGGGGAAATTTTCACTTGTGATGTCAATTGAAGTTAAAAAGTTTCAAATTCAATAGCATTTTGGGGCGAAGGACTGGGGCTTGAGCACAGGGCCTTGTGTTTCTTGAAACTCAAACTACTTGAAATACCCCTCCAGCTCAGCATCCTGATGGTTAATTGGAAACAAAGTCTCACACACTTTTCTGCTCAGGCAGGCTTCAAACTGTGACCTTCAAACCTCAGCCTCCTGATTAGCTATCATAGACATAAGCCATTTTGTATCTTATATTACAAATTCTAAAAGCACCTAAGTAAACCATCTAAGTAAATCACATGAGAAAAGAGTTAGAGAAAGCTTTTAAAAAAAGTTTACAGATGTAATATATGCCATATGAGTTCCCCTCAAAATAACCTAAAAAATGCAAAAAAAGACCCCAAAGAATCAACAACCCAAATAAAAAGTGGACAAAAAAAGCAAACATTTTTCAGAAGAAGTACATAGCAAAATACTCAGCATCCTTCTTCATAAAAAATTTTCCAAATCAAAACAGCATTGAAATTCTGTCTCATTCTAGTCAGAATAACAACAAATGCTTGTCAGGATGAAGGGAAGAAGGCACATTAATACAATTGTTCGTGGGAGTGTAAATTAGTACAGACAATGTAAAAATCAGTATGGAGATTCTTCAAAACTACTAAGCAGAAGTGCCATATGACTCAGTGCTATGATCCCATTCCTGGCCATTGATCTGAAAGACTCGATGACCACAGCAAAGGCTCCTAAACCACCTATATGTTCATTGCAGCACAGTTCACCGTGGCCAAGTTATAGAAAGATCCCAAATGCCCAGAGAAATAAATTAAAATTTGTGATTTTACACAGATACACACACACACACACACACACACACACACACACACACACTGAAATTTTATGCAGTAACTATGACTTTGATTCTTGTATTTCACTCTAAATGTAGCCCGCCTTTACTTTTTGTTTCCCTGTTCCATTATTCAACTAGATGCAGCTTCTAAGCCTCCATCCACAGCACTCTCCGGGAGCCTTGATATTTTGTCATGTCTCTTCCTGTAACATAATGACACATGCTCAACTATTCCCCTGGGTTTCAGACAATCACATGCCTTCCCATTTGGTCAGAGGGGCAGCATGCTTCCCTAGAAGGCGCAGCTCTTGGTAGAAAACTTGGCCCTTAATTATTGTCGATTGCCTGTTTGGCTTGAGCGCACTCTGTGCTCTGCTTGCCTTCTGTCCTCCTGCGTATGTGTCGTTTTCATTTGCAGACCAGCACCCGCCTACTTGTCCTGCTCACCAGCCCTTAACGTGCTCGCTGCTACCTATCCCACTCTGCTTTGCAGCTGTTCCTTTTCTGTCAGGTGCAGACCTGGAAAGCCAGTCTGGAATTCACCTGCCAGCCTCAGTCTGGACCCTTGCCCAGGCAGAAGACAAAGAATGGACAGGAATGAGATGGCCTGCCACATGCTATCTGAAGGATCAGGTTCTCCCCTTGTCCCGCCTCACGCTGCAATCACAATGTACAGCTTTCATGCCTCAGACAAAGACAGTCGTGGATTAGCTGAGAATTTGCATAATTTAGGAAGTATAAAAACACACGTTCAACCTTTTTGAGCAATGTAATAATAGGATAAGAATTGACCTGGATGTTGAATAAAAATCTGCACTCCCCAGAATTACTAACAGGATGTAGCTCCTGCTTGGCAAAATTTTGGTGACGTCTGAAAATCTGATACACTGGAAGATTGAATTGTTCTCAGCGTATTTCCATTGAACATAGAATATCTTTTTACAAACTCACTACCTTCACTGATGTTGTTGGACAGGTCATTGTTCATCCCTTACCTATAAAACACTCAACTTTTAAATACTGTTTCAACCCCCACCTCTTATTTCCTGAAACCTTTTGGATTAGTTCAATCTTGGTGTAATTTACTTTTGTCTAGTGATAGATAAATATTAGGTTAGATGGTAATATAGGCTTTACCGATTATCAATTGTGTGACTTAAGTCCCCTGATTTTCTTCCTGGTATATTGAGATTAATAGTCTCTCTCTATCCGGTGTTTAGGGTTGTGATAAAGATCAAATGAGGTAATTTATAAAAGCTATAGTATTGCTAGGGATGGTGTGGTATGACCATAATCTCAGACACTGAAGATGGAAGTAAGATTATGATTCCTTTTAGGGCATCGATATAAAGTGTAGAATCTTGTCTTCTATTTTTCCAAAAGAGCACTGAACATTACTTGTGGTGCTGCTATCTCAAGGTGGCTGATTAAAGAATTTTAATCAAAGAATTGACTAGACTGAGATGCTTGAAAGCAGTAAGGGGAGGGGCTAGGGAGGGGGATTATGGGATAAGGTGTACTGCTACTTTAAAATTATGCATGCATGAGCCCATCCCAGGCTCTCTCACTGTTTGAGGTCCTAGCAGAGAGCCTAGAGCAGGCACTCAGTTCCAAGCTGGCTACCACACAGACAGACAGCACTGAGTTACCAGGTAACCAAGTGTTTGCTGTGTAGAATACTTTACCTGTGCATCCAACTCTTCTTTCCAGAATTCCTGTTGCTGTAGCCTATTTGTTAAGAGTTACTGGAGGTTACAACAGTTGTTGCCAGGCAACAAGGGACAGAGGTCCTCTTGAAGAGGACATTTGTCACACTGAGGGGACGGGTTGAAATGCAATAAAGAAATGGTAACTCAGCTTATTTATCAGTACAATTACTTACACAGTATTAGAAGTCCATATTTAACATACAAATACGTAGTCGAATGAAGGAAGACGAATACAAATGTTTACTAAATATTAAGGCATAGGAGAGGCAGATGGTGTTGGGTTTCTAATCAGCTTTGCTGTGAGCTTAAAGTTGCTGCACAGGCTGGAATAAGAGGAAAGGCCCAAAGTGCTTTGCCAGCTTTATTTTGGGCATCTGCAAGATAGCTGTGGGTTACAGCATACAGTGCATGTGGAAAGAAAATCTGTATGATTTTTCACCTTGTTAAGTAAAGTACATAACGCTAATACTCTAGAGTCACAATCTGAAGTTGCTGCATGGTGAAATACATTATTCATAACGATATATACATAAGGGAGTAAATTGTCTTATGGACTCTTTGTATGTGCATGTGTGTGCAGGCAAAAGCATGTCTCCCAGTATTGGCAATTGAACTCAAAGCCTGGAAGCTGTCCCTTGCTCAAGGCTAGTACTGTATGACTTGAGCCACAGTTCTACTTCCAGCTTTTTGGTATTTAGTTAGAGGTAAGAGTTTCTTGGAAGTTCCTGCCTGGTCTGACTTTGAACACTAGAATTGTAAATGTAAGCTACTGGTGCCTGGCTCCTATGGACTTTTGAGCTTAAGTTGTCCAATGAAATGAAGGTATCAAAATAATGAGCCTTTTACTCTAAGCAAAAGATTTGAAAATAGGTTTTGGAATGTTCAGGGTTTTTGCTGTTGTTGTTGTTTGTTTATTTTTAATAAGGGGCTCAGTGTCCTTAGGCTTAGGACAATCTTAAGTCACATTTCCCTTGACATGTTCTATCTTTGATTTCCAGGTAGCATCTTCTCCTCATGTCTTCTCCCCTGCTAAAAACATCTTTGGAATCACTTCCCTGTGAAAACAGATCTGCGACTTCCCCAAGATGGAATATCTCAATGTTACTTAAAGTGCCCTGCTTCAAAGTCCCGCTAGCCAGTGGAGTGGGCCTGATCGTAAATTTAGAAAAGCTTTATCAGGAGAAGAATGATTTTTTGTAAACATGAATTGCCTGGCTCTCTTATTGGGCTCCGGTTCCTTATTTCGGGTCATTGCAGCATTGATCTTGGCCTGTTTTGCTTCAGTATCTTTGGCTTCATCCAGAGGTCTTTTCCCAAGGCTGGTAAACTTGGGAGCTTTCAAGAATGTTTCAATTGTGCCAACCCAAGCAGTGTGTGGACTGGCAGGCCAAAGCGCATTTTGTCATAGCTCTGAGCTTGCTCCCGGTAACCAGCCCTGTACCCAGAGGTTTTGTATTCAGGACTGCCCCTACAGATCTTCCTCTCCCCCCTATACTGCCCTGTTCTCAACAGGCCTGGGGAACTGCACCACAGCAGACAGAGATGACCTGCATCCTGGCTCTCTTAGCAATTCTACCAGTTTTCGTTTTGGAAATCACAAGAATTGCTTTTCCTCTCTTCCTTCTCTGAGGCTGGCATCAGCTTTGACTTTAGCTGTGTGGTTGAAACCTGAGGAAGAAGGTGTAATGTAAGTAGTAATGTGCGTTTTCAGTTTTCCTGGGTCCCTGTATAATCAGGCAAACACTACAGAACGCATACCATTGAAAAATAATTACTATAGTCTTCTTTCCTGTTCCAACTTTGCTGTTTAAATACGTATCTTTTCCTAAAATGTTTTCCCTTTTCTACAGATGAGCTGGATCATGAAAAAGAATGTGATAAAACAATTTCATTGCAGGCAGACATGTTTACACCTGAGTCATTTGTTTCTGAGAAGGCGAGTCTAACCTTTGGCCCAGAGCCTTTGGAGACTCAACGAGGTTCTTTTCTTAGTTTTTTAAGACCTAGCCTAGGTGCCGGAAATACAAATAATTGATATTTTCAAGCTCTTGGTTGAAGTGTATACAAAAATAAAGACAAGTAACCCTGTGAAGGTATAAAACTTTTACTAGGCAGCTAGCCGAGGACATGGAAGTGGGTTTGAATCATCCCTAAGAGCTGATGTTTCCTTGACTTAATGGAAGATGACCAATACTTTGAGTTCAATATATGACTAACACTCCATTGGCCTTTTATTTCATGTTGTTTGCATCTTCTGATAAGTTGGAAAATGGATAGGTAAGGATGTGAGATTCCTCAAAACTGTTCTGCTCTTGATCCCACCAGGAATGATTTCAACATGAGTGAGGAAGAAATCATGCTAACCACCATTTTTTGTTAATCTATTTGCTTATTCATTTTTCATCCCATAATCTTTTCTTCACTGATAAATACTACAGGGCCAATCTAGAGCACTTAATAAGTGGGATCGTTTTGTGGCATTTTTAAGCTTATCTTTTGTCTTTAGGTAAGGTTTTCAGCTCTTTATGGATTTTTTTCTTTGGCTGAATCCCTAAAACGTGTGAAATGACCTGGAAAAGTCTTAGCATCTACGATGCCAATATGACTTAAATGTCTTTATTGGTTATTTTCAATTTTCCAAGTGAAGATTATGAATTTTGTTTTAAATGTGAGGCAAAAATAATCACAAACTATTATTATCTTGATGTCTACAGGTTCCCTAAAAGATAACCTTGTTTTCTTCTCACTTTGGAAATTCCAGTAACTTTAAGCTGTTATGTTTTTATGTTACTAGCATCCAAAGCATCTTAAAACATGGTCTCTTGAGGAAAAGGAGGGAGGATAAAATATATTTTTCCCAAGCTTACAGGAACGTCTCTGTACCAAATTCACGTTCTGTTGGCATTGTTTCATATAAATAAGACAGAGGGTATTTATAGAGGTTGTAGCACATGGTTTATGTATTTGAGAGTTCCTTGTTTATACCAAGGTCATTTCATCCTCAAAACTGAAACACCTATGGGAGTTGGGAGAATTTCGGGGTGTTTGCACTAGATAAGTAAAACAAACAAAAACATGGATTATCCAATTATTGTTTATTCAGGAGCAGAATAAATCCAGTTCCTAAATATTTTGCTACCTGTCTTCCTCTCACGTTTATTATCTACCAAAGCTCGTATGTTTACAAGCAAACAAAATAGCAAGGAAGATAATCAATAACATATTAAGACATGCATTTTCAGTAAGCTTGGGGAAATAAGTCTGCATTTGGTAAATACATTCCTGAGTAATAATCGAAATCTCACTTGTAGATTTAAGCTCAAGAAAAATGAACCAGAGGCATTCGTAGGTTGTTTAAGTCTTATAGGTAGAGGATACAGGGAAATACTTTCTAATAAATTACAAATGTCCAACTAATGAAGAGTTAAAATATTTGCAGTAGAATTTATATAAAATACCTTTATGTCAGCTAGAATTATTTGCCTGAATTAAAAATATTCTTGCTCCCACATCTGCCCAACTGTATGTAAGAGGAATAGTGATTTAGCTTCAGTAAAAGAGTGACTATTAATGTTCTCCAGTGTTATTCTGACCTCCCAATTAGGGAAAAATGGGTGTAAATGCAAATAAATGACTTATGAAAAATACACCCTTACTTAGACAGCAGTCTAGTGGGTGAGTAGGGAGTCAGCCCCCTTAACCAGTCTTGAGCAAGAAAGAAGGTCTCTGGATCAGCCCACATTTGTAGAGATATGTGGACAGAGTAGAAAGAAATCAAGGTGAAGATAGTTTTAGGGTTCAAAAGGCATTCTACCATAATAAATATAGAAGTAAACTTTTATGTAAAGAATTGGAGCCAGATGTGGTGGCACATGTCTGTTACCTCAGTACTTGAGACATTTAGGTGGGAAGGTGGGAAGTTTAGGGTCATTCCAGGCTATGTAACAAGAACTTGTCTCAAAAACAGAAGGGCTGGGAAGGTGGCTCAGTAGTAGAGTGCTTACCTTGTATGCTTGAAGCCCTGGGTTCGATTCCTCAGCACCACATAAGCAGAAAAAGCCAGAAGTGGCGCTGTGGCTCATAGTGGAAGAGCTGAGGGACAGCGCCCAGGCCCAGAGCTCAGGCCCCATGACTGACAAAGAAATAATAAAAATAAATAAATAGAAACAAACAAAAGTGACAATTGACCTAACAAGAGACCGAGATGTTTGCTTAAAACTCTTTTCTGGTAAAAAGAGAATTTCTCTTTATGCATTCTTATACATTCTTGAATGACCTTTTACCCATGACAATCAGCATGAACCCTGTACCTCGATTGGGCTGTGTGGTCTTGGAGATATAGCCAGTCACCTGACAGACATTGCTTTTGGATAGTTAATGTTGGGGCAAGTGGAGCCTGTAGCTGTCTGTCCTTCATTTCATCAGGGGAATTAAATAGAGCGATTCTGACTGCAGGGCTGAGAATTTAGAGCCAATGGACACTAAATTCTCTTTACATTAAAAAAAAAAGTAAGAAAGAAAGATGTGCACGGGTGACTCAATACCCAAGCAGGATGTAATATGTCCCTACAACTTCCTCTAAAGGAAATAGCAGAAGAACTAATGAGCCAGCAGGCTAAATGTTAGTTTTGCAGAATGATTCAACCACTTTACTTTCTGTCATGAATCTCTAATGATGGGTATTGAGGTAAATAAAAATTCGATTTTTATTGAAATAAAATGACATCTTTGTAGGAAGGAAGCTGGCTTTGAATATAATGATATTCAGGAAGGTATTCATTGGGTACCAGTTTGAGTGGAATGAGGGGGTACTATAGCACAACACAATGCCTTCGCATGGATGCTGACCTTTTCTCTCTTTTCTGGTTGCTTCCTAAGGTGTGTGATAGAAAAGACGGCAGAGGGGCAGATAGTGTTCAAACTTACAATATCTGAGAAAGAGACCATGTTTTATTACCGCACAGTAAATGGTTTGCAGCCTCCAATAAAAGTAATGACACTGGGGAGAATTCTTGTGAAGAAATGGATTCATGTTAGTGTGCAGGTGAGTAAAATAAAAAATATTTAACATTTGGTTAAACATGAGGATCTGTCTTCCTTTTCCTCCTCTAAGTGCCACACAGTCTGAAGCAATAGCTTTTAGATTTGAGGTGTATGTAAATGACAATCGAAGAAGACAAATATATCAATTATTTAATGATTATTTCTTAGTATACTAGAAGATCCTCCCCTCCCCCCCCCGCAAATTAGTATAAAACCTCTTCCAGAAGTTTAAGCACAAGGCAAGTTGTAGTAGTAATATGTTCTGTAAATTTCTGTTTCATTGAGTTAAGAGTATTTTATTTTGTTTAAAAACATGTAAGAACTCTTTTGGTGTAAAGTACTGATTCTACTAGTTATGGCTGTATTCGCAACTGTCTTTGTTGGATAACAGCTGATGATGTGAATAAAATCTGGCTGCTGCTTGAAAATGGTGACCTTAGAACTAATGAACTTTATACTTGAGGCACTCGAAAGGTGTTATATTATTATTTTTCTTGTCAACCACAGTTTGCATGAGCCTTGGAAACTGTGAAAAGCTGAGAAAGCTGTGAGATGTCTGGTATTTCCATTCCCTGGAATAGATGCACAGTTTATCCTTTGGTTTACCCAGGGCAGTAGAATGGCTTCATCTTGCCAAGATGCAACTTTGCTTTTAAAATAAGGGGTGCTATGTACCTCCGTTTTCAGTGCTCACCAGTGTTCAATACAAAGCCAGCATGCATGAGAGTATGTTTGCACCCTTGTTCATCTAATGGAAATTCTGTCTGGTGTATATGTATATTTGTACAAACACATATAAAATTTGCTCATACTTATATAGAAATATATATATAGGTATCTATATAATATATATTTCTACTGTCTACCTCTCTCTCATCTACCCCTATATTCTTCTCACATGAACTTGAAAATTGTCATTTGGGTTAAAATTATTATTTCAAAACAAATATTATTTTTGACTATTGGTGTATGTTGCTCCTGAAGTTTGAACTCAGGGCCTGGGTGTTGCCTTGGAGTGTTTTTGCTCCAGGTTGCTATTCTACTTGAGCCACAGTTCCACTTCCAGCCTTCTGGTTGTTAATTGGAAATAAGAGCCTCATAGACTTTCCTGCTGGCTTTGAACCACCACCCTTAGATCTCAATCTCCCAAGTAGCTAGGATAACAGATATGAGCCAACAGCACTTGGCTTGAAAATTTTAATATATTTTATTTGTATCATTGTCTTGTCTGATTGGTGGTGAAATTCTGTGTTGTATTGCCTCAGGAGTGTGTAAAAGCCTTGGGAAGAGAATATAAAATATAAGTGCAGAAAGGTTTTGAGAAGGTATTGGCAAATATTATCCAATAGCATGGTATGCCATACTGACTGAGTCTTTTGGATATGAGTTGAGTAAATGTTGGTGGCACACTGTTTTCGAACAGCTAGGGTTAGTGGACACAGAGGAGGAGGACTGGGTTTTGATGGTGATCGAGTGGAATCTGTTTAGTACCTTCAGTAACTGAGTCACTTTTACAGAATTAGTTCTATGAACATATGAACAAAAGGGGTCTTTCCATTGTCTAATGCCTTCAATTTCTTTTTTCAATGTTTTAGTTTTGATTTGTTGTAGAGATCATTCACCTCCTTTTTAATACTTTTTTATTGTAAAAAGACTGTACAGAGGAGCTACAGTTACATGAGCAAGGTAATGAGTACATTTCCTATCAAGCAATGTTACCCCCTCCTTTGTTTTTCCCCTACCCTGCCTTCCCTCTCTCCCACCCCCACAACTGCACAACCCCTCCCTGCTTCCCCCTCCTCCCAACCCTCCCCCTGCCATTCCCTCCCTGCCCTCTCCTAAATTGTAAAGTTAGTTTTTCATCATAGTGTCTTGTACATCTCATTGTTACAATGGGTCAACCCATTTGGTTTTTTCCCTCTTTAAATATGTTCTGTTTGTTTTTCTGATTTCTTTCTCAGTAGGTTTTTACTGATGTGTTGAAAAGAAAAAAAAGCTACTGATATTTTCATGTTGATTTTGTATACTAGTAATTGCTTAATTTTTTTTAATGAGATCTAAAGGTCTTTTGAAGGGGTCCTTAGAGTCTCCTAAGAATAACATTAGACCTGCAAGTGTGGATACTTTTTATGTCTTCCTTCACTATTTTATTACTTTTCCTGTCTTATTGCTCTGGCTAAAATTTCAAGCACTATATTGAGTAAGATTAGTGAAAGTTAACATACTTGTCACTTTTCTGATTATTGGGGTAATGCACTCTGTTTTCTTCCATTAAATAAAATGTTGACTATAACATTGTTATATATAGCTTTTTATGTTGCATATCATCCTTTTATAACTGGTTGTTTCAGGACTTTTCTCATGAAAGTTCATTGAATTTCATCACATGCTTTCTTTGAATCTTTTAGGAAAATTGTGATTTTTTTAAAACTGAAAATGCTGATGGTGTTACCTTAATAACCAATTTCAAATACATAGCCATAGTAACAAGACATCATAGTTTGAGCTAAAACATATGTGTAGAGAAATGGAATAGAGTATCCAGAACCAAACCCGTACAACAGTAGCCATCTGATTTTTTAACAAAGGTACTCAAAAAAAAAAACACTGGAGAAAAGAGAGCCTTTTCAACAAATAGCTGGATAACTTATATCCATTGCTATACCAGGCTTACTGACTGAAATCAAGTATTGATAACTTTCTGCCCAGATTGGTTTCACACTGCAATCGTCCATTTGGTCTCTGTCTCCCAAGTGACGAGAATTATAGTGTGAGTTGCCACACTCAATTTGGTCTCTCTTTTAAAAATGTATGCATTAAAAAATGAGTGCTGAATTATTATACAGTTTGTATTAAACCTGTAAAAGTAAACAATCATAAAATAAGGAAGAAGTCATTGAATTTCTGTTTTAGTGACCCTCAGCATTATGAAATTCTGTATTCATGAATGAATGAAAAATACTGATTATTCTAAATTGAGAATCTACATTGGATTTCTTTAGATTAGACTTCAATCTGAATATATATGAGTTATAATGAAATAACTAAGAATCCCTGTTACAGATGAGGAATGTACTAATTCCCACCAAATTCTCATAAGGGGTAATGGGAAGGAAAGAGGCTCTGAGCTGGGAAATCCAACTCAAGAAAGGCTACCCTATGGTTTACAAACCCTTTGACTTGGATCCCCCATTTCTGTAAGAGAGGGCTATATGAGCAAAATGAAGTCTCTTTTAATTCTTCATAAAATAGGAATGGAGTGTAGATGAGGTACAATTAACACTGGACTGTGTTGAGCTGTGTAAAATTAGGTAGTAAGTGACGGAGCCAGCTGCTTCAGAAGTTAGAGGTCAAGTATTTCTTTCTGCTCTCCCATGCTGTTTGTATTTGAATAAAACATTTTTGATAGATTTGGGGGCCAAGATTTAGACAAGTATAGCCTATATCTCTTTTATTGTATAAATGGGAAAAAACATAGTATGGAATGTAACTCACTGTTACCATATGATGTCACATGTCCACATTCTCATATGGGATTTAGAGATCTCTGTCTTGCTAGGCAGAAGATGGAAGTCATTAATTAATACACTGATTTAATCCAGTTTCAAATAAGACTATATTGATTGTATATCCATATTTTCATTCATCCTTTAAGCTGTTAAAGGAGTGTATGTATGTGTGTATGCGCGTGTGTGTATGCATGTGTATATGTATGTATGTTTATACCTCTACTCATGCATGGAATGGCTCAGAAATAAGAATTTATCATACAATGGCTTGGTGACATAAAATTAATTAGCAGTTCTGTCCTTATTTGTTTCCTTTAGATGGTGAAGCAGCTTTTCCATCAATATAATGAAAATTCTAATGTCCAAAAATCGGGAAAAGAGAAATAATTTTAAGTAATTAAATACCTGGGCAAAATAGAATACCAGGAACAGATAGACACAGTAAACATCAGACATCTAATTTCCTAAATAACAACAACAACAAAGCCTAATATTGTTATAGTAATAGATTTAACAGCATTTCTTTGAAAACTTAGCATTTTGAAGCAAAAACCTATTGGAAAATGATTAGATTTTAAATTAATAGTCTTTCAGGGACTTGCATCTGACATGATTGCCAATGTAAATTTCACTTTGGGGTTTAATATACTGGTTATTTTAAATTATATGAAGCTGAAATTTGTTAGTCATGTTTTTATACTGAAAGTGGAAAAAATCAATTCATGCTTTTTATTATCAAATGGGGAGCACTGATAAGATTAGGGGACTTTTTTTTAAGCTTAGTAATCATATTGGCTTAGTAGATATTGTGGTTTTTAGTGATCTCTTTTTGTAAGCTTTGGACTACGCAAACTATTGATAGATAAAATAACCTGAAAGTGCATGCATTTAGTTGCATATAATTTTAAAAAAATGTTTTCCTTTCCTGTGAAAATAGTCTTGGCTCTTAAGCAATGTGTGTGTGTGTGTGTGTGTGTGTGTGTGTGTGTATGGGTGTGTATGCACACACACATGTATACACATACCAGGGCTTGATCTGAGGGCTATGTACTCTTATTTAGCTTTCTTGCTCACAGCTGGCATGCTACCATTTGAGCCACCTTCCAGTCCAGTATATTTTGCTTGTTAACTTGAGATGGAATCTTACGGACTTTTCTTCCCAGGCCACCTTCTAGTTCTCAGCCATTTGAGTCACTAGGATTAAAGGCATGGCTTCTGATGACCCTAAATTTCATGTGTGTATATGTTTATGGTGTGTGTGTGTGTGTGTGTATGTTTGTGTGTGTGTGAGAGAGAGAGAAGGGGGGGCAGAGAAAGATGCTAGTAATGGTGATTGAGTTCAGCGCCTGGTGCTCTTGCTTAGCTATGACTAACACTTGAGCCACACCTCTACTTCTAGCTTTTTGCTTTTAATTGAAGCTAAAAGACTCAGAGATTTGTCTTTCTGGGCTGGTTTTGAATGGTGATTCTCAGATCTCAGTCTCCTGAGTTACCAATATTATAAGTGTAAGCCACTTGTACCTGGCTAATTTTCACACATTTATAGGACCCATAGCATAAAAAGAAATATCAAAGTATTCACCATTCTTGTAATTATACTAAATTATTGTTATAAAATAAGGAAAACTTGGGTTGCCAAAATAATACAATGGTAGATTTAAAGAAAAAAACCTAACCAATGAAGTTGTTTGTATTTCATTATATTATTTTAAAGACCTTTAGATACGTTGATGGTAGAAGTATCACATGGAGGTATAAAGCATTTGTGCTGACAGACAGCACATGTGTTTACTTGTGTTAATCCAATCAATTTAGCAATTGCTATTAAAACTGCATTGCAACTGTGTACTGGTGGCTCACACCTGTAATCCCAGCTACTCAGGAAGCTAAGATCTGAGGATCATGGTTGGAAGCCAGCCCTGGAACAAATGTCCTTGATACTCTTATCTCCAATTAACCACCTGAAAACTGGAAGTGCAGCTGTGGTTCTAAATATCAGAGAAGTAGCCTTAAGCAGAAAAGCTCAGGGACAGTGTCCAGGCCCTCAGTTCAAGCTCCATGACTGAAAAAAATAAAAGTATAACCAAAGCAAAGTGAAACATAACAAAACAAAAATCCAGAAGTGGAGACAAAGTTCAAGTCATAGAAGTTGAAGTTGTAGAGCACTAGCCTTGAGCAAAAAACGCTCCAGGACAGTACCTGGTCTCTGAGTTCAAGCCCCAGGACAGGCACAAAAAAAATACAGCAACAAAAAATTAAAAACCCTAAATTGCCATTAGTATCATTAATGAACACATGGTATTTATTATATCTACACTAAGAGAGTTTTGTTCAGCTAATTGTGAATATAAATTATACATCCAAATAGAAAGTGGTGGTTTTATCTTCTGTGCATTTGAATGGTACCAATACAATTTTTTATAGCAAAAATTTCAGACCCAGTCTGATCTGTCCAATGGGACCGACCATCTCCAATCAGGAAATAGAGCAGATCATGAATAAATTAACATTTTAACTTCAAAACTAGTATATGAAGATAAATTTAGCTACTTAATTTTGCTGGCAAATGGCTGATACTCAGCCATTGGCTATAAAATGTACAATATATAAAAGAAAATAAATACAAATATCATGGTCCACATCTGTTACATATACTACTAAAATTGAAAGCTGTCATAAAAAAGAAGAGCATTTTCCAGTGTTCACTTCATTTTTCAACAATCTCTGGTCTTTCAAATGCCACTATGGTAATTCTGTCGATATTTTAATGGTTAAAATTGGTTGGTAGTGCCTTTTAAAACCTATATTACCTAATGGAATTGTCATTTATATCATTTTCACCTAAAAGTCAAGTATAATAAGACTTAGATTATTTTTGCTTTTCTTGTGGGTAGACGTTTTGTGCCCAAAGGGCTAACGGATGCCTTCAGTTATACATGATCGATTTGTATGAACGTCAGAAAGAACAGCATGCATATAACCTAGGGCAGAGTTTGGCCTATGGTATGTATCACTTGATAATGGAATGGAGAATATGACTTTATTTAAACATGGACTTGAATAGTTTTATTTTCCCATACCATAGCGCTCTAAAATGTAACATTCAGAAGGACTTCATGTAATAATATTGTCCTGGGTGCAGAATAAAAATGTGCTTTCATGACCAGTTTATGCATCTATCTAGAGAAAGAATAGTTTAAAAAAACCTTATTCAAACTCTTCCAAAAATGGGAAGGCTTTAATGGCTTTTCATTGGTCTAACGCTATCAGTGAATATTGATATTTATAAATTATCTTTAATAGACTCTTACATTAGATAGAGAAATTCCTTTCTTCTTTCTGAAGAGTTGATGAAATAATCCTGAGAAAATGGAAAAATAACTAAGTCAATGACGTTTGTTTAGATTCAGTGTTGAATTATTTTCAGCCTGGCAAAAAAAGGAAGAAAGGAATGGGGTTGGAGACCAGATGGCTTGGGTTGGGATTGATTTGGGCACAACTCCACCCGTGGTGGGAAACCTGAGGGATATGAAGGTAAGGGCCAGCTCATGCCAACTTTTTGCCAACGTTACTATGGCAGTAGTGACCAAGAAAGTTTCCATTGGGGATGCATAATATAGAATTTAAAGTTCTTTGTTTTCTGGGATATACGCTTTTGGTGTTGTGCTACTTATCAAGCCAGAATATTGCATACACCATTTGGGGCTGTTTCTACTTTTGAGAATTTATAGAAAGAGGTTGGATTCAATGGTGGGGTGAGTTTGATTTAGAAAAGCATAATCAGAGCAGTGAATCGTGTGAGAACACACATTTGGACAATTGAGTAACCATTACAAGTAAACTTCTTAAAATATCTTCAATAGACGTACTAAGTAATACACGAAATAAATATTAAGGAGAAGAGATATGCCAGAATTTTCTAAATTTGTGAGCTTGTAGCTACAAGTCTAGCATAGGGAATCCTTTGTTCTCTATTACCTGAATATATTTATGCTATCTATTGTGATAACTATATCTTTAATACAGTGTGTGATGATCAGATAAGACTAGTCAGTCCTTCTCCCTCCTTAAATATCAAATGTGTGTGTGTGTGTTTGTGTATGTGTGTGTGTGTGTGTGTGTGTGTGTGTGCGCGCGCGCTTGCACCAGTGTGCCAGCCCTGAGGCTTGCACCTGTCAGGACCTTGGAACTGTCCCTGAGCATTTTTGCTTAAGGTTAGTGCTCTACCACTTGAGCCATGACTCTACTTTTGGCTTTTTGCTGATTAATTGGAGGAGAAGAACCTCTTGGTTTGGTCCAGGCTGGCTTAGAACCACCATCCTAACATCTCTGCCTCCTTAGTACCTAGGATTAGAGGCATGGACGACTGACGCCCAGCTGTTTCCTATGTGTATTTTCATGTTTATTTGTACTGTTTGTAACTGACTCATGTAGTGATTAAAATAATAAGCACTGCTTGATCATGGTTAAATAAATACCAAGGATCAATTCTTCTATTAATTAGTGAGAGCTTATCAAAATTAGCATCTTTAATTGTGAACTGTTGTTAATTTGAGTTTATTAGGTACACTGTCCCAAATCATTAACACCACTGTAACTGGGCATTAACCGTAGATGCTCACTTTTTTTTTTTTGTGAAAATACTGTACAGAGGGGTTACAATTACATGGCAAGATAATGAGTACATTTCTTATCAAGCATTGTAGCCTCCTCCTTTGTTTCCCCTTCCCATCCCTTCCCATCCTTCCTCCCCCCAATCTTTCCCGCCCCCCCACCAAAGTTGTAAAGTTCGTTTTGGACATAACGACTTATACTTCTCACTGTTGCAATGGGTCCACCTGTATCCCTATTTAAACGTCTTGTTTTTCCCCTTCCCCTCCACAAATTATACTGACATCAAATACAGTGAAAGCAGGGTTATACTGTGGGGGAGGGACATCCAAAGCAACAAAGAAATAATCTTATAAATGCCTTAGAAACAAATGCATGAAAGAAAAAACATTTGAATACATATCTTAGGGTACATTTCCCTAACATCACCTTATCTGACGTTTTCTGCTTGACTCATACATATACTAGATATTGCAAATAAGGGAAACCATGGGACCTATGTTTCTTTGGGCCTGGCTTACTTAATATAATTTTT
>NW_012267242.1:4906265-4966583 GCF_000151885.1 Dipodomys ordii | reverse complement strand
TTTTTGCTTATGTGGTGCTGAGGAATCGAACCCAGGGCCACGAGCATGCAAGGCAAGCACTCTACCACTGAGCCACCTTCCCAGCCCAGTCCCTGCAGTTTTTATATATGTATTTAACATAGTTTGAAGTATCCTTAATCCACATATAGTTTTGTTTGCCCAGCTTTTCTTTAAACATTCCATCAGAGGTGATTTCCATGTAGTCTTATAGTTCCAGAAATAACAAAAGTAGATACTCTCTGATAGAAGACGAAGGATATTGCTAAAGAAGGGACTGATAGGAGAGTTCAGAACACTGCTACAATCTGGATTGATTTTCTTATAATGTACCAAGTTATGTATTTGACCTTACATCCTGTAAAGATTTGTCCTTAACTGAGCAATTTGTCTTGGACTATAAGCTGTGAGAAGGATGACAGTATTTACATAACATTACACATCCATCTATCCAGCTAAATCTGTTGGTTTCTAACTGAGTAAGGGTTTTCTGAGTATCCTTTGATGAACTGCCTCATGAAGAAGGTGCAGATCAGACTACTGAAGGTCCTCAGAGAGATTGGGAATATGCGACAGAAGTGAGCACAAACAGTGTTTAACTAAACACATTTTTCTTGATGGAAGATACAGACAGAAGAGAGAAAGTTTGTTCAATATAGGATGAAGACTTGGAATAAAAACGTATGTATAGTCACTGGCAGTATCTACCTAAGAGGTCATGGAGCCCAAGGGGAAACAACTCTAAACAAGTCACTTAACCTCCCTCACCTTACTCCTCTTATTGGTAAAATACAGTGCTTATGCAAACTCAATACATGTCAAGAAGTATCTGCAAGGCATTGTTTAAAATTGACCCTCTGGATTTCTTCATGCATGCCTAGTTATTATTTATTAAGATGTACTGGAGGCAAGTCTCAAATGGAAGTGAAAATAAAAGGCAGCTGGGCCAAGGGAAGAGGTGAGGTTAAGTACAAAGCAATAGAAACTCTTCTACTAATCCAGGAGGACTTCACCTGTCAATCAAATCGAGGTTTCTTTATTTACTTTTCTCAGTTTAATAATGGTTTGTTAACAGAGCAAGCCGGCAGATGTTAGAGCAAGGTGATGAGATCTTGTGGTATCTGGGACTAGTTGATGACTGACTGACCAATTTCCGAAGATGCTAGGAAGGATCATAAAGCTTTTTTTTTTTTTCCTGTGTGTATTTTGATGATAGTTGCATCTATATTTAAAGCTTTCTGTCACTGGCGAGCACTCTTGGTGTTGTCAGACTGTCTATTGGACTGGATGAGCTGCAACTTCTTGCAATTGAATGTCAATAAGACCAAAGCAATTTTGGTTGATTCATAGCACCAGCTTAAGCATATTCACTCGCACAGATTACATTTGACAGATAGTTACCTTCAGCTGAACTCTGTGGTTAGAAGCTTGGGCACCCTCTTGACAGTGAGCTTAGAGTTGATGCCTAATGTTTATTTCATATCCTGTTTTTACCTTTCCTAATACTGCATGTGTAAATCTATATTTAAATGTATTCACAGCTGAAAGTCTCTGCAGTCCACTTGTTATCTCTGGACAGGATAGAGGGATGATGATTCAATTTCATTATTTTAATAAAAATAACTTGCACTCTCCAGTTCTAATTTAATTACACCCAATGAGTAATGATTAATTTTCAAGGGTCTCCTCAGTGAGCAACAGCAACATAGCAATGTCAAAAAAATACTCAAGTGGGGAGGGGAGGATTTATAATATGTTCATTAAACTTCAAAACTTTCAAATTTGGGGCATGATCATATATACTGAGGGCACAAATCCATATATGGTTATCATTATACATCTTTGGTCAATTATTTAGGTCAGTCAGTTCTCTAAAAAAAAAAACAACAGACATAAAATTACCCATGCCAAGAATATTGAGTCTTCTAAAGTAAATACAATTTAACTCATTCTAAAGTATTTTACTTGAACTACTAAATGTATATCATCTCTAGAGTATATCATTTTCAAAATTGGTGATATTTTCAATATTTAGATTGGGAAAATAGAAGTAGTAGATTTATATTGAGAAACAGATGCTATTATGGTGTGAAATTATTCATCCATACTGGTATAAGATTTTCAACATTTTGGTTTTGTTAAATTCATTAGGAAGCTATTTGGGGATTTTAAAGGCCAAGTCTCCCACTCTATACAAACACTGCAAAGCTTTGGAATTTCTTTTATTTGACTAGCTGAGTGGCAGTTGTGTTTACATCAGATCAGCCTAGATCTAGCTTCCACAGCAAGATTTTAAATCGGGCACATTATTGCTCATGCATTTCCATCTTTTCT
This sequence comes from Dipodomys ordii, assembly GCF_000151885.1. Taxonomy (NCBI): domain Eukaryota; kingdom Metazoa; phylum Chordata; class Mammalia; order Rodentia; family Heteromyidae; genus Dipodomys; species Dipodomys ordii. The sequence goes on along the minus strand of NW_012267242.1, from coordinate 4,964,252 downwards.
AGAACCTACGATTTTAAGACACCAAACAATTCAAATTATGTAGTTGTACATTTCACAAGGAGAAAAACTCATGCTGAAGTAGCTGAAATATTTTTTTCAAAATGATTTTCTCTCCATTCATTGGCATTCTTTTTCTTTTAAAACTGACAGTCAATGTTTTTAAGTTATTTTTCTCTCTTACTGACAGCTGGTAAGTGCTCTGACAGTTGAAATCCAAGATGTAAATGTCTCCCTGATACCTGAGCATTAGTGGAAAAGCTTGACTCTATCTTAAAATAAAAATAAAATTACTTCCAATGGTTCTGAATAGAAGATATGTATAGAAAAGTTGTATAAGTAAAAAGGTGTTTGGAAAAAATATGTCAATGCATTGAGAATATACTTTTCTCATTAGGGTATGGTAGGTGTTTTACTGAAGAAAATAAGCTGACTAGGCTCTGTGTGTACCTACATGTGTGTACATGTGTGTGCATACTGTTCCATTACCTGTTTATCTTTTCAGCTAATTCCTTCAAATATTAAAGAAAAGTTCAAACGCAAGAAAAGAAGACAGGTTAAGCAGAGTTTTCTATTGAAAAATAAAAGTTAAGATTAAAAATTATTTTAATTAGAAAATCCTCTCTGGTAAATGTAATCTGGGAAGAAGATTCTAGAAGCAATTAAGTGAAGACTATATTCCACTGTTAGACATTTTCAAGTGTAACTGTTGCAATACTTTCATCACTTTGTAACTCACTTTGAAAAGTAATTTGTTATTTCTACGTTGGAAATGGAAGCTTCTTTAAAACCCAAGAAATTAAATAATAGTATTTATTCAGTGTTTAGATACTGTGCAGAGAGCTTCATTTGACCTTCTGTTTTAAAAAAGTACTAAAAATTTTATATATCTAGACATATATAGTCATTATATATTGTCTATATATGGTCATATACAGTAATTATATATAAAACATGTTAGATATAAACACACACACACATATATAGTCATTGGTTAAGTGGCTTAGTATTTGCCCATTTTTGCATTGAAGCATGCAATTATAAACTAAGACCCTTTTCTTCTTTTTCATTATAGAAATCGACATTCTAGAAATGGGCTCTGTAGTAGTGTCCTTTCAGTTACTTTATTCCCCATCCGACACTACTTTGAATGGTTATTCTTCTCGTGTGGTTATATATAGCTTTGTGAAATTTGTCAGATAAGATAAAATAGGTTGGTTTCCATATGCCTGTGACTGTTTGAAGAGTATGATTTGGGAGGCAGGGGAAGACCTGCATGGTTAAGTGACAAAGAACAGGAATCTCCTTACAGAAAAAGCAGCAGGAGATCCCTGGGCCAAAGCCACAGCCCTGCAATCAGCAGCTCAGAAATGGCCCTCCTCTTTGAGTGTTATGCAGATAAGCAGGGCTCTAGCTAGACCTCCCTACTGTCCTCCTTTGATTTTTTTCTGTTAATGTGGTGTTCACATTTGGGTCTGACTGAGAACAAGGCCCTGTGCAATGCCTCCATGTAGAAAGCTGCTTTTAGGTTAGAAGTGATGCGGTACCTTATTCACTGTGTTCATGATAAAAATGCATCTTCGGAGACTTGACTCATTTGGAATTCCTTTATATATGTTTCAGTGATAGTATTACTGTACAAGGTCTTCTGTCCCATCTCCCTTTCTCCTATTTCTATTTCACTAACTTCTATTTCACTCCATTCTCCCCCGCCCCCACTTCTTTCTCTATTCTTTCTTTCTGCCTGCCTCCCTGATTTCCTTCTTGCTTTGTAGTCTAGTGTATGATCCTCTTACCTCAACTTCTGAAGGCTGGGATTAAAGGTGTGTACCATTATATCTAGTTATAAACTTTTCCTCTTAATGTCCAGATGCTGTGTTTGTTACTAACAGTAACAAAAAGCAACGTCGAGATAAGCAATTATTAGGTCCCCCACAAAGAGAAAATCTTTAAGGAGAAGATTCTGAAGGATTGTCTTAAATTGTAGATTCAATGAGAATATTAAAATAATCTCAGTTTATAGAAAATAGATCCCGCCCACCCCCCTTCTTTAATAATGCTATTCAAGAGACCGCTAGTTATTGTGTGACACAAGCTTGATTCTCAGGAGATCTGGACAAAAGGGGAGGTTACAGGGTCAAGAGAGCTGATGCTATTCAAGTAGATATTTGAGTAGAATTCCCACACCAGAATTTTGCCTCATCCTTAATTCAGACAGTGTGACAATGGAAATGGGGGAGAGAAAGAGAGGGCAGATGGGATATCCTGTCAGGTTAAATGTTAAAATGAGGTCCTGTATTTCTGTCTCTGGTGGCACTGGGCATTAAAGACCCCTGTGACACATTTTGGAAGTGTTGCCATAAAGCAGATTTTAACACTTGAGGATCAGTAAAGGGTATTATTGAGTTCTTAATAGATTCTGTGTTTGCCTATTGAAGTTCCCACACTGCTGATATCCACCTTGTTAATTTGTAAAACACTCTGGGCCACCTGGAGGCTGGGTGCTGTTCAACCAAGTTCTGCACCCAAGCTTTCCTGTGTAATAATTACAAAAACGTTTAACATTTGAAGGAGAGTCTCTACACACGGGAATATTGATCTTGGACAGTTCAACCTGCATGGCATAATCAATGTAAAAAAATGTTTTTGACAGTGCTGGAATGTGAACTCAGTGTCATGCGCTTTGCCAAGCAAGTTCTCTACCGCTTGAGTCTCAGCCGCAATCCTTTTGCTTTTATCATTTTTTTCAGATAGGCTTTCACACTTCTTCACCAAGTTCTACCTCAGACTGTGATGCGTCTATCTATACCTCCTGCACAGTTAGGATTTCAGGGGTTCCTATTATTATGAGTGACTCATTTGTTGAGATGGAGGTCTTGCTAGATTGACCTCTACCCCTGATCCTTCCAGTCTCTGCCTCTTAAGTAGCTGGGATGATAGGTGTGTAAGCTCGCATCTTCTTTCTCCCCAATTGTTATCTATATTGAAAATTTTTCATCAGGTCAGCCATGTCATACCTTGTTGTGAAAATGAAAAATGGAAACCAGATTGTTAAAGATAGATAGTTAATTTTTGTGCTATAAAAATGTCATTGTGATTGGCATCTAGTACTTTATTGCATAGCAAAACAAAATTTAAGTGTTGCAAACATTGTCTTCAGCTATTTTCCTTGTCAACAATCTCATTCTGTAGCTGATACTCAATCTGCAAGCATTTCTAGGCATTTTGATTTTGTCTTTTCCAAATTGTGCCCTATATCTTTCATAAAATGATAAAGTTTGCACATTCTAGATCCTGCATTGTTTTCTTTGTTTCTGAAGGTCTTGTTGGTGGCCAGTTCAGGCTTCAGAGCAATTTTAGGGCAGCCTGATTAGAGCATGACTGTGTCAGCAGACAAACAACTTCAAAACAAACTCATTCAAGCCAATAATAATAATAGCAATAATAACAACAACAAAGCAATTGATCCATATTTAAAAATATATTTGTCCTAGCTTACATCAAAACCCCATCAAAATCTGTCAGATTTTTTAGAGTGTCATAGTCATATTTTCAGAGTCTAAGAATCTAAATGGTGAAGTGGTTATTCTTTTCAATGACTACTCTCCATTGTTTCTGTTATCCATAATCACTACACAGTTAAAAAGACACATGACACTGTGTTGAGATTTTACAACTGACCATATTAGATATTCTGTAAACAGCTTTGGCTCCAAAGGAATGTCAATGAGATTCCTTTAGCCAAACAGGAGTGACAAAAATTTACAGACTAGTACAGATACATCACTGAGAATAAGTTTGGTTTTTTTTCTCTCTCTTTCTTCATTATTGGTTGTAAAGAATTTAACCTGGAACTTAAGGATTGAAAAGTTTGCAAGGTAGAGTGCAGAATTACAGGTTGCAGTCAGGAGGTAGAAAGCCATAAAGGTTACAATGCTCTTGTAATTGGGAAAGGGTGGAGTTGAAGTTTGCCTTGTGTAGATTGTATGCAGAACCATACTATGACGAAAACATAAGGAGAATTTCATGTCAGGTTAGGGTGTCCTGAGTACCTGATGATATTAGTCTGGATACTTGAGTAAAATTTCTATACCAGAAATTTGCTAGGTGTCAACACAGCACCACAGCCAACCATTACCCTGATTGCAGTAGTACTGTGAATCTTCTATTCGCACAAGCAATCCTAAAACTCCCTACCATCCTTATCCTACATCTGTATTTTGTCCTGTACTTGAGGCTGTGTTTGGTGAACCATAGTTTATAAATGTATCACCGCCAATGTCCTTTCAAATTACTGCCCAAAATTCTGCAAAATCTTTGACTTATATAGATGCTGATTCTTCTCTTACCTTTCTTTGTCTCTCCAAGTGCAAGATAGTTGGGTATCTCCTTTTCAAGTACCTAGCTTCTGGTAGCTGGTAGAGATATAGAAATTGCATTTCTATTTTTCTTCTACCTAGCTATGGAAAGCAATAGTCCCTTAAAGCCCAGCAATGATGCATGTACCTTTGATCCATACTTGCCTGTGTTTTTGCAAGTGCTGACAGCTTGGGCATCACTGAGATATAATGAAGCATCACCTTTTACTTAGATTGTCTCTCTGTCATCATCCTTCAGTTGATGACCATGTAGCTTTACCTTTATCTTTATGCTCTGCTTGATCACACTACATGCTCTTTTCTGAAGATACATTGACCCCAAATAATGACATCAGACTATAGTACAATGTTCAATGTTCAACCCCTAGACACTTGCATGATATAGGATCTATTGGGTTCATGCAATTCATTTCTAGGCTCAGCCACACACATACACCACAAACATGTGTGCACACACACACACTCATACTCATACATATATACACATACAGTGTTGATAACTTCTCTACTTTTTTTTTTTGGGTCCAGTCGTGGGGCCTGAACTCTGGGTCTGGGTGCTGTCCTTCAGCTCTTCAGCTCAAGGCTAGGGATCTACCACTTGAGCCACAGCGCCACTTCCGGCTTTTTTTCTTTTTGCTTATGTGGTGCTAGGGAATCGAACCCAGGGCCTCATGCATGCAAGGCAAGCGCTCTACCACTGAGCCACCTTCCCAGCCCCTAACTTCTCTACTTTTTAATTTCATTTTGGTTCCTCCTCTTTAAGCACCTATCCTCAAAACATTTATCTAACTGCTTCTATACCAATATGTAGATGGCAGAACAATACTAAAGACAAACAGTTGGATGGAAGTCACTATAAATTAATGATTTGCAATTGGAGCTACATCCTCAGTGTAGCCCCAGGGTAAATTTCAGAGGTCCAGCTGTTGACTCAAAGGGGGTTACATAACCGTATTTTCAGTACATATTGACAGATTGCCTTCAGACAATGTCTGACTAATGCACACTTCTACCAAAAATTAACGAGCTCAGTTCTCATATTCCTGTCAATACTGAGAGGCATCTTTTTACTTTTCTTCTAATGTTAGACAAAACGATTCATTTGTATTTGATACTGTACCTGGCTCATATTTCATTGTCTTATTGCCAGCCACACGTTTTCCTTCTGAGCATTACCTGCACTTCATCTACCCATCCCTCTCTTTCTCTTCCTTCAGTCCCTCCTTCTCTCCCCTTTATTTTTTGGCAAGTAAGACATTTTAATGTGTTTGGAAGTATTTTTCCCTCTTTGGTAATTTGAAAGATATAAAATTTGGTTTTTATTTGTGCTGAAGAAAAATTTAAAATCTCCATGTAAAAATAATTTAAGCCTATATTCTTCAATTCATAAATTTTAGACATGAAGTTATTTAAGAGCCATATGAAAATAAAGAAATGATCATATCTTTGGCTTAATAGTCCTTTCTCCTCCTCATATTTTGGTTTCTGTCAGAATAACTACGAATTAAGAATCCAGCATATGAGGTGTCAGGGGCTCATACCACCTCACCTCAGCGACTCTGTTGGTTGAGATCTGAAAAACTTAGTTCAAAGACTACATTGGATAGAAATGTCCGTGAGATTCTTATCTCTGCTTAACCAGCATGAAGGCAGAGGTAGAGGTATGGCTCAAGTGGCAGAGCATTGTCTATGAGTTAAACAACAAATAGCAAAACCAATCAAGATCATAAGACTGGAGCTCAAGCCCCAATATGGGCAAAAAAGTTAAACAAAACAAACCAGAATCTAGTGTATGATAGAAAAGGCCATATTTAATATTGTATTTTTACTTCACAGTATTATCATCATAACTGCTATTTGAATTTTACATGACATCTAAATGGATAAAATACACATGAATACCCATTTAATAACACCCTGGCCTAATGTCTGAATTTGACTTGTGTTTCTCTATTTGCAAGCATTTCCATCTTTTGAAAGGGGTAGGTGTGGGTAGGAAGTGCATTTCTGGGCTTGGAGACTGTGCAAAGAGGTGAGAAGGAGTTGGGTTTGTATGAGGTCTGAGCAAGGAGACAGAGGTTAATGAAAAAGCCACTAGGTCTGGGGGGTGGGGACTTTTCAGTTGAGTGCAGGATGGAATGTCTGCAGGCAGGCTTAGGTAGATTGCCCTGCCTGTGTCAGAGGAATCTTGGTGGCTTGCTTGGTGCGCGCACGTGTGTGTGTGTGTGCGTGCGTGTGTGTGTGTGTGTGTGTGTGTGTGTGTACCTGGGAACACAGGGTGGGGTCAATCCTTCACTGGCTTTTTTTTTTTTTTTGTAACTTGTGATGGGATTCTTATGAGTTTCTTTCTGTATCCTGAAACTTCCAGACCTAAGAGCATATATCATCATTTTAGGAGGTTGTGAGGAAATATTCTTGAGAATATGGTAATGTTTTCTTAGGTGAATATTGGAGCCACCTTTTTAATCATTAAATGATGACTGCTATTATGTCTTGGAGTGTTCTTTAGAATTCAATCCTACAGGATCTGTAGTCAATATAGTTTTTTTTTTCCCCAGTATCTTTTTGTGTACAGTATGCGAACCAAAGGTTTATCTTCTTTCACGCAGGGTCTTGTGTTGTGAAAAAAAAAAAGTTAATATGTACTTTTCAATCTATATTTTTCTCTCTGGATATTGCATTGAAAATTGTAACTTCTAAAATTATGTTTGTATTCATGTTTGCAAAAGTTCATAATTTCTAAATTTACATTGCCACAGCTCTGTCAATGAGCACCCAAATTTAAATATTATAAGGTCGGCTTTCAGTTTGAATTCCTTGCTTTATCTAATGCAGTGGCTTATCAGAAAACAGTCCTGAATAGCTGCATGCTATGAAGGTGAGGCTGAGCAGTTGTCAAAATTTGAGTTTATTTGCTTTTTATAAATACTAAGAATTTACTTTGTACCAGGAACTGTCCTGGGCAATAAAGATTCAGTCGGCACCAGGAAATGGTGCAAGAGAGAATGGGACCAAGGGGAAAGGAGTAGAGAGAGGAAGGTGAACAGGAGAATATAGTCAAGAATATTAAAAAAATATATTCAGGGCAATTTATTTCCTTGTATATACCACAATATAGAACACTGTCATTCAATAGATAGCTAATATAATGAAACATAAATAAAAACATAAACAAACATAAACACTTCTGATACTAGATGTTGATATAGCCAGGTGTCAGTGGCTCACGCCTATAAAGTCAGCTACTCAAGAGTCTGAGATCTGAAGATTGTGATTCAAAGCCAGTCGGCCAGAAAAAGACAGAAGACACTCATCTCCAAGTAAGCAGCAACAAGTCAGAAGTGGAGGTGACCTAGCCTTGAGTTGAAAATCTTAGGGGCAGTGACCAAGTACTAGGTTCAAGCCACAATACTGGCACCCTCCTCACACACAGTGTTGATATAGAAGTGATGTGGGAAGGAATACATCGATCAAATTCTTTCTCAAGAATGGATAAACATTTGTTATTTTTAAAATTCTGTGTATGTAGTCTCTTCTATCTGGAACAGAAATCTTCCTTTGTTACTGCTTTGTAGTCTTTTAAAATAAGGCTGCTTGTATAACATAGTGTTCTTTTTTCCTGAAACCTTTATAAAATCTCTGGCTGAACTAGTGATTCTGATTTTTCTCACATATTTTTATCTTATATAAGTTCAGTGGTTTCATTTTCTCTTCATGGATATCCCGCCTACTCAGCCTTCTCTGAACTTTACTGTCCACTAGAAGTTATCTGGAATTTCCTTAAAATAATATACACTATTTTAACATTGCTGGACTCTATACAACCCTTAGAACTTTTCTTCTGTTATTAATTTTCCTTCCTTCCATCCTTCCTTCCTTCCTTCCTTCTTTTTGTGCCATTCCTGGGACTTGAACTCAGAGCATGTGTGCTGTCCCTAAGCTTCTTTTACTTAAAGCTAGCTCTCTATCACTTGAGCCACAGCTCTACTTCTGGCTTTTTGATGGTTAATTGGAGATAAGAGTCTCATGGACTTTCTTGCCCAGGCTAGCTTTGAACCATGATCCTGAGATATTAGTTTCCTTCTGAATAGCTAGGGTTATAGGCATGAACTACTGGTCCCCAGCTTGTTCATAGCATTTCTGATCTCTGATTTTTTGTTGATTGTGGATTTTAATTCTGTCTGGTGCTGGGTATATTGTTATTTCACAGGAAAAACAAGGTAGTGATAGTGTCATTCATAAATAGTTTTACCTACTTAGCAACAGATGTTATTCTAAATGTATGTTTATCCTAAATTACCTTCCATTTAATGAAAGCAACTCTCATTCTTCAAGTTTCTTTGCAATATCTATTTTCTATTATGTTGTCAGTCAATTTTATAGTGCCTCTCAATTTAATGTCATCTTCAGTTTCATTATCAGACTAACTCCCTCTTGCATATCATTAAAGAAAAGCTGAAATTAAACTGGAATTTCTCATCAATCCTCCTCTTTAAGTAACATTGCTTAGCTGGGCACCGGTGGCTCATGACTATAATCCTAGCTACTCAGGAGGCTGAGATCTGAGGACCACGGTTCAAAGCCAGCCTGGGCAGGAAAGTCCATGAGACTCTTATCTCCGGTAAACCACTAGAAACTAGAAGTGGCACTATGGCTCAAGCAGTAGATTGCTCTCCTTGAACTGAAGAGCTGAGAGATACCACCCACGCCCAGAGTTCAAGCCCCATGACAAAAAAAAAAAGGAACATTGCTTAAATTTAAGCCCATTTAAAGTAGTGTTTCAAATACACTGCTGTATGTATTATCTCTTCCACCTTTTCTGTGACCCCATACCCTCCCAAACACAAACTAATAAACATGATAAAGGAGAAAGAAAATAAAGCACACTAAATGATTTATATATATATATATATATATGTATATATACATACTATATATACACTGGGATATGATAAATTATATAGGTCTTCAGACATTCACACATTGAGGCCAAAGGAAGATGTGCATACCAGCAGATCTCAAAGGCTCAACAGCTGTGTGCATAGGACCATAGAAAATAATATTGTATGAAGTGAACTCCAAGAAAAGGAATTTCATTATTATAAACAAAAAGTGAATAGGAAAAAAATTACAGAAATTACACAAAATGTTATTTTACAAGAGAGTTGTGCTGAATGAAGTATATGTTTGAATCAGAAAGACTTTGTTCCAAGAATGAAGACTAATGCAGTTAACTGATTAAAGCAGACATTATTGTATATGCATACATATTAAAGGATGCCTAGATAAATAGGAAATCTCCAGAGTGGAAAAAATATCCAAAGAATTAAAAAGACTGTGATAGGAAGTTACTAGGTAATAATTTAGGTCTGTGTGGGTGTTAAAAAAACTTAAGATAATAGCTGAGATCTGAGTGACAATACAGATTTAGTTAATCCTAAATCTCTTAATCCTATAACTCACCATTTAAAAAGAAGTCTTGAGATCTCAACCTAACTTGAGTAAGTGAAATTCAAATTCGAAGGTGAATTTGTGGCAGGTAGTAAGCTTCAACCTAATTATATTTACATGATGGGAGCTATACTAATTTACAAACATCCATTGTTTCAAGTATTAGAAAGTACAGAACACCATTGAAATAAGCTTAACTGAAAGCATTGTGTGAGAGACAATGTGTAATACATTTCTTTAGTAGTAAATATATCCATGGTAATTCTCACCCTTGGCTTTTAATTGTTCACCTTTTAATACCTACCTTCATTCTTTGCTCTTAAAAAGTATGCTGAAAGTAGTTATAAGCTCATTATGTTTTTCTTTTTAATGAGTAAAATCAATACACAGATGTTTTTCATAACAAATGTTTTTATCTAGTCTTTGCATTTCTGAGGCCTGTTGACCTTTTTGGTAAACTAATCCAGGCTTTACAAAGAGGGAGCTATTCTAAATACATAGCCCACTAAATTTTCAGACTTAATTTTGACAGTCATTGCTTACCTGGGGAAAAATGACATGTGAAGAAATATGAGAGATTTGGACTCTATAACTATGAACTATAAAACACAGACTTTCCTGTCAGTGCTGGCTTTGAAGTGTGATCCTCAGGTCTCAGTCTCCTGAGTAGCTAGAATTACAGGTGTAAGCCATTGGTGCCCAGCATGATTCATATTTTTAACAAATTTTCTTCAGTACTGTCTATGGAATTAAAAAAATCTAAGATGACACAAAGCTCAGAAGATATTTGTGGAAAAGTGTTCATTTTAAGAATATAAAATAATAAAAAATTCATTATTTAACAGGATATGAATTTTAACTCATGTCTAGTGCCTCTGTTTTTGTCTAAAATTGTGTGTGTGTGTGTGTGTGTGTGTGTGTGTGTGTGTGTGTGTGTGATTATAGCCACCAGTGTCTGGCTAGAACTATATTTTTAACAACAAACCACTGCTTAGAATTCTTAACAATCTGAGGATTTCAAAGTATATGATAAATATACTTCCTTGCAAAGTACATGAAGTATCCTACTACGATATATTTACTAGGTGTATTTTCTTTATTGTTAAACTTGTAACACAGATTGTGTTGGTAGTTTTATTTTGAGGGCATCAGTCGGTAAGTTTTTGGGTTTTGCGCTGCATATAAAGTCCATTTACCAAACTTGTAAATGACATAAATCTTGGAAGACGGCAAATATACTGAATGATAGAAAAGCTATACAAAAAGGATTTTGAGCCAGACACTGGTAGCTCATGCCTGTAATCCTAGCTACTCAGGAGGCTGAGAACTGAGGATGTTGGTTCAAAGCCAGCCTGAGAAGAAAAGTCCCTATGAGATTCTTGTCTCCAATTAAACACCAGAAAACCAGAAGTAGAGCTCAAAACAGTGAAGTATTAGCCTTGGGCAAAAGTGTTCAGGGACAGTGGGCAGGTCCTGGGTGCAAGCTTCATGGCTTAACAAAGAAAAAACAAAAAACAAAAAGAAATTAGAGAAAGATTTTGATATCCTGGACCAAGGGGTTAATTCTAACAAGATGAGATAAAATGGATAAATTCCTGCCCTTAGGCCCATAAAACACCTACACATGTACAATATGAGATAGATGTGGTTTAAAAATAATAACAATTAAAAAATAGATTTACCACTTTAGTGAATAGTTAGCTCAATTTAATTTCTCAGTTTGGCTTCATGATGTCATTGGCAAAATTTAGCAAGCAATTTTGAATTGTATTAAAGCAACGATAATCCTGTATCAATTTGAAAGGTCAAACAACATCTAGATATTATAACATATGGAGCCAAATTTAAAGGAGGAAGAGACTTAAAATTATGTCACATTTAGAATATCATAGAAATAAGTATATCTATCCACAGAGAGATTTAGGAGAGGAATGGCTTTTTTTTTTAACATTTCTTTTATCTATGTAAGCTCTCGCATGGAAAGGAGATTAGATTTGTTTAGTGTGTTCTCAATAGTTAGAAGTAGGATTTATGAAGTGAAGACACATAGAAAGATACCTTTCAGTTTGAAGATGTATAATGTAAAAAGCAGTTCAAAGACTAAAGGGTTCCGAAAATCCTCAGAGATATAATGCAAGAATACATAAGCCTCAGGATCCTCATTTGTCCGTGGCAGTGTTCCACTGTGGACGGTTGAAGTATAATAGAGTAAGTGATGGCAGTGTACAGGAAGACAGTTTCCCTCTCATTGGGAGAAGTGTCTCCAAGAAGCCTGCATCATGACTGGATAGAATTCGGGCAGAGAGACACACAAATTGATCCAGTCACCCAAATGGCTGAATTTAACGCACTTCAAACTTGTTGTGGAACCCATTCCACATGATCTCAGATAAATTTTGTTTTTGGTACTGCATAGTTTTATTATCTTTATGAAGATAACCACCACCCTACCTGTGAAGATAAAAGAGTGAATGCATATGACATTCTTAGAACAATGCCTGACATGCCAATTTTACAAGACGTATTAACATTAACTTCTCTTGTTATATGGAAGTCGTTGGCAAAGTATTATTGAAGCATGTGGGATTTGGGGGTGCATGTTTAAAAAAGCAGAGCAAAACTGAGGTAAATGCCTGCATAATAAAAAAAATGGGAATAAATCCTAAACTTAGTATTGAGCATGTGAGCACCAGACAGTGAGGACCTTTTACCAATGAGACTGGGGTTTGGCTGATGGTGAAGGTTAGTAACAAAATTAGATGGGCTGAGTTAGGAGTACCCTCAGAAGACCTTAGCTGGGCGATGGCAATCAACTAGGCTATAGGAGTCCATGTGTTCTCATGCAGGAGAATATAGCGAGTGGAATTTTGAAGTAACCGTAAGGAGTTTTCAGGATAAATTGTCTCGTGCTTAAAAATTACAGATAGTAGTAGAATCATATATGCAAATCCTTCTTTTACTTAGAAATAGAAATTTCTATTTCAGGGTAACTTCTATTTCAGAAAGCCTAAGTTTTTTTTTTAACTCCAAAAAGTTCCTCCTTATGATTAAGATCACAGTGATTTTCTTTCTTTCTTTCTTTTGTGTTTGAATTCCTTAACATTTGAAAGGATGTTCATTCTATTTGTATAATCTATCATCATTTTTCAAGGGTGAATTTGAATTTTGGATGTGCTGCCAATCTAGTCCTTGTTAAATATAGTAAAAAAGATGTTATTTAGCACACTTAAACTGGTTTTACTTTAAGATAAGATCTGTAAGACTAACACAATTGAATGTTTTGGGGAGGTTTGTAATTAATTCCAAGAAGGCAAGTCGCATAGAGAAGGTGCAAATATCTGTGAGACATAACATGCACTCATAGAAAGAGGAAACAATGAAGTAGACAATGATTTGTTCAACTTATTGCGGTTCAGTACTGAAATTTAAAACAAGTATCATTTATACTGATTCGAATACTGCCCAATTGCTCAATATGGTAAAACTAATTTGTGATCTTGTATATAATCTTTGTGAGAGAAAGGATGCTTATTTTTTCTTGGTGTAAGTCGTTGAGCCATTCTGTGTACTGGTTTGATGGGTTTTTGTTTTTTGTTTTTCTTAATCTTGAGGCTTGAACTTGGGGCTTGGGTGCTGTTCCTGAGCTCTTTTGCTCAAGTCTAGTGCTCTGCCACTTTGAGCCAGAGCTCCATTTCCAGTGTTTGAGTGTGTAATTGGAGCCAAGAGTCTCATGGAGACTTTTCTGCCCGGGCTTGGCTTTGAAACATGATCCTGGGATCTTAGTCACCTGAGCAGCTAGGATTACAGGTGTGAGCCACAGGCACCTGGCTGAAGTTTGATTAAATTTAAATTAGAAGGATCCAGAGAATAGGAAACCCATTTTCAAGTAGGAGGGCAGTGTAGTATGCTATCTATTACTTTCCTTAGCATAACTGAACTGTTTCTTTGGGTAGTCTGTGGCCAGTGGTAGTAGAATAGCAAGAGATAACTGGCTTTTCAAGAGAATAGGCAATTATGGACAATGAGAATGCCTTTGTTCAGGTGGACTTGGTGATATTTTCCCTTTATAACTGTTCAGCTAATGTGCAACTTTCATGTCTTTTGAATTATACTCCCTACTAATCAAGCAGGAGGATAGTGTCTTTTTAAGAAAATGTAGTACAGTTTTGCACTCAAAGGGATGAATACAATCTCTCATAGGAACACACATTTGATCAAGAATGTATTTAAATTGAATAAGGAACGCTCAGGGAATAAAGGCTTGAGAATGGTCAGTTCATCTATCTCTGCTTTCCGAAGTGCCCTTGGATCTCTTATGAGAGGGGTTTTTAAGGCCCGTCTGCAATTGCTACTAGCAATGTTGTAGGCTCACTCCCTCAAAGCACATTGATAAACATTCACAAAGCTTCTCTCATCCTCCTAGGGCTTCGAGAATGAGAGAGATGGGAAGTTTGCCTCAACCAAAGGCTTTCTTTTCACAAATCAGAAATTCCCTCGTATATATTCCTATTCCCCTCAATAACTGGCAAGGGGGTGATCAGAATGAGCTATTGCAGAGATCCACCAGTATTCACTGTTTCCCTGTGATGGGGCCCCAGATCAGAATTGTAAAATAGTTGGGAGAATCTTGGCACATAAAACATGGTGCAGAAAAACCAAAGAAGATGTAATCTTATTTATAGAAAGGGGGCTGGGAGGGGAGGGGGTGATGGGCCAGAGTGGCTCTGGGGGTCATCACTCTTGGTTTCTCAAGTACCAACCCCGTGAAGACATCTTCTGAAATTCACTGCAAGTGACACTGAATTCTTCTGCTAAGCAAATAGGTGATGAGTTGATAAAAAAATAAAAATAAAAAAAAGGAGGAGGTCCTGAACTCCCGACTACCGAAATAACACAGTGAATACAGAAAATCAAAACCATGCTTGCTATCTGACTCAAAATAAAGGTGCACTTAAACTTGTAAAAGACAACATTTTTATTTGAATGATATGACAGAGCTGTCAGAGGGGAGCTACCTGCTATAAAGAAAGCCTAAGAATTATTACCTTTATTAGACCAGTGACACTGAGCTTTAGCCATACATTTCCAACTTCTGTCCCTCTACAGAGACAATTTTCTTTTCTTAAATAAACTGTCATGCTAGTGTTAATATATGGTTGGCTTCCTCATGCTCTGAGAATACTGCTGATATAAAACATGTATATGTTAGATTGGTAATAGTATCTTTAGTGTAGCTGACTAGAACAAATGTGTTTCCCTCATGGCTGTGTTAATGTGATAAAGGAAAATTGGCTGTTCATCAGCTTTTGGCTGGGTAAAGACAGTAGAGATGGAACCACATTCTTTTTTATGCATTAATACCACCGAGAACTTTTCCACTAGTTATATTTCATGTGCCTGCATGTTGTGCGAAGATGTTGTAAAACATGAGATAATGCTACCAATAACAAAGTAGAAAAGGCTGTATCTTTTATAATGATAACAGTCAAACACCAAATGACAGTAACAGGCTGTAAAAAATGGGATGCAAAAAAGAAAAAGAAAGAAAAAGAAAAAAGGAAAAGGAAGAAAGAAAGGCAGCCTTATTACCCAGCAGGAAATAATAGATACAGGTACATGGGGTTTTTATGTATAATTTTATGTATGTTAAAGAGTTTTGCTTTAAAATTAGGTCAAATTCAACAATTAAGAAAAAAGAGTATGTTTAGATGATGCGAATGGAGAAAAGTATGTTGAATAATGATTTCAACAAATTAGTTTTAACAGGCATTTGTAATATTAACTGATACATTTTTTTGTTTCATTTAGTTTTCATTGAGGGGATTTATTTTCTTTTAGTTGTGTTTTCTTTATTTGTGTCCAATGTTGGATTGAACTCAGGACCTGGGTGCTATCCCTGAGCCTCTTTGTGCTCAAGGCTAGTGCTCTACCAGTTGAGCCACAGCACCACTTCCAGTTTCTAAGTAGTAGTTGGAGACAAGAGTCTCACAGGAACTTTTCTGCTCTGGCTGGCTTTGAACCATGATCCTCAGATCTCAGCTTCCTGAGTAGCTAGGATTATAGGTGTGAGCCACCAGTGCTGCCTTCTTTTAGTCATTGATTGTAATGGAAATAGAAGGATGATTTCCACCACAACTGGCTACGTTTGGAAATGCTACACATAAATATGAACAGTGTTCAAAGTGACTTGAACAAATTTAAAGAACACATAAATTTACATCAGTAAACTTAGGTGAAGATAATCCGGGAAGTGTCTTTTATTTTTTCTTTAAGTAGTTGTACAAAGGAGTTACTGTTTAACAAGGAAGTTTACAACTACAGTGCACCTTGATCAGTGTCAGCCCTTTCCACATTCTCACCCATCTCTCCCCTACCCCCCTTCTTTTCTCACTTTTCTTAATTTTGTGGGATATGAATTGAAAGCTGTACTGAATTCTCCCATTCTTCTCCTCTTCATTTTTCTACCCCTTTCCACTTGACCCTACCCCATTCCTTTCAAGTATCTCTTCCTGGTATTTATTTTGTTAAACTTTGACCCTTCAATTAAAGTAAAGCAAAGCCTTATAAATGGAAGTTACTATTTAGATTCAACTCGAGCAGATGTCTTAATTTGGCTCTACTATGCTTGAGAAATTTAAATATAATATCTCTCTAGGTTGGCATTTCACACCTGCTGTTTTCCCCTGATATTGGCCATAGGACCTCACCTTCTTTGTGTCAATTCCCACTATTAACTCAGGGCTATACAGAGAAACCCTGTTCATTGTTAAACATTTTTTTTGGAGGGGGGTAATTAGTGTATTTTATATTCTTTATTTTAAAATGTGGTTTTCTGTATTTTTATAAACTTTCAAAGGTTGTACAAGAAGGTTACAATCTTTAACATGTCCATCTAAGTATCTACATATCTTGATGACAGTCACCCTCCAGCCCATCTGTTTTCCCCATCACTACGTTCACTTCTTTATCACATATGGGATCACATTGAGGATTCTTGCTGAGTTTGTCCCTGTTCCCTTCTTCATCCATATTCCCCCTTTCCACTATCCCTTTAGAAGTTTTGAATGGAGTCCCCGTGGGAATAATTCTCATAATGATTTGAAGATATCAAAGGATAAATGTATATCATCGCTAATTCTTGCAAGCCCTTTTTAACAGAAGAACATTAAAAATATACTTTATTGGCCAGATGTAGGCTCACTGCAGATCTGTGTGGGATGGTAAAGATGTTTCCCCTATATCCCCTGCCTTCATATAGCCACACCCTTTCCCATAGCAGAACCCCACACCAAAGAGGTACATTTTTATACTGATGAGTCTATGTTGACTTGTTATTACTCAAAGTCCACAGAAGAATGATATTTTGAATGCAGATACAATTTTAATTAGTATTAACTCCAACCACTGAATTGCAAGACATTGTTACACCTCTTTATTCTTTCAGTCCTTCCCTCCTCCAGTTTTTATCTGCCCTTTGGGTTGATTTGCTAATTTGAATGATAGTGATTCTCTTCATATTTAAGTCAGAAGCACTTGAACAGAAAGACCATGTGAACAGAGTAAAGTTGATGTCAAAAGAGAGGGATACTTTTCTAATTGTACATTCTCCTCAAAAATGTTGTGGAGAGACAGTCTATGAGATACTCTGCACAAAAGGTTGATTGAATTGATTCCACAGGAATTGTATCACACAGCAAAATTCTATGATCATATCTGTTGGGTCTTTTGTTAACTAATTGTTATTGGACTATATCCAGAGTTATTTATATATTGTCTATGACTACTTTTCTGTTGATACATTCAGATGAACAATTGTGTCAAGGGCTATCTGGCTCACAAAAAAACTAATTATTTACTTTGCAAAGAAAAAAATTTCTTTCCATTCATTTATGAAAAAAATGTGCCAATCCTTAAGTTGTGGTTAGTGTGGCTTGATTGATTAGCTTACAATGTGACTGACACATTTTTGTCATTTTGTTATTCAATATATCTAAGACTTGCCATCTGGATACCAATAACTTAGTAAATATTTAGGAAGACTATATTGTTCTAGTAAGTTATTTTGACATACATTTCTGGTATATCTGGTCTTGAATATTTTTCTCTATTGTATGCTACCTTGTCTCCAAATTCATTTGGCATTGAGAGAACACCATATTCTCAAAAAAAAAAATCCCCAACAACCTTACAAATGCAGTAAGCTAGTGATAGGGCAAACTATGCATAGCAGCGAGTCCCTTGGGATATATTGACCCAGCACAGAAGCACACTGTAGATTTATATGTAGTCTTGTAATCATGCTGGGCTATCACTTTGCTATTGAAATAAATCGTTTCCAGTCTTCCCACCTGAAGAAAGTAGAGAGATAGGAAAATAACTTGAAAAAGACTGCTAGTATGGGGTTATTATACTAAAAAAATGTATGCATTAAAAATAGTCATGGTGATCATTTCTTATAGGTGCATCAGACAAAAATCAGCTTCTTCTTCAATGGTTTGGAGGAAGATAGTAAAGCTTATGATGTGAGAACTCTGCGTGGTCCAGTTGAAGACTTTGCTTCCAGTACTGTACAAATAGGACAGAGTTCAAATGGTAAGATTTAGAAGGCTATTTGTTTGTAAGTCAAGAGAAAAATCAAACAAAGAGTGCTAAAAATGTTAAGGTGTATTTATTTCTTAGGGCTGCTGAAACATATTACCACCATCTGGTTTGCAGCTGAATATAAGAGAAATGTATTCTTTCATTATTCAGGAGGCTAAATTTCTGAAATAAGCATCAGTCAGTGCTGACATCTGCCAGAAAGTCTGAGGGGATATCCTCTTCATGCCTCCTTCCTCTACCTGGTGAACTTTACTTGTGCTTGACTGGCTGCTGAGTTACCCCCGTCTTTTGCTCTATGATTTAATTTGCTTTAAAAATATCAAATCTCTTTATTTAAAAATGTATCTACAGCAAAAGGGCTTCTGCTGAAAATCAGTTGCAAACAGACAGAGCATAATCATTAATTCTCTCTCAACTATTAGCAACTTAAGATCTATCTACTACAGTGTTAATGTTCACGTGTTTGCAAGTGCCATTTCTTTACTTTTCAATTTGTACAATGAGTTTTTACTTTTCTACTCCTGGATAAAGCACACAAACAAACTCGTGGGCAGACCCTGCCAAAGGTGCCACCCATGAGGTGTACCACTCTCTTTTCATGTGACCTCTAGATCATTTTCCTTGTTTTCTTCTGAGCAGAGTTAGGATAACCCATCTCATGATCCTTCATTGTTTCTCTAAACAAACCCCTGTTTTCCTAGAAAGGTAACAGTTACACATCCCTAGTGCACTATTTTTGGGGGCCACTATTAAACCTCCTACATTAAGGACACATTAAAATGAAAGATTTCTGTATTCCGAACAATTTGAAATGTATAGAAAAATTGGGACTACATATTTTCCCTGTTTAGATTTTAACGTTGGGACATTGTTAAAGTAGAGCTTTTGCATGTTAGATTAATTCTGTGTGTTCATGAATTATTGTGCCAACAGGCAGTGAGTAAGGTCCTTAGTCTTTGAAAATATCTCTAAATTAGTTTATCCAAAAGAATGTCCTGAACAGGAACACTGGACAATTCTTGCTCTTTTAACACTTTACTGTGTTATAGTTGTCTGCCATTCAGGTTCATTTCCTGATGATTAATGATGCAAAAATCTTCCAATATGCATATTTATGACATAGATATGGCTTGTATGAAGTTCTTTTTCAAGTGTTTTTCATCAATTTTTACCTGGCTTGTCTACTTATTAATTTGCAGGAGATCTTTAGTATTTTAATGAGTCCCTTGAATACCCAAATACAAATATGATGATGATAGTGATGATAATGATGATGATGATAGTAATGATGATGATGATGATAATTTATGTGAAGAATACACTAGATGTTTTGGTAGGGACTGTATTGAACTTGTAAATCACTAAAAATATGGGCATTTTATCAATATTGCTTTTTCCAATCCACTTTTCTGACTCCTCTTCAGTTTTTTAAATCAAAGCTTTGTAATAGTGCAGATATATTTTAACCTTTTATTTTCACTAAATTTTCAAAGTATTTTTGTAGCTATTATAAATGAGCATACATTCTTTGTTTGTATTTAAGATAATTCACTGCTAGCATGTGGCAGTGCTACTGGATTTTAATGTTGACTTTGTACTTTGCCACTTGATTGAATTCATTTCTTAGTACTCATAGCATTTGGAAGGTTCTTTGTTGGGGTTGTTCCTATTTATAAGATCATCTGTAAACAGGAACCTTTTCAGTTCTTTCCCTATCTGTATGTCCTTTTATGTTTTCTTTGCATTATTTCCTTATGAGACCTTCCCAGAGTGTGTTGAATAAAGTGAGGGAAGCGGGGACCTTGTCTTGTCTCTGATATTAGAGATACCTGTCAGATCTTTCCTGTAGCATGATGTTAGCTCTTAGCTTGTTCGGAATGACCTTAGTATGCAGAAGGAAGTTTCTTATATGCCTAATGTGTTCAACATTTGAATAATGAAGGGATGTTGAGTTTAACTTAGTGTCTTTCTTCTATTAACATCTCAATGACCAGGTGGCTTTTTTCTTTCATTCTGTTCTGATGTAGTGTATCACATTTGTTAATATGCATATATTGAACTATCCTTGAATCTTCTTGATAAATCCAACTTGATTATGGTGAATGATCTTGTTAGGGTACTGTTGTATTCAATTTGTTAGTTTTGTGTTGAATGAAGATTTTTGCATCTTGCCTCATCAAATTGAATTGAGTTGTGATTGTGGTTGTGTCTTTATCTGGTTATGGTATCAGCAAAATGTTGGTGAATAAAATGTGTTTGAAAGAAATGTTTTCTGCTTCTACTGAAATAAGTCAATGGGTTTGGTATTAGTTCTTTAAATGTTTAACAGAATTCATATGTGATATTTTGCCAGTTAGAAGATTTTCTTGGATGGGATATTATTTTATCACTGATTCAAGTTGTCATTTCTTATTGATCTGCTTATATTTACTATTTATTTATTATTTAATCTTGGTTTAGTATGTCTAGGAATTTGTCCATTTCTTCTAGATGATCATTTTTTGGCATACATTTGCTTATAGTAAGATACTGATTTATATTTATATTTGTCCTTTTATATTAAATCAAGTTTTTATTACATTTCTGTGATGTTAGTTGTAATATCTCCACTTTAATCTCTGATTTTATTTAAGGCATCTCTCTTTTCTTAGTCTAGCCAACAGTTTTTTGATTTCAAAGTGGCTAGAACATCTTTCATTACCACCAGTCATGAATTAGAGTTTCTGTTGTTCCATGTCCTCATCAGTGTTTGGTTCTTTCATTGTTCTGGAGTTTGCCTTATTGTTTAATTTATTCTTGGGAATTATACTGGGTGTCTTTTTTTTTGTAGACTGATTTTGGAACTTGAACTCAGGACCTTGACTGGAGTGGCATGTTCTTTACCATTTGAGCCACACTACCAGTCATTTTGCTTTTTGTGTTTTTTAGATACAGTACCATGGTTTTGCCTGGGTCAACCTCGCAGATTGCAACCCTTCTTCCTTTGCTTCCTGAATCACTGGGATTGCAGAAATGTGCAACCTGTAAAATCCTTTATGCAAAAATGTCCAGATACTTATTATGTTTCAACTTTATTTTCTAATTTTGTTTCTATCACATAAAATAAGATCAATTATTTTTCTAAATTCATGATTCTTTCAAAAGTTCTATAATCATATTATTGGTGCAGAATAGTCACTGAAAAGTTTCAAAGGTTTCAAGGTATTCACAAAATGGACATGGATTTTATGTTGTCATAGTGATATCTGTTTTTTTATTATTTTAAAATTAAAATTTTCAGACTTTTCATCTACGTAGAGAGGTAAACCCATGTCAGGTTTAATAGAATATGTATATTTGGTATTCAACATGCATTTTAAAAGTGGTTAAATTTCCAAGCTCTGGTAGCAAACAAAGTTGGGGCTCAATACCATCTAGTTATGTTCCTTTGATCCAAATACTTTCTCTCTTTAAATCTCTGGTTTTTAACCTAATATTATTTTAATATATAATACTTAAAGGTATTATGATAAACTCAGGTATATTTAGGATATCTTGCTTGCTCAATATGAAATGTGCTGTGAGTGGTACTAGAACTGGACATGGTGGTTCGTGCCTATGATTCCAGCACTGTGTTGCAACGAGCATGTGATTGAGGCTAACCTGGACTACACAGATTTACCTTGAAGCCAGATGGTATCATGTAATGAGATCCTGTCTCAAAAAACGAACCAAATCAAACTAAAACAAAATTGGCAATTATTAGTAATTCCTTTCAGAGTCTGTTTTCTTATTTGCATAGCAATCAGATAAAGATAATCATTCCATATGATTTTTGTATGGGTTTGAAAAGCTGGAAATCATTATCAATGACTTTGTTACTTTAATTTGAATATGCTTTTAGGTCCAGCTAAACATGTAGGGAAGCAATAATTTAAGGTATCCAAGTATTTAAAAACTTGTTTTTCAGTTATTTGTGTGCTGAAAAATTTTATAAATTATTCTGCCAGCAAAAATTCTAAAGCATTAAATCTTGAGCTTTATTTCAATATTTAATCTCATCTAGTACTTTTAGCAGTACTTTATTACACTAAATATTTGATA
Source organism: Dipodomys ordii (assembly GCF_000151885.1). Classification (NCBI taxonomy): domain Eukaryota; kingdom Metazoa; phylum Chordata; class Mammalia; order Rodentia; family Heteromyidae; genus Dipodomys; species Dipodomys ordii. The sequence continues at coordinate 4,941,741 of NW_012267242.1, read as the reverse complement.
CTGCTAAGTATTACACTAAGTATTTGATACTGCTGTAAATTTTTCCACTTTGTGATGCAGGGTTCAAATGATGTGTTTCTTTTCTACTTCAGTATGCCAAATGTTGAATTAATGCCGCCAAAGGCATTACGATCTGGAGATTATATTTATTTTAAAGCTGTCTGGGAATGAGTTTTTTCACTTGTGATTAGAAAACATATCACTTGAAAAGTACTTGATTTCAAGTACTATTTAATTTTTATTAAATGTTCCTCTTCTATATTCTGGAAATTGAACAGCTATGGGGGGAAAGGATATTCTAAAATAATTTTTATCTTTATCAACTTCTACGTATGGTTGTATCTACTGTATCTTTTCTCTAATTAGAGATGGCACATAGACCGGCTCATTACTTCTGCCTAATGAGCCAGGCTCCATGCCACCTCTCTAATCAGAAAAGAGATAGGTACAGAATGTTCCTGAAGACTTATTATAAATCATTTTCTTTCTCTTCGTGCTTTAAAAATAAAACAGGAAAATTAAATCACTGTCTTCCTCCATTTTGACCAGAGCTGAGATGGTTCCATTCAGAAGGGGTAATTGTGCAAGAGATTCCCGTGAGCTAAATTAAAGGTGTTCTCATGCAATGCCAGGTTGAACAGTCAGTGCCTCTGACACAAGCCTATCAGTTGAAGAACCGATAGCTTGAACTTGGTTCTTCTTTTCTACATCCAGGAAATAATGGCTTTCCACATGACTGCTGGCTACTACGGATTTTCTGAGTTTTACCTCTGGTTAGTGTAATGCTTAAGAAAAAAACAGTATTCCAGTAACACAGCTCCTGCAGGACTTGTTTAAGAAGTTACACAGAAGATGAGTAGACTGCTTTTCACTGGACCCTCATCTATACATCCTAATGAGATAACTTGTTCTCATCAAACCAGATTTTACACCTAAAAGAACCTTAGACCATATTGACAACTGAAAGACAAGACTGCCCTTACAATATTTTCGCCCAGGTGTAAAATTATTTCAGTGTGGTCCTTTGGAGTTCTAATGGCTGTCACACAGCTCCAAAGAATCACTCTGAGGAGTAACTGTGGCCTATTCTTAGGCCTCCCAATTTGGATTTAAGACTCCAGAACCAAGTGAACAGGCATTTTAGAGCTATTTCTGAAACAAGTTAATACAGAGCCTTTGCTTCCTATTAAAGATGGCAGATTTCGCATTCTATGTTCAAGTGCACTGCATTTTCTTCAGATGGTTGGTCCCATGAAGCTTACCCAGGGATGAAAAGGACAAATATGTAAAGCTGCCTCTAACTTACTTTTCCTTCTCTGTTTTCTGAGATGTGTGCATCATAATTAATGTGCTTGTGCTTGATTCTGGAATTGGAATGCAATTTTTAGTTTCTATCAGTGTCTTACTGATCTACCTTTTGAAACTCAACTAGGTATATAAAGACAAATTTCTTTGCAGTTCATCTTAGATTGTGCTTCATTTTATTTTCTAAGAAATGTTTTGGAAATTAATAAAAAGTAGAAAAGTACAGAAATTGGTTAATGAAGATAGACAAATGGAATGGAAGAATATGTATATATACATATATATAAAGTCTGGATGAGGACAAAATTTGTTTCAGATCATTGCATAAGGATTATCTATCAGTACTCTCAGGACAATTAGTTCTGTTATGAAAATAGAGGATGTTAAATGTATGTCTCATAACCAAACTAAATAAAATAGGATGAATTAATATTTGAAACTGTAGAATCATGAAAAGAAAATGAAACTATTTCTATAATATCAACATATTAAAGGCTTCTGTAAGCCTGATACCATGTCAAAAAAATAGAAGAAATGTATGGAAACATCTGACTAATAAACTGGGAATACAAAATTCTCATAATGCTTATCATTTTTTAGTTTGATCAGAAATATAAGAGAGATCAAATAAATGTTGCTAAGAGTTTGGGCTAACCTAGAAAACTGTCAAAGTAAAAATATATATGAAGAACAAATTTCAAGACATAATTACAAAATTATATTAGACAACTAAAATATGTATTAAATATTTACAGTAGATCTAAAATAAGGAATAATTAGGATAAGTAAAACTTATATAATACATTTATAAAATTTCTGTGTATAAATTCTCCCTCTGTATATAGTGTATGTATACTATATAAAGCATATCTACTAAGTATATACTATATATACTATATACTAGTAGCATATCTATATATACTCTCTATATTCTATATACTAGGGATTGAATCCAAGACTCCTATATACTAGCCAAGTAGTCTACCTCTTAAGTCATATAACCAGTCCTTTTGTTTTTCACTTTGTGTTTGAAATATGACTATAATAATCAATACCTGAGAAGTAAGGCATGAGATATAGAATCAGACAGATTTAAGTTTAAAATCCTAGCTCTGCTTCCTAAGAGCCAAGTGACTTTGGCAAATGCTTTGACTTCTCAATTCAATTTCCTAATTTGTTTCCTCATTTGTAAACTGTGTTTTATGTACATACATTTTCAGGATGATTGCAAAGCTTATAAATAATGTATGCTTGATTCATGTTAGCTATCCAATTAAATATTGCTGTCATAAATATTATTAAATTAGGTATTACTTAAGTTTATTGACTTTGTGAAAAATAAGTATTTTTAAACAATAGTCATAAGCCATATTTTGTGTTTTGGTTTAAAGTTAAATGGTAAAGGGAAACATCTCAATTTAGTAAAATCTCTATAGATTTTTAAGATGGGATATCTGGGTAATCCTCACAAAAAGCCCTGACTTCTACCCGTGGTTAGCTATTTTTATCTGAAGAATTTATTTTTCTATTCCTTGTCCTGCAGTCAGCACTTCACATTCTCTCAGCTCTTCTACAAATATTTTTTAAATTTATCTTTACTTTTGATGGATATTTTCATTGAGTGCACATCTCCACATTGATCATGGTTATCAATCTTTTAAAACTTTAAGTATTTCATTGTCTTCTTATCTTCATTGTTTCTGGTGAGAAGTCAACCATCATTCGTATCATCATTCCTATGTATACTATATGCTGTTTACCTTCTGCTGCTTTTCAGATTTCCTTTTTATCGTTTTCAGATTGAATAGGATACATCTAGGGATCCTTTTTATTGTGTTTATTCTCCTAGAGTTTCACTCAAATACATGGTTGTTTGTTGGTGATTTAATAACTGTGTCAAGCTGGTATAATGGTAAATACCAGTGGAGCTTGAGGCAGGAGAATTGTAAAATTGAGACACATCTGGACTACATAAGCAGACAGTGTCATAAATGATCAACATCTTCTCTCCTTCCCTCCTTGTTTGTTTACTTTTCTTTCTTCCTTCCTACTTCCCTTCACTCCTTCCTTCCTTATTACCTTCTTTCCTTCCTTCTTACCTTCTTTCCTTCCTTCCTTCCTTTCTTTCCTTTTTTCTTTCTTTCTTTTTCTTTTCCTCCTTCATTCCCTCTGTACTTCCCTCCCTCCCTCATTCCCTCCTTCCTTTCCTTCTTCCTCCCTCCCTCCTTCTCTCCTTCCTTCCCTCTTCCTTCCTTCCTTCCTTCCTTTCTTTGTTCTTTCCTTCCACTCTTCCTTCCATCCTACTTTCCATCCTGCTTGCCTGCCTGCCTCTCTAAATATTACTTCTCCATTTTCTTTGTTTTAATCCAAAGATATTAAATATATATGTTATAGAACTGAATTTTGTCCATATGATTTTAGTTTTATAGTTTGTTTTCAGTACTCATTTTTTCACTTAGTCTTTTTAAATATATATTTATTGTAAAGATACTGTACAGAGGGGTTACAGTTACATGAGTAAGGTAATGAGTATATATCCTATAGAACATTTTTACCCCCTCCTTTGTTTTTCCCCTACCATCCCTTTCCTTCCCACCTACTCAATTCCTCCCTCATCCCCCCACCAGAAGTTGTAAAATTCATTTTCAACAGTGTCTTGTACATCTCATTGGTACAGTGGGTCAGCCTGCATCCCTAGTTAAGCATTTTGTTATTTCCCTTCCCCTCCCCAAATCAGAAAAATGTATATACAAGATGCAGGGCACCGGAATCAAAAACAGTGAAAATAGGGGCTATACTGTGGGAGAAGAACATATGCAAGAAACAAAAAATTCACACAGTACATTAAAAGTGCATTAAAAACAACAGCAACAAAGATAAAACCTCTTGTGTTCCTATCTTGGGGTTCATTTCGCTTAGCATCAGGTTATATGGTCATATGTACATAGCTTTTGACCTTTTCTGCTTGTCCTAGCTATATACTAATTATTGAAAATAAGGGGAACAATAGGACCTATGTTTCTTTGGGCCTGCTTGTTTCCAAGTCTTTCCATTTCCTAACAAATGGGGTAATGTCATTTTTTCTGATGGAGGCTTAGAATTCATATATATATATATATATATATATGGAGAGAGAGAGAAAGAGAGAGAGAGAGACATACACACACACACACACACACACACACACACACACATACCACATTTTCTTGATCCATTCATCTACTGAGCGGCATCTGGGTTGGTTCCATACCTTAACTATGGTGAATAATGCTGCGATAAACATGATTGTGCTGGTAGCTTTAGTATGGCCTTGTTTGTTTTCATTATGGTAAATGCCCAAAAGTGGGATTTCTGGATCATAGGGGAGCTCTATGTGTAGTCTTTTGAGGGACCTCCATACTGCTTTTCAGAGTAGTTGAACAAGTTTGCACTCCCACCAACAATGCAGTAGAGTTCCCTTTTGGCCACATCCCCTCCAGCATCTGTTGTTACTAGATTTCTTGAGTATAGCCATTCTAACTGGGGTGAGGTGGAATCTCTTAGTATTTCTGTTTAGATAGTATTTATTGACCTTTCTTGAATTCATAGATGATTTTTACTATTGCATCTAGGCTTCTGTAAAAACCATCTAGAACATCATTTATTTCCAAATCATACTTTTCATTTACACTATTTCTATGTGATTCCTTTTGCAGATGTCATCTATTTACTGAGATTCATCATCTAATCACATATATTCATATTTTTCTCCTTCTTTCACAAGTTTTTTAAAAACTCATTTTTACCATAGATATACCAGGTTATCATCTGTATTATACCTCTATCCCTTTCTATCGACTCCTCTCTTTTTAATGGGCCATACTTGCTTGCTTTTCCTCATGTGTTAAAATGCTTACATTACATGACAAAAATTTTATATAAAAATGCAAGGAATGGAAGCAAATTATGATTACCTTCAGGATAAAGGCACTAATGGCTCATTGGTCATATAGAATGAGGTGAGAAGAGGAAAGAAACAGTACTCAATGAAGTTGAAGTTGAATATATATGTGGGCTTTACTATAGTTTATTAATATTTAGTTCTGGTTGGGAGTATCTGTGAATAAGATCAAAATACTTACAAACTCATTGTGTGGTCAAGTCCTTTGGAATTCTAACCTGGCCTCCCACTCTATATATGGATACCTTTTGCTTCTTTATTGATTCTTCTATTTAGTACCACTCTCTTAGGTAGAAGAACAGCCCTTGCTCTCAATTTAATTTAAGTCTCTGATGGGCTTTAAAAAATAGTTGCTTGTATTACCTGACTTATTTTGGTTGTTAGGCTGATAACAACAAGGCGCTCTTGCAACTTTTCAATTAAATCAGGTGTAGAAATCAGACTCTTATTACGTTAACTGATATTCTTTATTTGACACAGTCTATGTATATCTTTGCAACCTTCTAGATTCTCTCAGCTATGGCTACTTTCTGTCTCTCTAAGAAAGGAAGATACTCTTTAATTGCCTGTAAAGATTATTTTAGTAAAAGGGAATTAACCTTATTGTGACTTCCTTCCTCTGATTTTTTTTCTGGTAATTTTTGTAAGTCCTATTTTTATCTCTGGCCTTTTAACTTTGGTTGTTTCCTCTGGCTTTCCTGACATCCACTTATTGACAAGACTTAGAACTGAATCATATTTTATATATCTACCCAGTGTTTAAAGACAAGATTATTTTTCCCTTATAAAAAGACTTTTCTTGATCTCGATTTTCTCTATTAGCCAGTTTCATTTCCTTGTTTCTTCTCTTTCAGAAAAAAAAATAAATGCTCTCAAACGATTTTCACCAATACGAGTCTTAAGTTCTTCTTTTCCAATTCCACTGGCTACAGTCAGATTTTTGGTCATCATTGTCTTAAAAGTGTGTTTGTTAAATTTCTACTGACCTTCACATCATAAGTCTCATAGCTCCTTTCAAGTTCCTGTCATATTTGACTAATCAGCGTCATGAGTTGATCACTTCTTTGGTTTACTTTCTTCACTAAACATCTGAGATTCCTTCATCTCCTGGTTTGCCTGGTAATTACTAACTATTGCTTATTATAGATAGGGTTGCTCTTCCTTTGCATTTATGTGACTTATTACTATTGGTATCCCAGGCAGTAAGACTAGGCTGAGTTGCTAAGTAAGTCTAAACATACTCAAATTCTTTTAAAGAGCCATCTCCAGTATTATAGCTTAAAATAGCATGACTTTAGTAATTTGATTTCCAAATATAATTTAGTTACTAAAATGCAGGTTGTTAAAAATTTCCATTTGGATGTTTACATGTCCAAATTAAGCTTAGTTGTTTTTTTTTGAAACTGTAGTGATTTGCTGAAAAAAAATACTTTTAGACCACAATCCACCTTTCCCTTTGTCTCTCCCATCTCAAGTGAGGACAATTTCATTTTTTTCTGATACTATGAAGCAAAACAGTTGGAGCCATCCATGTCAATTCTATTTTTCTCCCATTCAGTATCTTTGTGTCAGGAAAATACTGTTAGTGCTATTCTCAAATCCATTGAGAGATTTTGATTTCTTCTCTATTACATACATCCCAATCCAAGTCTTGGTGGCTATTCTAGTCTGGGTCATTGTATCAGTTTCTATGTTGGCCCTCCATTTTGTTCTTAAAACATCAAGGAGAGCTGTCCTATTCAATAGGAATACAACTCAAAATGCTATATTTTACTATTTCACCAGAATGGCAGCCACCAGTTCTGCAACAATCTACATGACTGCCACTTTCTGATTTCAGTGTTTCTCTGGCTTGATTTCTTGCTCTTAGTCTCTTGTTCTCTTTACATTACTCAGACTGTTCTTATTTCTTAAATATGTGAGTTACACTTGTGTCATAGAGAGACCTTCCTCCATTGACTATTCCACCAATGTGTAAGTTGCTATGTGTAAAGCTGACTTCCTTTTCTGCTGATGTCCTTTTTTTTTTTCTTTTTGTTGGTGTGGGGCCTGAACTCTGGGCCTGGGCGCTGTCCTTCAGCTCTTCAGCTCAAAGATAGTGCTCTACCACTTGAGCCACAGGGCCATTTCTGGCTTTTTCTGCTTATGTGCTGCTGAGGAATTGAACCTAGGGCCTCATGCATGCAAAGCAAGCGCTCTACCACTGAGCCACCTTCCCAAGTCCCAGATGTCTATGTCAATAGTCCTTCTTAAATGTCCCTTTTCCCTCTCCCTACTGGAAATGGCATAGGTCAGCTCCTTACTTTTTGTCTGCATTGTGCTTCCATGGGCACTTGTCATCGTTAAAGTATTATATAACTAACGTATAACTAACTAAGTGGTATATTTCACTTTTCCATCTAGAGCATAAGTTTTATGAGGGCAGGAATCATTTTAGTTTGCATTGCATTCCCAGGCACCAGAAGATGCCCTGCAACGTGTTAGCTATCAATATATTTGTTAATAGATTAATAAATGTTTTCTTGATAAATGAGTGGATGGGTGGATCTGCAGAGCAGAATGCAAGCTAGCATAAAATATTTTAGGCTTAAATCAGCCTTAGTCTGTAGTAATTATCCAGAAGTAATATATCATGAAAAAGTAAGATGAGAATGGAAAATATGTATAAATACTTGAGCAGGCATTGTGACTGAGGGATGATTTTAAGCTATACCAAAAAAGTAGAAATAAGAAAATTGGGAGGGAAAAAGCATGACAGGAAAGAAGTTTAGGAGGATACTGTTAAATTTTTATTCATTTGAATTAGTATGATTGGTAGAAATAGTAAAATAACATTATGACCGAAAATTGTTTAGAGGATTGACTTCAGAGATAATGATCTGGAGATGAGAATATTTTTCACAAAAGTTGTTTCTGAATTTCTAGAAGCAGGTGAAGTTCTTGAAGGAAAGGCTGTAAAGGAAGACTATGTCCTGAAAATAGGAGGTTGGGGAATGTCAATGAGATAGAGAAATGTCTGTGGAAATTCTGTGGTGCAGAAAAATCAGGATATTTAAAATTTCGGGAAAGACCAAAATTCTAGATTCTCGGAAATATCAAGAAGTGGAGAGTGATGGAGATTGTGAAGTTGTGAAACCGGAAACAATGTGTGGTAGCCATCAAGAATGGTTTCTTCAGGGCTAGAAGCTTGGCTCCCATGGTAAAGCACCAAATATGAGCAAGCAAGCAAGCAAAGTGAGACTTGAGGCTCTGAGTTCAAATGCTGGTATTATGACAAAAAGAGACGTTCAGTGTAGTAGTAGGTAATCTAAGAGATTATGTAAAAAGGAAAAAAAGAGAAAAGATTTCAGTGCAGATGTTGGATAAGAGTGCCTTATGGAGAACAAAAGATATTAGAGGAAGTATTCATTGTGAGTCTGTTTTCTGAGGGTTATTACATGTGTGTATTTTAAAGTCATCTGTAAGTTTTCAAAATAAAGCTTTTCACCGATATCAACGACTGATTCCTGAAATATATCTTGAAATCCACAAAACTTTTAAGATAATGCATATAATTTACAATGGTATGTAACAATTTTTTAGTTACAAATGACTGAGTACTGAATGCTCATTGTTTTGGGGTTAGTGCAATTGTCATCTCATTTGGAGTTTTTTTATCTTGTAATTCAGTGACAACCAGAGAATATACTTATCTCTTGCTACTAATGTCTGAAAAGATTAACAATAACCAATCTAGAAAAAAACACGGTCATTTTTTGGCTTGAAACTTTTTTCTCATGGAAACTAAAACGTAACACATAAAGTGTTTTGGCTTCTCATCCAAGTTCCGTCATACTTCATAGGTGTGGATTTTTATCTGTTGTTTTTAATTTGTTCCAAAATAAATGAAGAAAGGCCATTACCAAAGTCTTGGTTGAATGGATACAAATTTGCTTTTTATAGTACTGTAGCACACTGAGAGATTGTTTTGTAAAATGCTATCTTAAAAGGTTTGTTATTTCAAACAATGGAGGGGAAGGGGAAAAACAAGTCATTTAAATAGGGATACAGGTGGACCTGTTGCAACAATGAGAAGTACAAGTCGTTATGTCAAAAACGAACTTTACAACTTTGGGGGGGGCAGGAAGGTTTGGGGGGGAGGATGGGAAGGGATGGGAAGGGGAAACAAAGGAGGAGGCTACAATGCTTGATAAGAAATGTACTCATTATCTTGCCCAAGTAATTGTAACCCCTCTGTACAGTATTTTCACAATAAAAAAATAAATAAAAATTAAAAAAATATTTCCAGCATAAAAAAAGAATTTTATTTAAAATCATTCTTGAGTGTTTTTCTTAAAAAACGTAATTATAAATTACCTTTCAGCCTTTGTTTTTTGTCAGTTGTGGGGCTTGAACTGTGGGCCTGGGGGGGGGGCGGCATCCCTGAGCTCTTCAGCTCAAGGCAAGTGCTCACTATACCATTTGAGCCACAACACCACTTCTAGTTTCCTGGTGGCTGATTGGAGATCAGAGTCTCATGAACTTTCCTGCCCAGGCTAGCTTTGAACAGTGATCCTCAGATCATAGCCTCCTGAATAGCTAGGATTATAGGTGTGAGCCACCAGCACCTGGCTATCTTTAATCCTCTATAAAATATGAAAGTATCTACTTGATATGTTTCAATTTCTCTTTTTCTCTCATACATCCTTCACTTTTATGGCATCTGTGTTAATCATTCTAGTTCTAATACAATTCATTTTTGTTTATGATGACAAAGCTAATCTTGACTCATTGCTATTAACATTTAGCCTACTATTCATTAAAATATATTCTTCTTCCAGTTTTAGACAATTATAGATTTGAAATTCCATATTAGGATTGCAACTCCTGCCTGGAAACAATTTTTAAAGGTTCAGAAATATACTCTTCTGTTATGTACATATATCTTATCATTCTCATGTATTTTTTAAAATTAATTTTATTGTTTAGGTGATATTCAGAGGGATTACATTTATATACATAAGGTAATGAGGACATTTCTTGTTGAACATTGTTATCTTCTCCCTTACTTTTCTCCCTCTTTTCTCACCCTAACTCCCTCCACCCAAGTTGTAAAGTTCATTTCCAACATGTTGTCTTGTGAGTATCACTGTTTTATTGGTTCACTCTTTGTCTTTGGTAGGCTGAGTCATATGAACCTGCACTTTTTGTAGAGTGGAATGGTCAAATGAATGCTTTAAATGCTTCAAACTGAACAAATTTGGATATGTATCTGATTAATATAAACTATTCTTTATGTTGTTAAAATTTATATAAATATATATTCTATCTATCTATCTATCTATCTATACCAAACCAGATAAAACCAGAGAGAATATTTTCAATTTTCCTTTTAATAAGAAAATGTTCTTTTTTTGAGAATTTTCTACTTTGAAATCTAACCATTCAGTTTAGCTGTTCTCTAAATATTCGCTTTATGGTAAAGGACCATACTATTTATTCTGCGGTTCAGTTTGAGGTTATCTGTTTTTATAATTTATAGAATTCTGCAGTTAGAATTTTCTGTCTTCCTTGTGTCCATTCATGAGAATTTCCATGGAAAAGGCACCAGGAGGCACCACCTGCTCCTTCGCCCTGTTCACCTTCCACTCTGCTACATCAAAGGGTCCCCAAAGTGCTTCAGCCATCCTGTACTACTGTCAGCCCCAACTGTCCATTTGCTGGAGTCCTTATCAAAATATCATTTTTGGCCAAATTTTGCCCCAACCAAATTACTTCTTTGTTGTAGTTTTATTTCCAGTAAGAACTAGTAAAGATTTGAAAATACACGCTTATTTGGCTTTCAAGTTTTCTCCTCTGTAAATTGTCCTAGTCTATACCTTGTTAAACTTCCACTCTGTATCTTCTGTTCCTTGAGGGAGTTATACTGTTATTGTCTGCAACTCAAAGAATTTAATTATGTGGTTAAAAAAATTCCTTTAACATTTATGGTTTGTTATTTTGCATAGGATTTTTAATTTTAGCATTAACAAATATATAATCACTTCTTTTGTGGTCTGCATTTATATTATTACTGTATATTTTCAGTAAACACACACACACACACACACATATATATATTTCATTGAAGAAATAATGGGTTCCATAGTGACCTTTTCATACAGGCTTGTAATGTACTTTGGTCATATTAGCCTGCACTTACCTACTTGTGTCGCCCTTTCCTAATCTGCTGATCTTCCTTATCCCGAATTGGTCCTATTACACTTCACAGAATGAGTTTGTGAGCATATTTTTACATTTCTAATTTGGCAAATAATGTAAGGATCACTGTGTTAGCTCTTTTTAATGATCTGGAAAAATTTAGAGGTTGATTCCATCTGGTACTGGGATTTTCTGTGGAGGGACTTAAATTACTGTATCAGCGTAGTTACTTTTTATTGATTTGCTAGGGTTTTTACTTATTTATTTTGCAAATATCTTTTTAGGTCCATTTTGGTAGATCATAGAAATGTATCCATTTCTTCTTGATTTTTAATTCATGGAGTATAATTTTTACAAACTATAATAATCTCAGAAATGTGTTTTGTATTGGCTCTTTAGTCTCCAGTCCAATTATTTGGGTCTTTTATTTCCTCATTATGCTAAGCTTAGATAAAGATTATTGAACTTTTCAAAGAATCAACTCTTTGTTTTATTGATTATTTGATATTTTTAGACTTTTTTCCATTACTTTTTTTCTTATTCTTTTTCTTCTACTCATTTGGCATTTGCATGTTTTGTAAGACTGTGCTCAATAAGTATATTACTGATATTTCTTTGATTTTTTTTTAATGTAGACCCTCATATAAACTTCCTTCTTAGAACGGCTTATACTATATCCCATGGATTCTGATACATTGGTTTCTATTTTTACTTGATTCTGTGAATTTTAATAACTTGCTCCCTGATTTCTCCAGGTATTCACTGACTGTTTATAAGTATATTGCTCAGTCTCCAAGTGTTTGCACACTTTCTATAGTTTCTCTTGCACTTGATTTCTTGTTTTATCCCATTAAATTGTGACAAGATTTAAGAAGTGTTTTCCATTTGTTTATTTATTTTTGTATGTACTAAGACTTGTTTTATGGCCTGAAATACAGTCTGTTATTGAGAAAGTTCCATGAGCCACTGAAAAGAATACACATTTTGCAGTTGTCTAATACAGTATTTTATAGGAATTGGCTAAGATTACATCATCTATAGTGTGGTTTCAACCCCAGGTCTTTGTTGATTTTTTTCACATCTAGAAAACCAATCTATGGTTATGAATGGGTTATTGGATATTATTGTATTAGGATTTAACCTGTCCTGTATGTCTATTCTTGTTGGTTTTATGAACATCAGTGCATTTGTATTATTTCTCTTCCTCCTCCTCCTACTTCCCTTCCCCTCTCTCCTCCTTCTCTACCTCTATGTTCTCCTCTCCTCTTCCTTTTCCTGTTCTTTCTCCTTTGTATACTAGGCTGTTCATGCTGCTTCTGCCTCTATATTCCAAATACAAGAGTACCTGGTGAATACTGTGGCACTTCACTATAATTGGTATATTTTGTGACTATTGTGAAGTGAATTTTCTCTCTTCTGACTAATTTTTGGCTTAAAGTCTACCTTAGTATATATCAATTTATCTGTTTGCTTGCTTCTAGATTTTATTTGCAATATAATTTTCTAGCCTCTTACTTTCATTCTGAAAATACCTCTGCTTTCAGGGGTGCTTTTCTGCAGGTAATTTGTAGGTAGTACTGTTCTTTAACCCAGACAACCAATTTCTGTCTTTTTATAGGAGGATACTGACTGTTCATATAGTGGATTATAATTCAAAATTATGAATTAATTTCTAGGATTTTGACGTTTTTCCAATGTTCAATTGTTTTTCCAGTTCTTGTTGGTTTACATGTTATTTCAGCGAGATTTATTTTTTCCATACTTTTCTGGATATGTTTAACTTTTTCTTATATGTGTAAATTTCCTAGGTGGGCACTCTGCCACTGGGACCACCACCTCAGCCCTGTAGTGCTTGTTTAGTCATTGCAAATTACTTTAGTTTATATTTATTTTAGGTGGTTTTTACTGATCTGTTTGATTTTGCTGGATGGAGTAATACAGATTGGCAGTCATTTCTTTGCAGGGCATTTACTTACGTCTTTCCCTCTTGGCCTTTACAGTTTCTGTGGAGAACGTTTCTTGTGATTGCCTTTACAGATGGGTTGGTTTCTCTTTTGCTACTTTCTGTATTCCTTATTGTTATGTAAGCATCTTGACATCGTAACTATAATGTAGCATTGTCAAGTTTCTTTCTCACGTTGTCTCTTTGAGCTTTTAAATGCCTCCTACACCTGGATGTTTATATAGTTCCTATGATCTGATTTTATTTTATTATTATCCTTACGTAGTTAAAAAAAGGAGTTGCCTTTTAACCAAGCCATTTATAGATACAGTGCATCTAGTTCAGTGTCACTCCTTTCAACATTTTCACTCATTCCACCCCTACCCGTCCCTTCCCCCATTCTTCTTAATTTTGTAGTATTTACATTGGATTTTTGACTGCATTCTCTCCTTCTTCTTGTCCCTACCTCACTATTTTCTATGACCCATTCCTGGTCCTTTGAGTTGGCCTTTCTAAGGTATTATACTATTTGAGATCTCCCTTGAATCTATCTTATTTGAGTTAATACATTTGCATATATTTGCATACTACCCAATAAATTTACTTCTAAGTTTATAAGCTAAATCTAGCTTCCACTTATAAAGGGAAGCATGCATCCTTTGTCGCTCCTGGCTTGACATTGTAACTTTTTTTTCCAAATATTTTCATTTCTTTACAACTGGTACAATATTATTCTTTCTAATGGATGGGTAAAATTCCATTGTGTACACAGGCCACATTTTTCTATCCATTTGTCCATTGTAGGGCATCTGGGTTGATTTCAGACCCTGACTATGGTGAATAGTGATGTAATAACCATAGATGTGCTGGTGGCTTTACTGTATCCTGGAAAGCAGTGTTGAGGTTCCTCAAAAAATTAAGCAGAGAACTACCTTATGTTCTAGCAATTCCACTCCTGAGCAGGTACCCAAAATATCTGATAAACTTTTGTTAGTATTCCCTGGAATATATTTTTCTATGCTTTTCCTCTGTGCCTTGGTGACTACTTTTATACCCAAATGACATGTGTTTGGAACCTTTCTCATGTACCTGAGGTTTTGTACATTCTGTTAATTATTTTCATTTTTCTTTATTACTGCCCGAATGATCTAATTCATCAGCCTTTTTCATCAAGCCCTGATGTTCTGTTCCCATTGATCAATCTATGAGTGGGACTTTTCATTACATTTTAACATGTGATTTATTGTGGTTTTATTTCCAAGATTAATGTTTTATTCCCTTTTGAAAATATCTCGTTATTGAAATTTTTGTTTGCATGCTTTGTTGTCTTCCTTCAATTATTCACTTATTTTTTTCTATTTTCTTAGAAGTCGTTGATCTTTTTAAAAAAATCATTTCTTTGAATTGTTTAGCATTTCAACCATTTAAATATATTGGGCATTTTTAGTGGTTATCTTTCTTGATCTCTCGCTCTCTCTCTGTCTCTCTCTCTCTCGATTGAACTAAAAGCCTAATGTTTGCAGGGCAGGTGCTCTCCCATTTGGCTCATGCCTACCTAAAATTACTTTTTTACTTAGTTACTATAGATAGTGTCTGGCTTTGTGCTCCAGCCAGGTTGTGCTTCAGTCTTCCTGCTTGTGCGTCCATTTGCTGCTGGCGATAACAGATGCATGCCACAGTACCCAGTCATGGTACTTCTCCTGTTACTTGGATGGCAGGCAAGCCTCCTCACCCCATCACTGGCTGATGTGGAGTCCGGTGGTCTTTTATATCAAGCTGTTCTTGAATTGCAGTCCTTCAGCTCTAACTTCCAAGTATTTAGGATTACAGGCCTGAGCCACCATGCCTTGAGCCACCATGCCTTGTTAGTGATTTTTTAAAAAATATTTTTCCAGTTGGGTGCTGGTGGATCATGCCTGTAATCCTAGCTACTCAAGAAGCTGAGATCTGAGGATCATGGTTCAAAGCCAGCCCGGGCAGGAAAGCCCGTGAGACTCTTATCTCCAATAAACCACTAGAAAACCGGAAGTGGCGCTGTGGCTCAGGCAGTACAGTGCTCTCTTTTAGCTGAAGAGCATAGAAACAGTGCCCAGAGTTTAAGCCCCAAGACCGACTTAAAAAATATAGATATATTTTTTCCTAACTTTATATCTAGTATATGAAACTGTCCATTATTAAGCATTCTTTTTTTTTCCTATTTTCAGAGGTAATAATCTCAGTTTTTCTTATATCTAACTTTTCTTCATATGCAGAACTATTGAATTCTCTAATAAATTGTTCATTTTCATTTAGTTACCATATGTTGATATATTATCCTCATACATTCTTATAGTTCTTTAGACAAGATTTTCTTTAGTTCATTGAGCATACTCAAAATACTGAGTTTAAGGTCTTTGTCTAGTTAGCTTTTTAGGATTTGTTGTTGCTGTAGTTTAATTGTTTAATGGCCTTCCTTAAGTAATTCTGCCAATCTGTATCTTTCACCATATATGGCCAGTGAAATAGTTAACTTCATAATCTGTCAATGATTGGACAGAAAATTTCTTAAATTCTTAGAGCCAATACTTCTTAAAATACTGGAGAGCTTCTGTATCCAAAATGTTGAATATATTCAACAATCATGAAGTTTAGTATTTCTCTTTGGGCACAACAACCTGTATAGAACCTCAAGATTTATTGGTGGTCATGGCTTAGGTCCTTCCTAGGTAATTTTTGAGAATATCTATGACTTGGGTATACATATATATATATATATATGTGTGTGTGTGTGTGTGTGTGTGTGTGTGTATACATACATATATATCCCATTAAATGTGAACTGAATTTGATATTCTCAACCATATGTCAGAGACTTTCAAAGACTTCTTTGAGTATTTTACTTCTCAATTTCCTCTTTTATATTTTTTACTTTTCCCCAACTGTTAATGCTGCTTTGTGCAACCACAAAGTTAAGCAGTTAACAATGACTCCTTTCAACACACATCATGAGGGAAATGATTTTTCTATGAAGAGAGCCCTAAGACAATTCAAGCCTAACAAGTGAGTTATTTTAAGAGTACTGACATACAAATCAAATACAAAAGTGTGTGTGAGGTTGGGTCTTTGAAAGAAGTGTAGTTCTCAAACATTCCCTCCAAAGCTCTACAGCTACTTGTTTGCACTTGATTGCAGACTATTTCCAAGACTACATTTGAGTTGGAGAAAGGAGAATGGAAACAGAGAAAGCTAAAATGTGACCCATGGTTTCAAATATTTAACCATGTCAAAATAAACCCTCTCCATACTGT
Source organism: Dipodomys ordii (assembly GCF_000151885.1). NCBI lineage: Eukaryota > Metazoa > Chordata > Mammalia > Rodentia > Heteromyidae > Dipodomys > Dipodomys ordii. The sequence continues at coordinate 4,925,087 of NW_012267242.1, read as the reverse complement.
TACTTGTCCCATTTATTTTCAAAGTCCTAAAAAAAATTGACCCTCTTTGATAGTATAAACATTGCTTTTAAGGTACAGAGACTCTTCAGTGGTTCTTATGCTGTCATTCCAGGGATAATCTTACTGTTTTGCAAAAATGTTTATAATTTCAACTTATTGCCACTGCTACTGTTCATTAATTTTATAATAAACAATATTTCATGCTTTGGTTGCTAATATAAATGTCCTTAAAACTTTCAATGTTCACTGATGATGTTATAGTGTTTAACTTATACTAATTCCAAACCTGTTTTTACTCTGTCTTTATGTGTTTAGATTATTTACTCATAGATTTTGCATTTAAGTAACTTTGCTTTGCCATGGAGTTATAGTGTTGCTTCTTTTCTGTCATGACCTATTTACTTTCTGACTACTCAGTATAAGGTCTTGCTTGTATGGTCATGTCTATTTCCTCGGTAAGTTAATAAAATTTAGAACTGTGTTTGCCATGTGGACATTGTTCCAGTCTTTATAGAGTGTTTATTACATTGAATATATGTTAAAAATTTGTAACTAGCAAAGGAGTAAGGAACATCCACCCTTATGATTGTGTCCTTGAAATATTTTATGGCATCCTATCACCAAATTATAATTTTCTTCTTTGAGATGGATGATTCACATTAACTCTTGGTCTTTGGAAAACTTCTTCAGATTCTTGAAAAAAAATACTTCAAGTATGAATTCTGTAGCAGTGGCAATGATGGTCCTATCACAGACTCCAAAATGTAAAACTAAAATGGTTTTTAAAGGTTATAAAACCCAGCCCTTTTATTTTATAGATGCTAAAATAGATTTCATTATCCCTCTGCAGCACAGCTTCCCTTTAACTATTATTAAAATATGGGAAGTGAATTCTAATTTGTCAGCATTGAAGGGGACACCTCCACTTCTAACACCTTGGTCTGGATTCCGTCATTTTCCACCTGGATGATTGCAATGGCCTCCTAACTTTCCCCTCTGCATGTAACCTTGTTCCATTCCATTCTAATATCAACACTTTTAAATAAACCCAGGACTGCCAGTTCTTGGCTCACAGCCCTCCAGTGGCTGCTTATTTTATTCTGAGTATAAACCCAAATCCTGACTATGGGCTGTAAGGCTTTCAACAATTTGTAATTCCATCCCCACTGGCCAGTTACTTGTCTAACCTAATCATTCAGTAGCATCGCCTTCCCTTATTCTGTTCAAGGATGCCAGCTCCTCACACTGTCTCTACTATGCCAAGCCTGTTCTTTAGGGGCCTCGGAACTCATTACTGACTGCCGGGAACACTTGGTCTCTGGAATGTATCGCTACAGGAGTCATTTTGTCTCCTTTGTCATTCTCAATGAGAGTTCTCTTTGAACACACCATCCCCAATACCATCCAGTCACATTCTCCATCCTACTCCCATTTATTTTTTACTTATCAGAGTGCCCATTATATTCTAACGTATTATAAAAGTTACTTGTTTACTATATTTATCTGCTTGAATTCAGGCTCCATCAACGTAAGGAAGTTCTCTTGCTAACTGATGTTTCTTTGGCAGCCATGAAATTGTCTGGCACGTAATCGGTTCCCAATAAATATTTGTGAATGAATAAATACATAAAAAATGAAGTCACCCTCACATTCAATGCCATGGTTCAGGCTTTGACAAAATCAGAATGTTCATCATTTGGCTGTCTTTCGTGAGAAGAGACCTTCCAAATTCATGAATGATTAGCTTTATTTGTTATAATCTGGTTTCTTGAGATAAAAAATATTCTCCCTTGGATGTTCTGTTTTAAAATATTTTAGATGGTATTTTGTGTTCAGAAAATAAGCTAGAAAATATAGACTATGTGTTATAAAAGTGTATTTTTTCTTCTGAGTAATGCAGTCATAAAAATAGGAAACAATGATGTAAGTTTCCTGTGACTGCTATAATAAAGTGGCTTAAACTATTGTGAATATATATTCTCAGAGTTCTGGAGCTATATGTTCAAGTCCACATGTCTTCAAGACTATGGAAAGTAGGAACTTTGCAGAGCTTTTTGTGTTTTTTGCTTTGTAACCATGTCCTTTCAACCTGGGTCTCTCATCACCTGGTATGACTATTTGTGTTCATATAGCATTTTTCTTATAGCAGGGATAAGGTCCTATTGGACTTGGCCTTCTTTAATGACTTTACCTTCGGTTTATTACAATGGCACACACCTTCCTTCCAAAGAAAGTCATGCTTTCAAATAAGAGACGTTAAACATTCAGGATACTGTTGGTAAAAACACAATTAAGCAAGGACAATGTGGTGTATAATGGACAAGCATGATGGGAGTGTGGTAAGAACCTTTCTCTTGCTCCAATAATTAATGCAGCTCAGAAGCGTTAGCGTCACGTAGCTTTTGTTTATTCTAGACAAGTCACCAGTCAACACTACAATTATTTTGAGTATCTCGAATTCGCATTTTAATCTCACACTTCTTCAGCTTTCCTGAGATAATCAATTCCTTGACTCTTTTCCTTCTTCTGGTGTAATGTTTGTCTAATGATTTCACTTTCCTGTCCAGTTAAATGCAGTAGTATATCTCTCTAAATCTGGAATCTTACTTTTATATTCTTCTTTGTGTAATGTACCCCACCTAAAAGTTCTCAGTCCTTGATACCTGTAATGACTTAATTCTTTTGAATTGTCAACAGGGGAATCACTAAACTTGCAGACTTATCCCAGTTTAAAATAATAATAAAAATAGTCTCTTGGTCAATTCCTCAAATATTTTCCCTAGTAACTATTACAGAGCCTCACCATTCTCTTTAAATCCACTTTACAACAACCTCCATTTTCTTCTTGCTCTCCTTCTTTCATTTCTACATCATTAAAGATTATTGAACCATTTAGTATGTACCAGGAATTGGCTATGGTCTGGGACCAGACCAGTGAATGAGAACAATTTCTCCTTTGTGTTTGATGCCAGGGAAGTTTATTTAATGTATTTTCAAATGTCATGTGTTTGAAAGCATATAGCAACCAAATTTTAGGGATGAAGAGAGGATAGACTCTAGGTTTAAGCTAGAGATAAATTTTATTTGGGAAGCAGTAAGTAAGTAGGTTAAAGTAGTTTCTTTGAAATCAGTATTGCAATAGCTATAGAGATAAATAATATTATTGCTATGTGGAATTAGGAGTTCTTGTAGGTACAGGAATTTTACAATTGGATATGGCAATGGTGCAAAATTCATAGTTTTAAAGAGAGTTTACTAATTATATATTATACTTACTAATATATAAGTATATATATTATATTATTATATATTATGTATTACATATATTATCTCTATATTGGTAAATATAATGTATAAATTATATTACTAGTATAATACATATATATATATTAAGACAGAGAAAGAGAGTGAGTAAGAGAGAGAAAGAGAGAGAGTGAGGGAGAGAGAGACAGAGAGAGAGAGAGAGAGAGAGGGAGAGAGAGAGAATACCAGTCCTGGTGCTTGAACTCAGGGCATGTGTACTATCCCTGGACTTTTGTGCATAAGGATAGCACTCTTAACACTTGAGCCACATCTCTACTTCCAGATTTTCTGCCTGGGCTGACTTTGAACCATATCTCAGCCTCGTGAGTAGCTAGGATTGCAGGTGTGAGCCTGAACTACCAGCACCCAGTTTGTTAAAATATTTTTAAGCAACTTCTAGATAAACTAAGATCTCTCATATGCATACAAATACCTTGTAGGTTTACAGAAGTTTGTTGGAAGAATGCAAGATTTTCGATTCTACAAAGTGGTACTTACAAACAGGTAAGAAGATGTGCTATTATAAATCCATAAGATTATAGCATTTCTATCCATATAGCATTTAATAAAAAATCCTAATTGATATTTACAATGGTTCCTTTGGTCTAGTCTATGCTTGCTCTCCCAAAGTGTTATTTTATCAGTAACTCCTTTTAGTATGAAGTTGATTAAATTCTCAATAGCCTTCTTTAAGAAAAGTTAGTTTGGCAACATTTTATCCATATTAGAATACAGTTAAATATCCATTATAAAGTAGTTTCTAATACTTAAAAAATTACTCTGGGCTTTTAGATCAGGTAGAGATGTTAGGAAGATAGGTCCATTAGTTCAGAAATTTGAAGATGAAATTCTCCTAAAAATGATTCCTGAATTTGATTTCCCAATTTAGGATCCAATGATGTAAGAGTATATTGTTTGTGGATGAATGAAACTTATTTATTTTTGTGAAGGCCAAGAGGAAGAATTTTTTTAAATTCATGTGTATTTAAGAGATATGTGGATCCATGGGATGATTATAAAATGATAGGACTAGCACTTACAGATTTGAGAAACGTTACTCCTGAGATGGTAATAAAGTTCCTTTATTATTAGTCTACATAATCAGAAGATGTCTGAACAAATGATGCTGCACAAATGATGCTGAGGAGAAAAACATGGACTACCATTCATCTTATTTTCTTTCAGATCTTTTCTGAAACGTTGAACAGCAGTGTTGTAACAATTCTTTGGAAAGAATAGTTTGTATTGGACAGAGACTTTGGATCCCATCCAAAATCTAATGCCAATTGAAAAATATGAGTGAGATTGAAAGATGTCGTTTCTTATAGCTAAGTGTAGAAAAGTAGAGTAGAAAAGCTGCCGGTACCATTGCTTCAGTAGGACCCGAAAGAGGAAATCTTGCTTTCTCCAGTTAGACCTGGATGACTGATGCTTGCTTGTCTGAAATATCTGGAAAGGTGCTACATGGAATAATGCCTAAAAATAGGATGACTAATTCTGATCTAGAACAAGTTTATTACCCTTAATGGAAAAAAATTAAATATAACTGTCTGGAATTGGCATTCTTGTTTGGCTGTTGGCAGCTGGCATATGCTCTGAAGCCATTGAAACATTTCAGGAAGCCAGAATTTGCACAGATGAGTCACAGGAAATCATTGACAAATGGACTTGGCCTCAGTCCCTTCACCCCAAAGAGAAGCAGATGAAATGCTTGCATTCTTATTCTTCTTATGGCGGAACTGGAGACATGATTAAGCCTCATTACTTTCAAAATATTAACTTGACCACTCTCAGCAGTAAGAAAATCTAAGTAAATGGTTATCTTCCATATCACCACAGATAGGCACAGGGCATTCTATTTAAGTAAATACCTGGATCATCAACAGGGATTCTTGGTGTGAAAAAGTAACACTGAAGATTTTCCTGTTTTGGGTTTACAATATTTGGGACTGAGTATTCTTATCCAAGAGTTTTATTTTCTATTCCATTTTCTTTTAGAAGATCTATTACCGTGAAGTTGTTTCTTTCTTTCTTTTTTCCTTATGTCTTTCCTCTTGACTCTTTCAGAGAAATTCTGGAAGTTTTCTCAGGAGAGCTGCCCCGATTGCATACCCAGCCACACTGTCGCTGTCCTGGAAGCCACCCTCGTGTCCAACCATTGGCTCAGAAATATTGCGTTCCTAATGGTGCAGAAGACACAACTGAAAATCGCGTGTCCCGGCTACATCCTGAAGCTCATCCCCTCGCCTTTGTCAACGATGATGACATTGCCACTTCCTGGGTTTCACATGTGTTCACAAACATCACCCACTTGAATCAAGGAGTGACTATTTCACTGGACTTGGAAAATGGACAGTATCAGGTAAGCAAAAACAATGTGGATATGGCAGCTGTCATGAGTGATTGAAAACCCCATGTCTTGAAGCAAAGGGAGATCTGTGTTCTCTCAAAGGTGTGAAGACTGGAAACAGGAAAGCAAAGTATTGTCAGGCTAAAGGGTTTGAGGAGAACTCTGACTTGCTTTTCCTAGCATCTGGGTCTGGAGACCCCTGGTATTACTTAGATTATGGCAGTATTACTTCAATCTCTGTTTCTTTTCTTGTTTCCTGCTCAGTCTGAAAGCTTTACCTTTTCTTTCTCTTAAAAGGTTCCTATATATCTATAAGTAAATATGTTGGGTAGGATGAAAGTAGTTACAAATGAATTAACCAAAATATAATAGACTTTATGGAGAGCCCAAATAGTATAATCTTTCAGAAAGATTAGGCCCAACCAATTCATCACCAGGAAATGGTTACACACAAAAAGAGCGGGCAAGGTCAGAGGAGTAGAAGAATGAAGTCAAGAATTCATTGTGAATGGGGGAGCCAGTGGCTAAAACCTGTAATCCTAGCTATTCAGGTAGCTGAGATCTGAGGATCACAGTTCAAAGCCAGTCCAGGCAGGAAAGTCCATGAGACTTTTGTCTCCAATTAACCACCAGAAAATCGGAAATGGAGCCATGGCTTAAAGTGGTAGATCGTTAGCTTTGAACATGATAGTTCAGCAACAGCGCCCAGACCTTCGGTTCAAACCACACAACCACCCCCAACAAACAACATCAACAAAACTAAAATAATGGCAAGGTGCTGGTGGCTCATGCCTATAATCCTAACTACTCAGGAGGCTGAGATCTGAGCATCATGGGTCAAAGCCAGCCTGGGCAGTAAAGTCCACAAAACTCTTATCTCCAAATTAGCCACCAGAAAACTGGAAGTGGCACTGTGGCTCAAGTGGTAGAGTACTCACCTTGAGCTGAAGAGCTCAGGGACAGTGTCCAGGCCCTGAGTTCAAGCCCCAAGACCAGAAAAAAAAATCATTGTATATACCATAAGATTAATAAAAGTCAGAGAAGGGGTCAGTTGAAGGCTTGTGAGAATGTTGAAGGGGGTGATACTGATCAAAATGCATTCTATTGGGCTGGGAAGGTGGCTCAGTGGTAGAGCGCTTGCCTTGCATGCATGAGGCCCTGGGTTCGATTCCTCAGCACCACATAAGCAGAAAAAGAAAAAAGCCAGAAGTAGTGCTGTGGCTCAAGTGGTAGAGCGCTAGCCTTGAGCTGAAGAACTGAGGGACAGCGCCCAGGCCCAGAGTTCAGGCCCCATGACCTACCAAAAAAAAGAAAAAGAAAAAGAAAAAAAACAAAATGCATTGTATTCATAAACTGCTTTGTTAAATTGCACCTCTTTTGTACAATTACTTAAAGATTAAAAAATTAAAAATAGCTCTCTCTTCATCTGCAATGATTTCATCTTGAGATCCTTAAGTTAATGAAATGTAAAAAGAACCAATTTCAAAATAATGTCAGGTTCAAAGGCATCTTGGAATTACCCCTTGTTCATATTTATTTGCAGCTAGGAAACAGCTCTGTGGCAAAAAGTGAACTAGGTAATTGGATATTATCTCCCTAAAATAGAGTTTTGTAAAGCATGAAATCGAAGTATCTAAAAAATGCCATGCAAGGCTTAATTTTTAAGAATTCTGTGTCAAAATGGTATTTATGGAATGTTATAGCATTCTCTTTTTTATTATTAAGCAGCACAAATTACTAAAACTGAGGTGCTTATTCTAAATAAGGACTTAATAAATAGATACATGACATTTATTTCAAAGGAATCATGTTCATTGTTACTCTCTCTATAGCAAACATAATACTTATTTGCACTTTAGAAAATCCTTGAGAATAGGGACTAATTTATAATTACAGATGTGCTGCATTGGCCGTAATTATGGGTTTTGCATGTTCTGTAAATACTTTAGTAATTATGAAGAAGTTACTCATGTTTGAATGCCACAGTTCCATAGTTCGATTTCCACTAAACTCTCTGTACAAGAATTGACTCATCTCTCTCCAGGTGTTTTACATTATTGTCCAGTTCCTTAGTCCACAACCAACAGCCATTAGGATTCAAAGGAAGAAGGAAGACCGTTCAGATTGGGAGGACTGGCAATACTTTGCTAGAAACTGCAGTACTTTTGGGATGAAAAACAATGGAGATTTGGAACATCCTGACTCTGTCATCTGTCTTCAGCTTCCCAAGTATGAACTTTTGAAGACTTTTCAAAGTGTTTATTAATTACACAAGTAATGGGTTTGATTGTGACATTTTCGTATATGTGTAATATAATTGTGTCATATTTACCCCTCCATTACCCTCTTTTGTCTCTCTAACCTCAACTCTCCTACCCATCCCTTTTCTTTTCCTAAATAGGCCATTGATAATTTCATGTCTTTTTTTAAATATATAGATTTAACAAAGGAGAGAAAAGATATGATATTTGCCCTTCTGAACCTGACTACTTGGCTTAACATGATTGGTCTCCAGTTCCACCCATTTTTCCAGCAAACAACATCATTTCATTCTTTTTATGGGGAGGTTAAAATTTCATTTAGTGTATATACACTTCATTTATACACTTATCTGTCAATGGGAAGCAGGGATGATTTCATGCCTTGACTATTGTGAATTATGCTGCTTTTAAAACCGGTATACAATTATCTCTTACATGCTGACTTCAGGTATGTGCCAAGAAGCCCATAGAATTGGTAATAACTGGATCAAATGATACTTATATTTTTAGCTTTTTGAGAATACACTGATTTCCATTGTGGCTGCACTAGTTTGCATTTCCAACAGCGGGTGAGGTATTTTCCCCATACTGTGATCCGTGTTTGTTGCTTGTCTTCTTGATTGCCATTCTGACTAGAGTAAAATGCAATTTTCAGTGTAGTTTTGACTGGCATTTATTTTTGGCTACAAATGTTTAGCATTGTTTTCATGTATTCATTTTGTCCTGTGTACTTCTTTTCAGTTCATTTGACCATTTGTTATTTGAATTATTTGTTCTTTTGTTCTATTTTGAGTTCTTTATGTATTCTAGATATTAAGTCTTTGTCAAATGAATAGTTGAGGGGCATTTGTTTTCCATTCTGAAGGCTGTCTGTTCTTCTGAAAATCATTTTCTTTCCTGCACAGAAGCTTTTGCATTAGCTGCATTCCCCATTATCAATCCTTGATCTTATTTTCTAAGCTATTACCATCATATTCAGAAAATTATTACTTAAGCCTATATTTTGAAATATTTCTCATAGTAGTTTCAAAATGCCAGGTCTTACATTAAGGTCTTTGATTCACTTTGAACTGATTTTTGTGCAGGGTAAAACATAGGTATTAATTTTCTTTCCTCTGCATATGAATATCTGGATTGCCCAACATGATTTGTTGAAGAGGTTTTCTTTTCTCTAATATATGTTTTTTTTTGTCACCTTTTGCCTTTGGAGCTGTATGTGTTCATTTCTGTCTCCTCTGTTCCCTTCCGTTGGTCTATATGTCTGTTTTTATCCCAGAACCATGCTGCTGTTGTTATCAAAGCTTTGTAGTATAATAGGATACCAGGAAAGTGATGCCTTCAGTATTACTGTTTTTGCTCATGATGCTTTGGCTATTTGAGTCTTTTGTGTTTCCATATGATTTTCAGGATTTTTTTTTTACTTTCTGGAATGCATGTCATTAGATCTTTGATAGTGATGACAATGAATCTGTAGACTGGGAAATTTAATCAACTGCAGAACATGAATCCTGCCAATCTATGAACACAACAGGCCTTTCCATCTAGTAGTGTTTTCTTCAAGCTCTTCAAGGTTTTAGAGTTTCATTGTAGAGGTCCTTCACCTCCTTGGCTAGGTTTATTCTTAGTTTATTTTTAAGTTATTATGAATGAGATTGCTTTCCTAATTTTTATCTCAGAATACTCATTTGTGTGTGTGTGTGTGTGTGTGTGTGTGTGTGTGTGTGTGTGTGTGTGTGTTGCTGTTTGTTTTGTTTTTAGTTTGTTTTTGCTGTGTGAGCATAGGACCCAGGGTCTTGGACATGGTAAGCTATTGCTCTACCACTGAACTATATCGCAGATGAATAACTTAGTAACATATAGATAGCCAAATGAAGAGGTTCCTAGCCACTTCCCTTCATTATTGATTTTCTTAAAGTGGATTCTCCTAAATTGCCTATCTAAATTGAACCTTATACTACATTTACAGGTCTTGTAAATTAATTTACAACATACTTTATCTGCAATCCACCTGGGGTTTTGCAACCTAATATTTATTTTGCTTAGCAAGTTATGTACATTTACAGAATGTTCATTTATGTTCTGAAGGAAATGTCTGCTGTGACTTTCTTTGGTGGCTTTATTTTACTAGTACATGAAAATAAGTGGGATATATATTTTTTAATCCAGAGCTTTTACTGGTATTGTGCAATAATGATTCACTTTTAATTTCTGTTTTATAAAGACTATGAAGGTATTTTCATCATGTCAATTTTTTTTTCATTCCTAGTCTTACTCCATTTTCCCACGGTAATTTCACATTTAGCATCCTGAGACCTGGATTAAAGCCTCGTCCTGGTTATAATAACTTCTGTAATACCCCATCTCTTCAAGAATTTGTAAAAGCCACACAAGTAAGGCTTCATTTCCATGGACAGTACTATACAACGGAGACTGAATTCAACGTTGGACATAGATACTATGCAGTGAATGAAATCACCATCATTGGGAGGTAGTATTCATTAGCAACATGACAATTGGAATGTGGTTTTCACAATGGATTGTATTTCCTATGAGGAATTTGTTGGACATATATTAATATAAAGTAACCAAGATTTTAGAGTAAGCTATATTTTGAATTTGTTTAGGAATTTTCTGGAAAGATTTCTTTTGGAGGGGGCCATGTGTTGGTACTGGGGATTAACTCAGGTCCTGAGTGCTGTCACTTAGTATTTTCACTCAAGGCTGGTTTTCTATGAGTTGAACTATCCATCTGCTTCTGGATTTTTGCTGGTTAGTTGGAAATAAGTCTCACAGATTTTTCAGCATGGGCTGGCTTCTAATCATGATCCTTAATCTCATCTCTTTGAGTAAGTAGGATTTCAGGTGGGAGCCATTGGCAGCCAACTGAAAGATTTGAATATGAAACTTTTTCTATATATTATTTAGCATTGTTACATAGTATATTGAATCCGTTTGCAAAAGCAACTGGATTCAGAAGCTATAATACTCAGAAGGCAGGAAATGAAGCTCAATGGTCCAGCATTTACCTAGAATGTGTGAGGCTCTTGGTATGAGCTTCAGTATGGCAAAAAAATAAACTCATGATACTCTGAGTCTAGCTTAGCTGTAGTTGGTCATATATTCTACTGACTTTGTATCTGGAATGTAATTTTTAGATGCTCTTGACAGCAATGGAAAAAAGCTGGATATGAGATGGTAACTATAGTATCAGATTGTTTGGGTGAAAATGGCATGGATCTCATGAGTTCCCAGTTCCCAGTTTCATAGGAAGTATTTACCTTTAAAAGAAACATATGCTCTGCCCTTAGTAGTTTATAATTTTTAAAATCATAACTGGGAACATGACTCACAAAATATTTTTAAATTGCTATATATAAAAACTAGTCAGCTTACTGTTTAATTGAGAAATGTACATATATAATATATTAAAAACGGGCCTTTCTATAAGAAGTCTTTCTTATCAGAAAGAGTTATCACTTTAAAAGCATCCAGAATGACAGTATACAAACATCTAAAAATGTCCATTTGATATTTTTTTAAAAAATCAAAAAAGACTACCAACATTTGTTAAGTAACAAGGTAATGCAAAAAGACATTGTATTATTAAATATTCAGAATCTGATTTGGGGATGAAGGACGATTTATCCTAAACCATGTAGTCTTAACTGGGTTTTAAATAGTTGCAACATGTTCCTTCTTCTGAGAAATTTGCTGCATGGATGGAAAGATACACAGGATCCCTAACCTACTCTTCAGGATGACTTGATTATCATCACAATGTGGTGTGTTTAGCTATTGATGATTGTTCTGATACTTTGGGATCCATTCAACTCTTTAATGCATGATCTTGTGATTAAGATGCTTTCTTGTTTTCCATATTGGATTCCCATAGTGCATATGTCCATAGGCCCTTGAATATATTCATAACTGGCTTGTTTCTTAGGCGTTATATTGCATTTGTATTCACAGATGCCAGTGCAATGGTCATGCTAATAACTGTGACACCACAAGCCAGCCATACCAGTGCCTTTGCTCTCAGGAAAGCTTCACTGAAGGATTTCAAGTAAGTTGCTTTGCCCATGGAGATCTTATTACAAAACAGGAATGGTGTACATAAATTCTATAAAATTGCCTTGGTTCTAGCCTGTGGAAATACATAAAAAGAACTTGGCATGTATTTAAGATGGAAATTATTCTAGAGAAAGTTTTTGTACAGAAAAGTAAAAGCTACTAACAGTCAAAAACTGTTGTTTTCAGGGGCTGGGAAGGTGGCTCAGTGGTAGAGCGCTTGCCTTGCATGCATGAGGCCCTGGGTTCAATTCCTCAGTACCTCATAAGCAGAAAAAGCTGGAAATGGCACTTTGGCTCAAGTGGTAGAGCACTAGCCTTGCGCTGAAGAGCTAAGGGACAGCATCCAGGCCCAGAGTTCAGGCCCCATGACTGAAAAAGAAAAAAAAAAAATAAAGAAAAACACTATTGTTTTCAAAAAATGTCAAGTAGAGAAATTGTGGCTAACATGTAATACTGCTGTGTTGCTTTCTGTTTTCATTAGTTTCTTGGTCTATTTGTAACAGAACACAATTTAATGTTTTTGGAAAGTCTGACATTTTAGACACAAAATTTGACTTCCCCATCTAAAAAGCTATCTACGGAAAAAAAGAGTTATTACATGCAAGCAATCCTTGTGTATTTGAGCCAGAGCGAGTTAATTGTTTCTATCAAGAAATTTAGGTAATTAATTTCAAAATCTGTAGTAAGGTGACTCGGGAATTCCATTAATTTAAGGTAGTTGGGGAAAATGTTTATAGTTGGTAAGAAATTTAGCTGTATTTTAAAGAGTAATAGATATTTGGAAAAGGTACTTAAAAATATGCCAGGTTGTAGTTGATGGAAGAGTCCAGTATCAATAACCTGGGTGACTACCCAGTATGGGTAGCAATCACTGTGATGATGAAGGTAGGCAGAGTACTGTGGATTCTTTGATAAATGATATGCCAGACATTTGGGTGCTGATGTAGAATAAAATAAGGATAAATAAGGATAAAGCCCTATTATATGGAAAATCTAAAAATTGCCATTAAAATGGACATTGAGATACAACATTGAAATGAAAACACCTAAACATATCAAGATAAAACTAGCAGAATATTTAAAAATCTAAAGTGAAGCACTTTTAAAAGAGGAATGAGTAGAACACAAACAAAAACTATGCTCTAAATCATGAAGGAAATTGGTGGTGTGCTGCGTCTTGTAATGTCTAAAGTTCTTATCAGTATGAGAACATAACTGCATGACATGACAAGAGATGGATTGATATATACCCACATGAAAAGCTGAAGAATCAAAATCTCAATACATAGAGGACACTTAAAAATATTTAGAAAAATACAACCACCCAGTTAAAAAAAAAGAGCAAATACATGAACAATTTAAGAAAGAGTAAATGATCATATTCAATGAATTCCTGCAAGATAACTCATCCTCAGTTTTAATCAAGACAATACCTATAATAAAATACTGTTTTTAATTTCTTAAGTTAGCAAAATGTATAAGACTGGTCACCTCCTTTATTCCTTGTAAGAATTTTAGCTATTGTATCCCTCATTGAGGAGACGATCAATATTTTTCCAAGATAATTTGACCAAATCTATTGAAATTAAAGTTGTAGTTCAGTCCAGAGCATTTTATAATTGCTGCTATTCTAAACGTAAGTTGATAACTGCAATAAATGGTGATGTTTGCATTCTTTCCATTACAGAAATATGGGGTACTATGCTAATGCATTTTACCTTTTTCAGATAATGGCAATATCTTATCAATTCATCTCCCTTTTCTCTACACCTTCCCCTACACTTGTATCTTAGCTAATTGGTTCAATTCTAGATACAATTGTTTTGGAACTTTTAGGCACATTTTAGTTTTTAAACAAAATTAACTGGCCAGGTGCCAGTGGCTCATACCTCTGTAATCCTAGCTACTCAGGAGGCTGAGATCTGAGGATCAGGGTTCAAAGTCAGCCCATATAGGAAAGTCCATGATATTCTTTTTCAAATGTTTTTATTGTAACAAAGGGTTACAGTTACTTAAGTGAGGTAATGAGTACATTTCTTTTCAAACAGTGTCACCCCCTCCCTCATTTTATCTTGCTTTAACTCCTACCTATTTCCCTCTCCCCAAGTTATAAAGATCATTTCCAACGTAGTATCTAATGGTTATCACTGTTGCATTGGTTCACCCTTTGTCGCACCTTTTCTGTGATTCTCCTTCCCTTCCACAAATCAGATAAACATATATACCAGGCTAGATAAAGGGCACTAAAATCAGAAATCATGAGAGTCTGATCTCCACTTAACTACTCAGATAAAGCCAAAAGTATTCCTGTGGCTCAAGTGGTAGAGTGATAGCTTTGAGCAAAAGAAACCCAGACCCTGAATTCAAGCACTAGGACAAAAAAAGAAAGAAAGAAAAGAAAAAAAATCATCTGTCAGGATTGAGACAAATTCCATTTCTCTCTACTCTTAATCTGATCGAATTTGTTCTCAATAATTATATTAGTGCATATAGTTGTTCAATGGCAATAATACAGTCTATAATTCAGACATCCTTTAGCACATTTATGATGGTGTGTGTGTGTGTGTGTGTGTGTGTGTGTGTGTGTGTGTGTGTGTGTAATTATGGGAGTTGAATTTAGAGCCTTTCCCTTTCCTGGCTTTTTCACTCATTACTGATGCTATCCCACATGAATCACAACTCCAGTTCAGCATTTTTGCTGGTTATTTGGACATAGCGTTCCATGGACTGTTTTCTCTGGTTGGTTCTGAGCCTCAGTGCTCAGATCTTAGCCTTCTAAGTAGTTAGGATTGCAGATGTGAGCAACCAATGTCTGGCTTACAGTGCAGTCCTGCTTTTTCAGTTTCAACGCAGGTTCTTTGGTTTGGTTATCACTTCATTTCTTTCTGTGTGCTCAAACTACCATTTCCATGCACTAATTTAAATATCTCTTTGAAATCACTTTCCAGATCATTGCTTTGTATGCTGTTCTTTTATGAATATACTTACTCTTTACCATTATTGAGTAATTGTATTTGAAGAGGAAATCTTACATTGTTTTGAATATCTAGCACCGGTGTCTTTGAATTTTATTATGAGAAGCCTTTTAAAATTTACTTTTAATAAGTAGTTGATTTCATGGACAGCTGTATTGCTACCAAAGGGAAAGGATTTGAATTAACTTGCCTAAATGATTCATCACTTTATGTTTTAATGTTTCTGTCAATTTGATTTGTTCTAGATTGTAAAGTTACTTCTATTTTCCCCACTCTCTTCTATGATCCTTGAGCATGAGAATTTCTTCCCATTCTTTGTAATTAATTATTTCTTTGAATAAATAGCATGTCCATTCTTCCCTAGCCTGTTAGCTCAGTTTTAAAAATACTCTGTGATGAATTTAATGAAGTATGTGAACTTGAAGTTCTCTAGGATGTTGAAGTTAAGCTCTAATGCTGCCATTTCTTTTCTTATGATGATAGTTCTACTTTTTTTTTCTCCTGACATGTTTTTCTTAGCTTCTCTGGCTTTATGTTGGTAATTCAAACCACCTCAGCCTCTTTCTCACCTCTTTGCCTTATTCTTAATATTCTTTCACTATTATTTTTATATTGGTTTCATTGAAATGTCTGAGATTTTATGATTTGTGGATGATTTCATGCTTCTCCTTAATAAAGGTGGTAAATGAATTAAGGCTCATGATTGGTTTCAGAAGTCAAGTTGGGACTTTTAGAGTTGGTCTCAGGTGGTGACTCTTGGATTATGAACTAGTGGCTTAATTAACTATAAGTTTAGTGGAGAATGTGTTTTAATGCTTCTTATTGAGATCATAAATATCTTTTTGGAAGCAAAACTGCAAAAGTAAACTTGTCTTATTTTTTCTGTTGCTCATATTTTGAACATTCATAAATTTAGCCATAAATTATCGATCAACAAATACAATTTACTCAGCAAACTCTGGCAAATGATACTGTAGGGGAAAAGTCAATAGATTATTAAGTTGAATGATTTCTTAGTTGTATAGCATTTTCAACAATGTGTTAAAAGTTTTATGAAAGCATTCATAGGTCTGACATTCTCACTTCATTATCTAAAATATAGTAATGTATGTGAAGACTTCTAAGAAAAGTTGACTGGCCAGCCTTTGAAAAATTATTGTTTCTGTTTTTCCACTTTTAAAAAATAATAGGGGGCCAGGAATGTGGCATAATGGCTTGCCTGGCATGCTTGAAACCCTGGGTTCGATTCCTCAGTACCACATATATAAAAGAAGCTGGAAGTGGTGCTGTGACTCAAGTGGTAGTGCACTAACCTTGAGCAAAAGATGCTCAGGGACAGTGCCCAGGCCCTGAGTTCAAATGGATTGGCAATAATGATAATGATAACAGGTTATGATTTCAACCACTCATTTTCTATTCAAAGCCTTGTTCTTTTAAAAGACCTGAATGTAATCCACATAGTCTTTGATTTTCAGCTTTATGCTAACCATTAATAATATTACTCAATCAACTGGAGTTTTGTGCATTATATAAGAGCCCTTTAAAAAGCAGATGAAAATGTAAACCTTGAGAATATGCTCAGTATTTTCTATGAGAAAATGGTTTTTAGCAGAAGTAAAAAATAATAATTAATTCAGAGAAAGTATTTTTAAAAAAACAGGTGAATCACAAGCAGGTAAATTCATGGCAGTCTAGCAAATTTTTGGTTTGAAGCATCATCCAATGGTTTTATAAAGTTCATGTCACAAATTGATGATCCCAACATAGTTTATTTGATTCTTATTTATCGTCTCATTAGACTTTTCATGTTAAAATTTTTTTCATAATTAGTAGTTAATCCAATACTATGTCCATGTCAATTGCTGGTTGGTTCAGGGTAGCAATCACCCTGCTTATAGCAGGATCATGCTTTGAGCTACTGCTATGTTCATAAGTGTCTGTAGCTTTATATCGAGGTGACCACTCCAAAAAAAATCTATGCTGCATTCATAGCCTTTAGGATTTGGAAAAATTATAAACCTAAGGAAACTAAAAGATTGAGGCATCAATACAGAGCATGGCTAATGTTTTTTTTTTTCTGAGTAGAGCAACAGGATCTGTGTATTGTATTAAATTTACTCATTATTAGCTTCTAGTTTTCTTATCCTTTCATGAAATAGAAACTAAAAAGAACAAATGAACAACTCAAAACAACATTTTACCAAAGATTCTGCTGACTCCAAAATGAGTTTAAAGCCACACCTAATTTTTTAAATTTAATTACTTTTTATTATTGTGAATTATTTCATTAGTTTTTGTTTTAGCTGAAACATCTACCTTGTCCAGTGACTGTCATTAATAATGTTAGCCACTGCATTTCAACACATTTTGGTATAGTATTAGCAATTTCAGGTCTTGACTTTAATGTATGAAATGTAGCAAAAAATAATGGCATATTTCATCAATATATAAAACTTTTACTTGTTCTATATCTTCCCAAGAATGACTGAAGTAGTGAATGATTAATTTACTTACCTCACTTTTGGATTGATCCAAAGAAAAACAAACTCAAAAGACTAGATACCATTCATTAACTTTCAAGCAGTTAAACATTTCAAAGAATTCAGAATTGCATGATATTGAACCAACATTAATCACAAATAGGAAACATTTTGTCAAATGATTTATTTTGATAACAAGGTATTCTTTTTGCTGCTACATGTATCTTTCATTTTAAAAGCACAGCTTTTACTTTGAGATAATTTTAGCTTCACTACAGTTATCAAAATCAAACAGATTTTGTGTTCCTTTTCCTTAACACATTTCAGCCATAGTAACAACAACTTGCAAAGTGATTTCTTTTCCATGTGAACTTTCTTAATGCATGATTTATATACATTGTATACGATATAATGTAAATATGATTTAAGTGTCTATAGTTTGTATAGCACACCAATCAAGATATAGAATGTTTTCTTCCTCCCAAATACCTCCTGCACCCCTTTGAAGTCAAGGTTCAACCCCACCCCAACCTCCCACTCCCAGCCCAGGAATTCAGCAACCTGTTTTCTCTTACTACAGATTAGTTTGATCTATTCTAAAATTTTCTTGCACAGAGTGCATTATTCAATATGTCTCCTTTAGTGTATCGGCTTTTAAATTGCCCTCCACTTTTCCTTTTTATTCATCATTTCCTAATTACATGTAGTATTTACTTTACTGCAATCAAATACTTATATTGCATTTGACCACAAAGTCCACCAAAATTCTCTATACACTAAGCTCAGAATGGCAGAAGAGAACAGAATAGAACCCAGGAATTGGGTATTGTATGTCAATGTCCATATGAACATGTCTACACTGTACCTATTACTCCTCTATCATCCTTTATTTCTCTCTTTCTCTCTCTGTATCTTTGGTTTCATTGGACTGGGGTTTGAACTCATAAGCACTCAAGGGCCTCTCTCTTTTGCCTGGCTTTTTACTTCATAGCTGGAATTCTACTTTCTGAACCACAACTCCCACTTCTGGCTTTTTTCTGGCTAATGAGAGATAAGAGTCTCATGAACTTTTCTATCTAGGCTGGCTTCAAACACAGTCCTCAGGTTGTAGCTTCCTGGGTAGCTGAGATTACAGGCATGAGCCACTAGCACTTGCTCTATTTTCTTATCTTATATGTCTTTGCTTTAAGAGTTCAAGTGTTTTAGTTTTCTACATGTAGTTAACCAATTTTATTTTATTTTATTTGTGAACATACTGTACAGAGGGGTTACAATTACATGGGCAGGATAATGTGTACATTTCTTACCAAGCATTGCAGCCTCCTCCTTTGGTTTACCCTTCACATCCCTTCCCAGCCTCCCCCCTTCCCCCCCCAAACCCA
>NW_012267242.1:4743571-4903761 GCF_000151885.1 Dipodomys ordii | reverse complement strand
GCATTATCCTGCCCATGTAATTGTAACCCCTCTGTACAGTATCTTCACAAATAAAATAAAATTAAAAAAAAAAAAGCGTTCAAGTGTTGATTGAATCTAACGTTAAGAGAAGTCATCGGGTGAAACTCACATCCTTACCAATTTTCCTTTTTCCTTAATGGTTCCGTTCACCTTTCAGGGGTTCCAGCCAAGAGTGATGCATTGACAGAGCCTGAGCCAAGCTCTGGCACTTTGTTGGCTACTTAGCTATTCTTTTCTCATGTTGTGACATCATTACCCACAAGGGTAGCCAAGCCTGCACAGAGTAATTTATTAGTGACCATGAATACTTCTCTTAGGTTTTGGCTCTAATTTGTGACCCTTTTATAACATTAATCATGGAACTTATGAATTAACTACAATCAAACTATCAGTGTGCATTTTGTTAGTATTACAAATAGCAGAGCCAACTTGAAATTTTATACTAAGCCTTTTTCCCATTCAATAACTTGAAGGGTGTCCATGCTTATTATGTAAATGATGATTTCCTGCTATTTGGAGGGTATCTTTCTTACAGTGATTATGACAAGTTTGCCTCATATTTCTATGACAAATCAGGCTTTGCCGTTATTTTTCCTCCCTTAACAGAACAACCTTATTGTAAATTTATTTTTTTGTTTGTGTCTAACTTTCTGTAATATTAGGCAGTATATGCCTTTTGCATAACTAGTATTTAGGTAGTTTAAATTGGGGCACCTATTTGAAGTACATTTACTGAGCTAAGTTCAGAAAGTAAATTTTCTCTTTGACACAAGGTAGTCTTATTAATCTTTAAAAAACATACTTGCACTAGTTCATTTTCTGTGGTAGATATGTGTATTAAACCCACTTATGATGTAAATTAAAAACATAAAAAAGAGGTGACGAGCAAGGGGACAAATGAAATCATCCTTACAGATGAAACAGTAGAGTGAATTAATACATAAAATTATGGAAGGATAACAAATTTTTGAAAATTTGTTGGGTTCTGGTGGCTCCCACCTATAATCTTAACTACTTGAGAGGCTGAGGCCTGGAGAAGTATTATTTAAAGTCAGCCCAAGCATAAAAGTTCACTAGACTCCATCTCTAAAATAAGCAGCAAGAAACAGGAATGGAGTCATGGCTGGCGTGGTAAACTACTAGCTAAGCAAACATAAGGCCCTGGGTTCAAATATCTTAATGACCAAAGATTTAAGATTTGAATTGAAAAGCAGCCAGAGGAAAAAAAAACCCACAAACTATATCATGTAGCATTTGTTAGAGATAGGTTATGAATTTCTTGATAGTCAACTGAAGCCAGAAGACTAAGCTGAGAGAACCTTCAAAGTACAGAGAAAGTAATTTGCAAGTCTACAATTATAATTATAGTTAGATCAGCAGCTTAAGACAAGGAAGAAAGACTCTGTTATTGTCAAAGCAGTATTTATCAATACTATAACAGTTAAAACATTTTTTTCAATTTTGTAAAAGAATATATTTTATGAAAAATATAATACTTCTAGGAAAAAAATCCATGACTTGCAAGAGCTAGTAGTACATAAAATACATAAATAAACGTGGATAATAATTTACTACGTTAAATAAAACTTTATGTAGGGAGGACTGTGAGAATAACAAGATCTGAAATAGAATGTATGGGAAAAGATAAAATTAACTTCCATTCTTCAAACCATCCTTTTGCACCTGGGGTGGAGAATTCTGAGTATATGTATACTTTATAACTAATAGGCACAGGGGGTACTAGAATTTATACCTAATCGAAAGACTAAACTTGCCCTTGCTACTTTCCCTTCTTACCATATTACTAGAGACCTAGGTAGCAGAGTTCTCTTCCCAGGACACCATATTTGGTTTCAGCCAAAAATTTCAAGATACACAAATGTTGGTTCGTCAGTCAAAACAAATATCAGCCAGTGGTGGAGGATAATGGTGAAAGCTGTGAATTGTAGGAGATAGAACTTTATTTTCTGTTTAGTTTTGCTATAAAAACCTGACTTAAACATGAGGCCTATTAGTGGGGGGAAAAGAATGGCTTTTAAGAATAGCTGTGTTTGAAGTCATTAATGGTCCTTTGGATTATTCAGGAAGAAAAATGAATAAATTCTAGTTTCTAGTATTTTCATTCCCAAAAGTAACTCACAAAAAGCTAGCAAATGTAATATATACTCACCTACAGTACAGAAACTGTCAAGAGGTAAATATAATTTTTCATCCCAATATATATATATATATTGTAAAAAATGAAAGAAGTCAAGGAGAACAATACTTACAAAAATTTCAAATAAATCTACAAGCATAACAAATACACAAGTAATAACCTTGTTAGAATTAAGAGATTGTCAGACGCTTGTCTGAGTAGAGCCTGGTTTAGGGTGAGAAAGTACCTCATCACATATCCAAACCATATTAATCAATATAAATAATATTCTACATATAAAAATTAATATTAAAATCTAGGATAAAATACCAAAACTTTAGGATGGGCTGTTGTTTGTATGGTGGCACTACTTTATTTTCCAGTAATAACTTCTGCTTCTAATCAAACCACCATTCCTGCCTACCAGCTTTTTAAGGCCATACATGTCTTTCCCTAACCAACACTATGAAATCATATTTTATATCCATCAAGAGAGAAAAAATTAAATAATGTGGAAGTTCCAGGTGCCAGTAACTGAACATCTGCATACTACTAATAGGAAGGTTCTAGCCCCATTGTCAACAATTTGCATTATCCAGATGGAAACACTTTCAGCAGCGGATATGAATAAATGTAACTATTGCCTCAAGTGGTCAGACTTCTCATAGAATCAGGACTGTAGAAGTCCATGGCTGTAGAGCCTTTTATGTAACATGTAAATGCCTGCAGAAAAAAATACCAGGTTAACTAAAGACACATAAACCTGCAAAGAGCAAGAGGTGCTTGTGAATCTATATTACTGAAATTGAATGTTATAGGTAGGAGGGGATATAACTCATAGTCTTGTTGATAAAGTTGATAAATGCAAGAGTAGAATGATTTTTATTGTACTTATAAATATGTTTATCATAAGTTTGCACCATTAATTTCATAAAGCATGCCAGAACAATTTACTAAACTACAAGAGATATAGATCATCCATGTTAAATATTTAAACTGTTGCTAAAGACAGATAGGGGATACTCAATTCAGTATGGAGTATGCATTACTAAATTCATATTTCTGTGAGTGGAGTTGTGTTAAGATTGATCACTTGGTACTCTTATTTATTCAACAAATAAATATTTATTCAATGTCTTGCATATATACAATGTTATGTCAGAGGACAACCATTGTGTCTTGATTACAGATGCAAGTATTTGAAAATATTAAAGGGCCTCTGTTAGAGAAATTCAGAAAAGATTCCCCAGTAGACGCTAATTACTATAACTAAAAGAAATGACTGTAGTGGAAACAAATGTTCTGGCTAACAATTAGTAATTAGCAAATAATATAAATATCATAGGCATTTAAAAATTTAAAACAAAAAAGTGTAATGCACCAGGACTAATCCAACATTTCTATTCACTAACATTATATCCAAAGCAAATACTACAATGTATTTCCAATGTAAAATGGTTTTAAATAGAAGTGGTAACTTAAATGGCTTTATGTAAACTAAGATTACAAATTCTTTAAACTTAATAACTATCATTCATTGTATTATTATGGTATCATTGCACATTTACAAGATATATCAGAAAGAATGACATTGCCCCATTTGTTAGGAAATAGAAAGGCTTGGAAAAAATTATATCAAGTGAAGTAAGCCAGGCCCAAAGAAACATAGGTCCCATGGTTTCCCTTATTTGCAATAACTAGTATATGTCTGAGTCAAGCAGAAAAGGTCAGATAAGTTGATGTTAGGGAAATGAACCCCAAGATAAGTATTCAAATGCTTTTTTTCTTTCATGCAATTGTTTCTAACATATTTTATAAGATTATTTCTTTGTTGCTTTGTATGTCCCTCTCACACAGTATAACCCCTGCTTTCACTGTATTTGATGTTGGTATAATTTGTGGAGGGGAAGGGGAAAAACAAGTTGTTTAAATAAGGATACAAGTGGACCCATTGCAACAATGAGATGTACAAGTCGTTATGTCGAAAAACAAACTTTACCACTTTGGTGTGTGTGTGGGAAATCGGGTGGGGGGAGGTAGGGAGAGTCTGGGAAGGGATGGGAAGGGGAAACAAAGAGGAGGCAAAAATGCTTGATAAGAAATGTACTCCTTATCTTGCCCATGTAATTGTAACTCCTCTGTACAGTGTTTTCACAATAAAAAGATACATTATTTTGACTAATTGCATATGAAGAACATATTTCTTCCTTGAAGTCCAATGCAAAAACATATAGATTACCTTATATAAATGTGATTTCTATCTCAGTCTGTATTTTCTGGAATATCAATAGGGTTACCTTATTACATTTTCAATAAAATAGAATGAATTTGACTTAGCCACTACCCACATACTAACTTTTTAGTCTCTATAGCCAACTATAAAGCCTTTCTTCCATACTCTTAGGGAACACAAGAAATATACATGTTTTTTTTTTAATTCAGTATACAGAATATTTCTCCTGATTAATGAAGAATAGGGCAGAAAAACTGAAGGATAAATCACATAGTGAACAACACCCAGATAGATAAGACTGCAGGATCCTCATGCAAAGAGTTTCCTTTCATTCAACCATTAGATACAGACAAGTTTATATTTACCATATATATGTATATATGTATATAATAAGTATATATGCCTATATGTGCATATATAATATATAGTCAGGAACTTGTGCTCACAGGTGTGTACACTGCTAGTTAGAAAATATGAAGACAGAAAGGTACTCAATAATTCTGCACACATTCTTGCTTTTTTACTAAATGGAAATTTTTGTTTTACATTATTATTAAAAATATTGGTTTTACAACACTCTAAGCATTGCACAGTGACGACATAGGAGGAAATTCTTAGGAGAGGATCACAATGGCTCAATAGCTCTGTGCATATGATGATATAAAATGATGCTTACCGAAATGAACTCCAAGGAATGGAAACAGAGTTTTGTGTTTGTTTGGTTTTGTACTGTTTACAGTTATTGCTTTTTTCCTTCTTCCTTTTTTCTTTGCTGTATTCCCTGTTGTCATTGTTTTTTATTTCTGTACCCTTTGTCTTGTATATAAGTTTATCTGATTTGGGGAAAGGAAGGGGAATTATAGAAACAGGGGGACAAAGGGTGAACCAATTCAAAAGTGATACTCACTAGATACTATGTTGGAAATAAACTTTACAAGTGTGGGAGGAGTGGGAGAAAATGAGGGAGGGAGTAACACTGTTCAAAAATAAATGTATTTAGTATCTTAATTATGTAACTGTAACCCCTCTGTATATCACTTTTACAATTAAATTTAAATTAAAAAATAAAATTGGTTTATTGGGAAATTTAAAAATTCTCAATTTTACTCTGTCTGTGGAGTTGCAAAGAGGTATAACACAGCGACTAACATTGTACTGCTCTTAGAGCTAGAAAGTTTCTAAAAGAAACCATTTATTTACTAGTTGTAAAGCCAGATGGGCTTTACACCTGTAAAGTGCTCTTGATGGTTATTTTGTAATCACATCCAATTACAATTGTAGTCATTTAAATTTCTTTTCTATCAGTTTTAACTCCTGGAGAGTAAGTAAGTACATTGTATACATGGATACTTTAATTACATATGAAAATCTAGATAGGGAAAAGATAATTACAGGGAAATGAATATATCATTGAAGTATACATAGTTAATCATTTCTCTCTTCCCCATGACAATGCATAATAATTGTTTTGAATTTGCTAATTGAAATTTCATAATAATCCATTGGAAACATTCTCAGTAAAGTATTATTATATTTATTTTTAAGCATCTGACAGTTTTAATTAGCTATTAGTCGCATTAAGGTAGAGTCCAGTAACATGCCATCAATGCAGAGGCTGTAGGACCTTAACTCACATACTCGTCAACTGCAGATCAATCACCTACCATGTGAAAACACCAAGCCATTTGCTTGGTTTCTTTCTGTAATTAGGCACTTTGTATCTTCCAACCATAAAAAATCTACCATTGATAATTAATGACCTTATCTGACATTACCTAAAGACTATTAGAGATACTCTAAAGAAACTGCAGCTGAAAAAACTGAGATCACTGAAGTTTTTATTTTCAGAAAGATGATTTCTCTGTGTGATCGTAAACAGCAAATCACATTGCCATCACATCCTTTGAATGACAGTTGAACTGCTACATCCATAGGGAAGAGGAAAACCTTGAATAGAGCCTGAGGATAATTCTGGTTATTAGCAATTTAAGATTTAGAATTTCCAGCCTTTGTGGCTGACTTCTGTTGAGGAGAAACACATTTACATACTTTCCAGAGTCCTTATCCCTAATTTGTTTAGACTGCTTTGAAATAGTTTAACAAATTATCTCTTTTTAGTTCACTACCTTGACTTCTAAAACATGAATATTATATAATCTCTCTCATACAAGCATATTGACTTTTTATACTTCCTATACATTTTTTTTGGGGGGGGGGTCTGGAGTAGAATGACTTTCCTTGGGTTTCCAGTGATTTGAAGTCCTATTTATATTCTAAGCAGCTACTTTCTGAGAATACTTCCTATCCCTGGAGCCAGCAGAACATAGTGATTAGAGACAAGGACTCTAAAAGAAAAATCTAGAATTACAAATTGGATGTCTATAATGTGTGGGGCACTGGGATATTCAAAAGTAGAAAACATGCTTGGTCTCAGATAATTGTTGTGTTCTAGAATGCTTGGTAGTGGATGACCTTAGGAAATTAATAAATTTCCATTTCTATTCCTCAGTTTTCTCATATGCAATATGTAGCATATTCTACTATCTAGTTGGTAGAATAATTTGTGCAGCTAATAATAAAGCACTGTGGCCCCAAACAACAAACTTTAGTTTTTCTTGGAAGTAGTTCATGGAAAATATTTCACAGGGACTGATATCTGTATGTATTATTGTTGAGGGCAGAGGAATAATACTACATTTTTTGTATCACTTAGAATTTATGTTTTTAGTCATTTATGTATCAGTTATTTCCTGACTCAGTAAACATTTGTACAGCAATGACAAGGTCTTGGTTGTCATACTCTGATTCATTCTATCAGTAGAGCTAAGTTTACTGATAGAGCTTTTAGAAGCTCAGTCTCAATCAAGAAAGTTGGTCAGTATGCACTCTTACAAATATTCTATGATAATAGCAATGGTTTTTAAGGATAGCCCAAATACCATTTTCTTATAAATGAAGAGTCAATAACATAAGGCAATATCCCAAGTTGTCTTTTTAAACTATTTTATTTTAAATTTTTATTGTAAAGGTGATGTAGAGAGGGGTTAGAGTTACATAGTGAGGTAATGAGTACATTTCTTTTTGGACAATGTGACCCTTCCCTCATTTTCTCCCTGTCTTTCCCTTCCTGGACCCTCCCACACAAGTCGCATAGTTCATCTCCAACGTAGTGTCTAGTGAGTAGCACTGCTGAATTGGTTCACCCTTGGTCCCACCATTTCTGTGTCCTAGTTGTATTTTGCACTACAGAAATTTTAGTCCATATGAAATCTGGCAGTTTTAATAAATAAAAATATTTCATTTGCTTGCCACTGTTGAAGAAGTCTTGCAAAATTTTCAGATGGGACTTTTAAAATGGCACACCCAAGAATATGTTAATCAAAAGTTTTGAAACCATTCAAAATGGATTCTGAACTTTCCTATTTCCTTTACCTCTAGAGGGTAAGCACAAGTTCAGTCGGTTTTGATAATTGTGAGTCATCATTATGAACTCAAAGGCACTGAGTCTTTTGAATATAAAGAATTCTTCTGTACACATTTTGCAGAAGATCCTTTCCTGGGCTTCCGAAATTCCTATTGGCTATATGTTGCTTTGACTAAGCAGGCATTTTCTTCCTTCTTTCAAAGATACATAATAGGTATTTAAGATGCTTGGATAAGTGACTGAATAAATGATTGACTCCTATTGCTAAATTACTCCCCATTTTCCTTTATAAATGTGTACGTTCTCTGCACATTTTAGGGCATGAAGAAACAACTGCTCAAATTTTAAACCGCTAGAAATAAAATTGATAAGAACTGCTTTGGGGCCTGTGGATTATCTTTGAAAGATTATCTTTGCTAGTTTGAAATAGTAACAAAAGAACTCTATATTCCAGCTTAATGATCCAGAAGGGAAAAATGTCATTGGATATTAAGATAATATAATGTAAAATAAATTTCATCAGTGTCTTCTATATCCAATGATTATTCTATGAATTTTTTCCTACCTGAACTTGTCAAAGTACTTGGCTACAACTTAGTGGAGTAGCTTAGTAGCCTTTTAGAAGCTATCAAAATGAAAGCAGTTAAATAAATCAGTGACCAAGGTCCTTGACCCTGATACAGACATTGTCCAATTTTGTACTTTAAGCATCCCAAGAAATATCAGGAGAAATTCAGTGGCTGCAAGAACATTCTGAAACATAATTAAATGTGACAAATGACCAGCTGGAGATGGGCAAACATTAAAGAGAAAATCATGTGCTTCAGAAGCTGCACAAAATATAGAGTATTCCTATTTTGTATATTTTAAATGAGACCTTAACATAGCAGATAGAAACAATAGAGAAAAATTCAAAAATTTAGTCAGTAATACTCACAATTGGCAATTATTATTCATCCAAGTTTCCAATCATAGGCTCCTTGTTTTTCATTTCTCTGAAAGAAATTTGAAGAATCATAATTATGGCACTAAAATTTAGTAGTTTGTAGGAAACTTTTCAGTTGAATATTGACTAAGACATTTTCTTTTTTTAATCTGTTTTGTAGATAACACAAATGGGTAACAGCTGGAAATCATCTTTAGGATCAAAGATCAAAATATATACAAAATGGACTCAGTGTTTTGCTTTTATATTTTTTTGAGACAAATTTCAAGTAGTCATCCCTCACAAATAGTGCTTTTACATAATCTTGCTGTTTTGAAAAAAATCATATTAAAAAAACCACATATTTTTGTTGGGTGCTGGTGGCTCACACCTATCATCCTAGCTACTCAGGATCCCAGTTAAAAACCATCCTGGAAGGAATTTCATGAGATAGCATCTCCACTTAACCACCAAAAGACAGAAGTGGAGCTGAGGCTCAAGGGACAGATTACCAGCCTTGAGCGAAAAAGCTAAAGGATATCACCCAGGCCCTAAGTTCAAGTCCTGGTACCAAGACACAAATATTCTTTGTATTGTTAATGTATTAACTCAGCCTACATTGTACTTGAAAAGAAAATAATTTTTATTTGGTTAGTTTTTGATCACATCAGTATGTGATTTAAGGCTGAAACATTTTACTATTCTTAGCATTTCTTAGTGAAATGACACATGCCAATAACCTAATGATATATAATCTTCTTGTAACCATCCATGCATTTTATTTGTCTTCATTTTAATGCATTAGTCATAAATGTCCACTGTGGGGAAAAATGAAGTTTTAAACATTAAAAGTTATCTGTAACTCTACCACCAACAGATAACATTGTAAAAATGTTTTTGGTTTACACACTTTCAAAACTTATTTTTCTTTTTGTAGATAAATCTATATCATCTGTCTCTATCTTCTTAAGGTTTTATTTCTGTATCTACAGAGGAATTCATTGTTATCTAAAAACAGGACAATACTCAAATGCTCCGGGTTTTTTTTTTAACTTGGTTTTAAATTCAAACTGTACTCCGATATGTTTAGAAATATTTCCATAATATTTCTTAAGATATAAACTTTTTAACCATTGACTTATTTGGGGGACACTGAAGATATTTTTTACTTTAATAATACATGCACGTCATTAATGAACACATCTTTTGTAGGTAGTTTTAAAAGCATTTCTGGGTCCTGTGAAATGTGCACATACTGCTTCTACCCTCTTCTGGGGAGCATATGCACTGGTTTTTCTTACAAATTCCTATTTCCGTTGTACTCGAATAGTTAGTTTCTTCAGAAAGCATACCATGTTGCCCACATTTATCTTTACAATTATTTGCAAATGAACTCTAGTCATTCCCAATAACCCACAATTGGAGAATCAAAACTATTCATGTAAGTTATCAGTAAATACCTCTTTGCTTATCATTTTTAAGGGCACTAGGATTGTGTCAATGCAGCATTTAGTCCAGTCTTCTCTACAACAGAGCTCCTTGATCCTGGTTTTTAGCATGACCATAATGATAAAATCTCAAGTGACCAAGTTTTCCCATCAAAAGTAATAAACCAAGATAGTTCCTTAGAAGAATGCTTTTCTGGATTTGCTCCACTAAGTGGTATAAGCAAAAATCCCAAATTCAAACAGCCAGCGGTTGCTATGTAGAAGACAAGCTGTACCTGTAATCCATGAGACAGGCCACTGGGTCTGACTTCCATCAACTTCCACTCAAAAAAAGCACAGTTCGTAAAATAAAACCACCACCATCGAGCAGGCAATTTCTTCCAGAAGAATATATTTGGAAGGGAAGCAATAAAAACAACAATAACAAATAAAAGGAAGATTTAAAAAAATAGGCATGTCACTGTCTTATAATAAAATGTGTCCTTTTGTCAAAGTTATAGGTTTAACAATGATGAGAATGAGGATGACTGCCGGACCATGTGACCTGGGGACAGTAACTTTAAGGAGTCAGAAAATGTGTTTTCCATGTATTCTTCCATTTTTCGAAGTAGATTGATCTACTCCATACTTAGAGATCCAAAAAGAAGTTATTGTTTTATCCTAAAAATATATGATGGCTCCTAAGACAAGTGTAGATAAGCCTTTCTCTGTAGTTATAGCTATAGATGATAAAAGCAACCAGCCTTTATGTATACATATATATGCATACATATATAAAGACTGCAACTTATATACATTTTAAATATATACATATGTAATTATAAATGTATACATAAAACTGGCTACACATTCATGCACACACACACACACACACACACACACTTTTTTTTTTTGCCAGTCCTCAGGCTTAAACTCAGGGCCTGGATACTGTTCCTGAACCTCTTTGGGCTCAAAGCTAGCACTCTACCACTTGGGTCATAGCACCACTTCTGGCTTTTTTTTCTGAGTAGTTTATTGGAGATAAGATTGTCATGGACTTTTCTGTCTGTGGTGGTGTTGAACCACAATCCTCAGATATCAGCTTCCTGAGTAGCTAGGATTACAGACATGAGCCACCAGTAACCAGCTATATATTTTAAATATATATGCACATAATAAACATACAATGAGTACAATGTATCTTAGTCAATATAACTCATCATTCTCTGCATAGTCTTGATCTTCTATGTGTACTACTTCTAAAGGAGAAGATGGATCTGCACATTTATAATTACTCTCTATACACGGTTATAGACAATGTGTTACATAACTACATTACATTCATACTGCTAGTGATACTCAAATTTGATAACATCCTCATTGAAACTTTATCCTTCTTCTCCTCTTTTTTCCTCTTCCAGCGTACAACTTTGGGATTTGTTTGACATTGTGTCAAAAGATTATCATGTAGCCTAAGACTATCTTTAATCATATGCAAGACAATGAATGGTCTTCCTTTTATAGATGAAGATACTGTGAAGCATGGAAGTAAATTCCAGGTCTCATGATCCAATGACAATGTTTGTGATCTACAATCTCTCAAATTCTCAGTGGTTAATGTAAAGCTCATCAAATGAGTAGATAATATTCACCCACTGATGTGATATGCACTCTGATAAGTGGCTGGTTTTCAAAACAACTTTATCAAACTGATGTTATTACCTCTGGGTTATTAGTTGCGAAAAATAGGCTTTAAAACAATGTCAGTTATGATATCAGAATATAGACCTAACATATCAAATAACAGAGATCAGGTAAGGGATATTATAATAGTATCTATGTCCTAGAGTAATCAGTTAAATAACCTATTTCATTTTTTATACTTTTATTAGCACACAGTTATTGTGCCTATTTGTTGGGCATAGTATACTATTTCAATATATGTATTCAATGTGTCATAATCACATCTGGGCACTCATGATCTCCATTCCCTCAACATTTAGTATTTCTTTGCATTGTGAATGTTCAAAATTCTCTCTGCTCAGTATTTGAAGTATACAATTGTCAGCAAAGTTCAGACTACTTTTGGTTTTTATAACAAAGCATTAGACTCATAAGAAGATACTGCTGATTCCATTAACTATCCTCTGTCCATCCCACCACACCAGTCCTCTCCAGCCACTGGTAACCATTATTCTACTCTCTACTTCCATGAGATCACTTTTTCAGCTTGTACATACTGGTAAGAACATAGGACATTTGGCTTTCTGGGCCTGGTTCATTTGAATTAATATAAAGTCCTACCAAGTTGCTGTAAGTGATGAGATTTTATTCTTTTTATAGTTGAATAAAATTCCATTATGTATATAAACCACAGTACCTTCATCCCACCGATGGGAAATAAGTACATAATATAAGGTCTAACACATTAAATCTGTGTATCTTATGCTACCTTTCTCTGTGGCCTTTTTTAAAGTCAGTAAGCAACAGCATTAGTAATTGGCTGTATATACCAGTAAAGATAATGACACTGCCCCATTTGTTAGGAAATGCAAAGACTTGGAAAAATTATATTAAGTGAAGTAAGCCAGACCCAAAGAAACAGGTTCCCATGGTTTCCCTTATTTGCAATAACTAGTATACGTCTAGGATAATCTTACCAGATAAGCAGAAAAGGTCAACAGATATGTACATATCACCATGGAAGATGATGCTAAGTGAAATGAACCCCAAGATAGGGACACGAGTTTTTTTTTTTTGCTGTTGTTTTAATGTACTTATAATGTACTATGTGATTTTTTTTGTTTCTTTTGTATGTTCTTTCCCCATGGTACAACTCTGTTGTCACTGTATTTGATTCTGGTGCCCTGCATCTTGTATATACATTTTTCTAATTTGAGGAGGGGAAGGGAGATAACAAAATGCTGAAATAAGAATACAGGTTGATCCATTGTAACAATGAGATGTACAGGACACTATGTTGAAAATGAACTTTACAACTTTGGGGAGGAGGGAGGGAAGCATTAGGGAGGAACTAGGGTAAAACAAAGGAGAGGGTAACAATGCTCCATAGGAAATGTGCTCATTACCTTACTCATGTAACTGTAACCCCTCTGTACAGTATCTTTACAATAAAAAAGAAAAGATATTGGATTTATCTTAAGAGTGCAAGCATACATTTGAAAGAGGTCAATTAATTGAATCAGAATACTCAATGAAACATACAATGCATATCTTATTTTTTAAATTATGGGTTTTTAATAAGTATTTATTCTTTGATAAAATTTATCTACCTGAAATCAATAGTCAACATTGTAAATGTTGTATTATTAAAGACATTTCCTTTGAAGTTAAAGATGCCTTCATTGCCATATCAAATAAACATTATGCACAAAATCCTGTCCAATAAGATGAAGATAAATAAAGATAGGTAGATAGATGGATAAATTTAAATTTTCAACTAAATCTTTGTCACATCTCTTCTTTTTAAAGCCTATGGATGATTGGCCACTGTACATTTTTTCTATTCAGTTTATTCACATAGAAGTATGTGGATACTGTTAATTTGTAATAGCATAAAATATGTGAATACTGCTATTGTCTTGGTACTGGTAAACCCATATAATGCCTTATAAACATGAGAATGGGATCAGCTGACAAAAATGAAAGGATTGTGAAGTATAAAAATACCGAGAATGAAACACAAATTGTGCACACAGGTGTTATAAGAAATACATTCAATCACTGCTGTTTGGGAGACTGAGCAACTTACTGAAGGAAAACTTACCATATGGGGGGAAAATAATTGGGATGCAATCCATATGTGTAGATATTCTGGAGCAAAATGGTTACATTAGAGAAATTAATTTTTGGAGATATTTTCCAATGTGGTAAGCACATGAGTTCAAATGTTCAAAGCTGATTTCTAAACTTAGGTACCAGATATAACAACTCCCTAAAACATAGGGAACATGTACCTGTTTGATAGAATAAGGTATAGAAGGGACAGATAAAAGGGACAGAAATCTAACAACTTCGTTTTACAAGTTTGTGATATCTTCAACTCTAGAGTTCTAAACTGTTACCAGTTTCACGATTGTTCACTGTCCTTTACAATTATGACTGGGATCGAGAGTCTTGGGTATTTTGACTTGTTTGTGAAGGCCATGGAAAAAAATCGAACTCATGGCAAGAGTTAGGACTTTCCTCTAGTTTTATTTTTCAGAATAACATGCTGGCTGGTTTTTGCTTCGTGGCTCTCAGCGTGGCATTTCAGGACAGTGGGTGGGATACAAACGCAAAGCCTACAGCGTTGCATTTATGCTGCTACTGCTGTCTTATTCCAGTGTGACCGCTGCTTGCCCCTCTACAATGACAAGCCCTTCCGCAGAGGGAACAAAGCCCAGGCTTTCCCCTGCAGACCTTGCCTTTGCCACGGCCATGCCCGCAGCTGCCACTACGATGCTTCTGTTGACCCATTTCCTTCTGAGCATGAGAAGGGCGGAGGCGGAGTGTGTGATGACTGCCAAGACAACACCTCAGGTAAAGGTCACCACAACTAGAGGTCATCAGCCAGGAAGGCCCCTGGACACCTCCCTGGGGCTCCAGGTGCAGGGGATTTCCAGGCCTGTCCCCCTGTTCTGTCGTTCTCGAACCAACTTTTAAGCATTTAGTTTGAGAACTGAAACTGCTTTGCCTCACCTTCCTAATTTCAATAATTACGCAGATTTCAGAGATAATGCTCTGCTCCTCATCTATATCCAATGGCTTAAAAAGTGTTTCTGTTTCTTTGTTTTTGTTCTGGATTTTTGGCTGAGTTCCTAGGATTGTGGTCTGAATCAACCTGCACAGCAAAGTCCATGAGACTAGTATCTCTAATTAGCCATCAAAGTGCCGAAAGTGGAGCTGTGGCTTAAGTGGTAGAGTACCAGCCTTTGAACAAAAATGCTAAAACAGTGCTCTGTGCCTGAGTTCAAGCCCCAGTACCAGCACGCACACACACACACACACACACACACACACGCGCGCGTAAATAGCTTGACATTACTCATACTATTTTGACCAAACCACAAATGTAGTTAAGCAAAGCAGTAAAAACTTAGTTTAAAAAGTATATGGGACTGGGAAGGTGGCTCAGTGATGGAGTGCTTGCCTTACATGCATGAGGCCCTGGGTTCGATTCCTTAGTACCACATAAGCAGAAAAAGCCAGAAGTGGCACTGTGGCTCAAGTAGTAGAGTGCTAGCCTTGAGCTGAAGAGCTGAGGGACAGTACACAGGCCCAGAGTTCAGGCCCCACGACTGACAAAAAAATAAAATAAAATAAAATATATATAATATGTATATATCACATATGTCACCCTCCCCTTCCTTCATATACATTATATTTATGTGATTATACATATATAAGCATATATGAATATATTACATGAATGTATTATGTATATGAATATATGATATGCAAAGTTATGTAGTATTGATTAGCATATATAATATGAAAACAATAGAGCAACATTAACAATTAATATAGCATATTATGCTCACTTTGGCAGTGTATATGCTAAAATAGGAATATAGTATATTGATTATAAATTATGACATTAATTATAACTAATATATCAGTGTCCTCTCTATTATAGTACATATAATAGTCTATAGAACATTGATATATTAGCATAGAATATATATATTTAAAGACATTGATATATTATTACCATAGAATAAATATATTTAAGGAATATATCTATAGCTATATTCTTTTTAAAATTATTTATATTTGAAAATGCCAAAAAACAGAGGAGTTTACAGTTATATAAGTCAGGCAAAGAGTACATTTCCTTATATCTGGTTTCTCTATGAAAATATTTACATTCATTCAGATTTGGTATCTCAACTGGGTTTACTTTTTTTTTTTAACCACTAATTAAAGTCAGAATATTGCAAAGACCTATACTACAACCATTAGCTTACAAACAAAATCCTAGGATATTTGAGTAGTTGCTACATGCTATTGTTTTCTGGAGGACACTGTGTTACAAGGAGAAATGGGCAACATTTGAGTTTGCAAAATATAATGGCCAAGTCTTGTGCCTCTGAAAATGTTCTTCTGAAGCAGGAATTAATTCATTAATTTCTGATGACTTAAAGTATCATAAGAAGGTGGTTATGTATAGGAGATATAAAGAGGAATGAGAAAATGAAATTTCTTGTCTCTGAATTATTGTGTAATAGGACAGGTAGATGAGTCATGGTGTATGATGATCACCATGACGGGCAAGAGTATAGAATCTGCTCAGTATAGAAATTATTTAGTAAGGAAAATGGAAGTGAGATACAGGACACCTGGAAAGATCAAATGGGACATGTGGCTAGGGGCCAGCAAATGAATGGTGGAAAAGGCAAACATGCCTTTTGACACTGGCCTATGAGATGACAGTCAAGATTTTTATGTATTGAAAGGATGTAAATAGATTTGTGTTTTTCAGAATTTCATTTAATTGTAGAGAATGGATTTGAAGTCAAGAATGATAGTTCAGGTGAGAAAGAATGCCAAGCCACATGTAAAGTAGCCTAGATAGGTCAAGTGAAGTGTAACAAAGGATTACTTAGGATGAAAAATTGAGAGCACTTGGGAAGCAGGGATAGGCTGGGTGGAGGGGGGTGGGGCACAGAGGAAGAACAGAGACAGACAGTTGCCTGACATTCCAGCTTGAACAGTGTGGTCATTGAGTTGAGAGACCAAAGAAGTTCAAGCTCAGGGAGAAGAGATCAAGCTCTGTTTGGGGTAAGATAACCATGAGCTTCCAAAAGAGATGGGATAAATGAGTGCACCGCTAGAGACATAAATTTGAAGTCCTTTTATTCTAGGAAATCCCTTTGTGGTGCCACAACAAAGGTCAAAATCATCCATATACTTTAGTGGCATTTTATATTGACTGTAGCTCACAGATGTATATTAATTCCTATGATTGTCTAATTAACCATCAGACTGAATGAAGGTCTGTGGGAGAGATGCAAGTAATTTTTTACTATGCAAGCAATTTTTTTTACATGTTTTACTACTGTATTCTTCAACATTTAGCACATGATTTGCAACATGGTAATCTTTTAATATACTTTGAATGATAAATTTTGGAGAGATTTCCAGATTTGAGGTAGAGATGAACAATCCCCAACATATATAAATGGAAATATTCCAGGAATGCTAAAATTCTATTTATTCACTAATCCCTACCTAATATCAATCAGAATGTGAATGTTCATTTGATTATTTCCCTACTTAATTAATATTGGTCTAATTCCAGTAACATTTGAAACGATTGCATATTATCTGAACATAAAAAATGGACATTTTGGGTGTTACTGCAGCTTAGTTCTGTGGTCTTATAAACTACTCATTTATTTTAGAAACTCCTTGTGAATTTCTTCTTGTATTAAATAGCAGGAGAAAAATTTCAATTGATAAATTCTAAACTTTTGGAATTACCTAATGTATCAACATGTCAAGCTACTCTAATATTTAATATAAAACCTATTTAGCATATCTAAATATAATTAATTCCTAATTTGAAATTTGAAATGAGAAATAATGGCCACAAACAGAAGCTTTTTCTTTTTAACCATATTTACTCTAGAATAATCCATGGTATTTAAGACCTCCAATTTTTCAAGATTTATTTCAGAAAATAAACCATTTCTAATATAATGTATAGGCTTATTTTCAACTCTGTAAATATCATCTATCACCTGTACAGTATTTTTCTTTAGATTAAATGAACTGGTCATAGAAACAAAGGTTTTAAAGTTTAGAAATAAAGTCTTCTTTTAAAAAAAAAGTATGGCCCCCACAAAGCCTAGATTTTTAAGAAGTGAGGTATTGGATAACAGATGGGAGTTTAATGAAGTAAAGCATAGTTTGTAACAGGTTCATTGTTTCATATGCTCTGGATCACTAAATTGGCAGGTAGAGATGAAAGGTGCATTAAAATGGACGTCCTGAAAATTATAGAATTCCCTCCAAGGAATACAGTCTTTAACTTTGAATTATGCGACTGATTTTAATGAATTGGAAGTCATAATGCATAACCTTTTCCCCAACCCAGGAAAGAACTGCGAGTTGTGCAAGGATTACTTTTACCGAGAGTCTGGTGCAGATCTGTCAGCCAGGGATGTTTGCAAATCCTGCAATTGTGACAAAACAGGCACGAGGCACGGAAGCCTTCTCTGTGAGAAGGTGAGTTCTCCATTTTGAAAGTAAAGGATTACTGTCTCAGCCAGAGATGAGTTTGGGAAACATTCTCCCAGTGGAATCCAGGACTATTATTTCCTAGGAAGCCCTGTGTATGTCTTTGCATTTCAAAGAGAGAGGTCAAGTTATAGGGGACCCTGTGCAATGTTCATTATGAGCCCAAGATAAGTACTAGGTAGGTGGCCCTTAGCATATGACAAAGACTCATTTTAGTTTTAATTTTACCAATGTCAAAAACTTGGGAGAATGGTGGTCCAAAGCAATCTGAGAAATATGTTGCATACTGGTCTTAGATTCTTTGCTAAGCTATAGTAATAAATGATTAATAAATGAGAACACTATTCGTGGAATTCCATTCAAGCTAATATGACAAGACACTTCTATGGAAATCCAAATCAAAGTGATGACAGCGCTGCTTTGAAATTTCTCCTTCCAGCTTGCAGCTTCTTCTGAAAGTGCAATAAATTTTGATTATTTTAAAACAATTTTATTACTGCACCACAAATCTTTATGTCTGACTTATACAAATACAGATTCTAACCAACCTGAGTACAT
Organism: Dipodomys ordii; assembly: GCF_000151885.1. Taxonomy (NCBI): domain Eukaryota; kingdom Metazoa; phylum Chordata; class Mammalia; order Rodentia; family Heteromyidae; genus Dipodomys; species Dipodomys ordii. Next base: position 4,884,792 of record NW_012267242.1, on the reverse strand, counting down.
GGATTCACCTCAAACCAAAGCAGATGCCCATATGTAAGTGGAGTATCTTTAGATAAAATTATGCCTGATCTGATCATATTACTAAGTAAAGATAGGTAACAAATCTACTCAATGACTCTATTGACCTTTGTCTGTGTATGTTGGGTGTGTTTGTGTGTGCACACACGTGCATGCATGCACATGTAAGTACCACTCCTGTACCAGTAAGAGGTCCTGAACTCAGGGCCCTGTGTTTTCTCTTGGTTGTTTTGCTCACAACCAGTGCTCCACTACTTGAACTCCACCTCCAACTCTGACTTGATGCTGGTTAATTGATGATAAGGGACTCTTGGATTTGTCTGCTTCAAAGCACCATCCACAGATTTCAGCCTGCTGATTAGCTGGGATTATAGGCATAATCCACCAGCAACTGGCATCATAGTAATTTTTAATAGATACTTATTGTTTTAAGCAATAAAACAATACAATGGCTAGGTTCACAAAACACAGAACTTTTTTATATTATCATGTAAGTGAAATAATTTCAAATCACATAATGTTTGTCAAATAATATGTATCAAATAACTTTTGACACATATTAGAAACTGCTTTCCCAAGCCTGTACTTTAAGGAAATGGGAGAAGGAAGACTATGAAATTGAGAAAAATGGGCTGGGAAGGTGGCTCAGTGGTAGAGCCCTTGCCTTGTATGCATGAGGCCCTGGGTTCCATTCCTCAGCACCACACAAGCAAAAAGAAAAAAGCCGGAAGTGGCTCTGTGGCTCAGGAGGTAGAGCGCTAGCCTTGAGCTGAAGAGCTGAGGGACAGCGCCCAGGCCCAGAGTTCAGGCCCCACGACCGGCCCCCCCCCCCACAAAAAAAAAGAAAAGAAATTGAGGAAAATCTGAGCTACCTAGTGAAACTCTGTCTCAAAAAAGTTTAAAAAAGAAAAAACGAAATTCTCCAGCTTTCCAAGATAAGGAAAAATCTAAACTAAGATGAAATATGCATTTAAGATTTTTGGAGTTACCAAGGTAAGTTAATAAGGGCCCACGATGTTTAATTGACAAACTGAAGATCAGAAGGAAAATTTAGAAACACCATTCTATTCTTTTATTTTTGTACTGTGAAGAGACTATTTTCTCAGAAAATCATACTTTTCATGTATTGATTAGTAACATCTGATTTATCTTCTTATATACTGTCTTTACAAATCTGCCGTACGTTTCCAACTTTGCTATCTTTTACTTGCCTTTCAATTCCACTCAGATACTGATACCAAGCCAATTTAGTAGAGTGAGGGAGGTGGGGGAGGGAAGGGATAGTGGGAGAACAACAAGGGAAGGGATAGCAATGCTTGATAAGAAATGTCCTCATTGCCTTCCTCATGTAACTGTCACCCCTCTGGACAACATCTTTACAATAAAATAAAAATTTAAAAATGCTTATGGGACAACTGCATATTCACATGCAAAATAATGACATTGACCCCTGATCTCATATCATATAATAAAAAAATTAATGACACTTACCTCATACCACATAATAAAAAGATAACATGAAGCAAAGAACTAAGAGCATGAAATTATTAGAAGAAAATTACTTTTTAGATATGACAGGAAGACCTAACAAAAGAAAGAAAGAGATGACTTATACCTCATAAAATTAAAAATATTTGTGTTTTGTTTTAAAGGCTATCATCAAGAGAATGGAGAATAAAAACAACCCAAAGAATAGAAGAGATAAATATCAAGCATATATCTGAGCAGAGATCACCTAGTAAATACAAAACAATCCTGTAGTTCAATAACAAAAGGCAATAGACCAATTAAAATAGAAAAAAGAATCAGAATATATATGTCTCCAAGGGATATAAATTAGCACTTATCATGTGAAAAGATGCTTGGCTTTGAAAAAAATGCAAGTTAAAAGCACAGTGAAGCTGTGACTTACATCTGTAATCGTAGCCACTCAGGCTGCTGAGATTTAAGGATTGCAGTTCAAAGCCAACCCCAGACAGAAAAGCCCATGAGATACCACCATCACCAACAACAAAATAAGGAGACAGTGCTTCACACTAAAATAGCTATAACTAAAACTACAGTAATCAGAAATGGTATGTGGAAAAACAAGAATTCCCTTGGACTAATAAGACATATGTGTGTGTGTGTGTGTGTGTGTGTGTGTGTGTGTGTGTGTGTGTATAAAACAGTCTAGTACCTTTCAGAATATTGAGTATTCCAGTATAACTCCTCAATGTATAGCCAAGTAGAATGAAAGTACATCTTCACAAAACCTTATCCATAAATGTCAGAGCAACAGTATCCCTATTAGTAAAAATATAGAATAAACTAACTGTCCATCAATTAATGAATAAAATATAGAAATATGCTAAATGCCCATCAATTAATGAATAAAATATAGAATATGTGAAACAGAAGATATTCACCCAATGGAATATTCTTGAACAGTAAGGAAAAAGATATTCTGTTAAATGCTAACACATAGACTGAAATCTAAAGCGGGGTGGCAAGTGCAGCTAGGTTGGGTTTGTTTGTTTGTTTGAAAATGGAGCTTAAACTCTGGGCTTGGGCACTGTCCCTGTGCTCTTCAGCTCAAGGCGAGCGCTCTACCACTTGAGCTACAGCACCACTTCTGGTTTTCTGGTGGTTTATTGGAGACAAGAGTCTCACGGTCTTTCCTGCCTGGGCTGGCTTTGAACCATGATCCTCAGATCTCAGCCTCCTGAGTAGCTAGGATTACAGGCATGAGCTACCCACGCCGGCTGAAAATGTTTTGTTTATGTTGACATTTTCCCCCATAGGTAAAATTCTTGTTTAACTATATGTGAAAAAAGACATTTAATATATTAATATTGTTTTTTTCAGAAGTATTTTTCTTAAAAAATAATTTGATCTTCCAATTCTGTGTTGTTAATTTTTATAGTGAGAAAAGAAAGAGAATTTTATGCAATTTGATACATATCCAAAGAGAGCTACATATAGGTGTCTTAGTGTAAATAAAAATGAAAGAGGTTTCATGAAGTTCAAACCTTTATGTTCCCTCGCTCAGAATCACATTCATCCTTTGCCGTAATTTTTAATAATTTTTCAAAATCCAAGTATGAAGTATATGAATCATCAATAACCTATGGATATTTTTCACTGGCTACGAATTGCCCAAGTAATGTTATGAAACATTTCTAAAAAATGTTTTCTGTAATTTTAAATATGGTCATAGAATATACACTAGAAAAGGTATCTAAAGGTCAAAAATATGAAACATAAAATTGAAGTCAAGGACATTTTTTAAATTCATGTAATGGCAATGCTTAATAATATTAGGGCACCTGGAAGGAAATTAGGCAGTAGTTCAAGTCTCATTTTGTTATAATAATTTAGGAATCAAGCCAGCCCCCGATGTCCTGAGTTACTGTGTTTTGTGCTCTTGGTTTTGGAAGGGAACTCCCTTTGGCACTTGTCATTCGAAACTCAATCCACTCTCATAAGAGCTGGCATGTTTGCTTCATTCCTTCAGAAGAAATATTGTAATTCTTCCTCGGGTGAATGCCAAGATCTTGAGAATGGCATGAAGTCATGCTCTGAGTCACTGAAACCTAAAAATACTCATGCCAAAGTCAGGACAGAGAGAACATCTAAAACACAATCACATTATTAATGATTGGAGGGGAAGGAAAAGTCATCATTGTTGTTGGGGAGTTTTATACCAAGTCCTTGGATCCATGGGAGTTTGGGGTAGCCTGTGTACATCTTTAACTTGTATGCAAGAATGCATTTGTATGATTTTTCTTTCTTTCTATCCCTTGCAATTTGTTATTTCCATGCTTTCATCAGGTCCAGAAAATGATGATAGTTTATGGAACATAGAGAAGTCTAATTGTCTAATGAACAGCAATGTTCAAAGTTACATACAGTATGAGTTCCAAGGATGACAATGCATTTCCTCTTCCACCTCTTTGGAAGTACCAGGATTTGAGCTCAGAGCCTGCTGTTTGCTTGGCTGATGCCCTACAACTTGAGCCATGCCTCTGGCCCAGCACTTTACTGATGATTTTGAAAATGGAATCTCGAGAATTTCTGTCCATGTATGCCTTGAATCACTAACCTCTGGATCTTACTTTTCTGAATAGACAGAATTACAAGTGAAAGCCTGAAGCACATGGATACTTCTTGCGTTCTTGAACCCAGTGCATGCATTATGTTTCATGTGTCCTAAGCTAGAGGCTGGCTATCCTTTCTCTTTGCCTTATCAAGAGACACTGCTCTCCTGCAGTCCCCAACTCTGCCATTTTCTCTGCCTCCAACTTTCTTGTAACCTTCTTTAAAACTACAGCAATGAGGAGAGTCATATCAATGAGGATGCAGGAAGTCAATCAGAGCTATTCAGACTTTTAATGCATAATATCCCAGGAATTACTGTTTTCCTGTCTGTCTTGGGGTTTGAACTCAGGGCTTGGGTTTTGTCCTTGAGTTTCTTAGGCTCAAGGCTAAAAGCTTTACCAGTTGGGCCACAGTTTTACTTCTGGAGTTTTGGTAGTTTATCAGAAATTAGATTCTCACAGATTTTCATGGCCCTGGCTGTCTTTGAACTGGGATCCTTAGATCTTAGCCTCCTGTATAGCTAGGATTATAGGTGTGAGCCATTAGAGCATTTTCTGATTCAGGATGTCTAAGGATGATGACTGAAAGTCTGCATTGGTTAACAGTTTCCCAGGTTGGTGGGTCAGTAGGTCGGTAATACGATTCGTCTGTCTGTCTGTCTGTCTGTCTATCTATCTATCTGTTCCTATCTTCCTATTGGGATAAAATCTTATTGTGCAGGTCAGGCTACTACTATGTAGGCCAAACTGGCCTCAAATTCTTCTTCAAGTCATGGGATTACAGGCATGATGCACTGCAATGCTCAGCTTATAGAGTCCTTTGTAGTAACCAAGGAGATGGATATAGATATGAGATAGAGGAAGATGTATTTCATTATGTATACAAATATAGGAACGTGTGTATACTTGGGTAAACCTGTAGCACTCAATAAGATGTGTAGCCTCTCTGTCCTGTTCTCTGGATCACATCTTAAAAGAAAATGGTTTTCTCATCTCAGTATTCTTTTTTCAATGTTAAAGGGTCTAAAAAGTGGAATTATAAAACAATAAATAAAAGTATATAAATGTAAATGTCTATAATAGCTCCAGAACAAAGAGACATCATTACTAGATGTTGAAGGGGGAAGAGGAAGTGGAGGAGGAGGAGGAAGAGGAAGAGGAAGAAGAGGAGGAAGAGGAAGAAATAGAAATAGAAGGCATTGATGCTGAAAGTATTTTCAGGTCTGAGTCATAGAAGATGAAACCATAAGGAACCACAGTAGGGACCATAATAGTAACCCTTAAATAGCATCTATTTTCTCTGTATAATGTACTATTTTCTACAGTCTTATCAATACTGTCTTATCTGCTCAGAATGATGTGTTTGCCATTATTTACCACTTGTCCATAAGTCTGAACAGGTAGATTTTCCAGAAACATACTTCTTAAGTGTGTGTGTGTGTGTGTGTGTGTGTGTGTGTATGCATGTGCATTTGTGCTGGGGCTTGAACTCAGCCTTGTGCTGTCCCTTGGCTTTTATTTTTCTCAAGGATCATACTCTATTACTTGGACCATGCTTCCACTTCTGACTTTTTGTTGGTTAACTGATATAATCATGTCCTCTTCTCAGGGGCTTGACCCTGATTAGTATGATCTACGAATATTGAGTGTATGCATTAGGATGGCAAGGAATGAAAACTGAAGTTTTCCCACCACTTACCTACAACCAAAGTTCTGGGCACAAGTCACAGGGTCTCAAAGGACCTAGCCTGAGAACATAGATGGTCAGGTTCACAAGGATAAGTATAAAAGACTTAAGATATAAATGGGAGTGGGCAAAGAAGGCAAAAAGGAATCCGAGCTTGAGGTAGAGGAGAGTGTTGAGAGAATGATCTAAATCAAGGCTGTGATAAGATTCCTGGAAGCAAAACCGAGATGAAGGCAAAAGTGAAGTTCAGTTCTTAAGCCCCAAGTGAGGGTGAATTCCCAGGTTGGTCAGCTCTGGCATTTTATTGGGAATTAGCTCATCCCAAGGGCCAGGGTATACAAATCGGCCAGGTAATAACATGTCAGGCATTTAAGGCTAGATTCAATAGTGATTAATGACATTGACAGTGCCATTGGCTAGCGGCCGGCTATAAGAAGAATTGATTGAACTAGTAATTGTAAGATAGTGTGAAACAAGGCCCGTTGCTTGGGCTGCAATACTAGTTAGCACAGGCCAAACATGTAACAAACAAACCCGAAAACATCTAAGGAAACGAGCAGTATAGAAATCTATGTTTTGCTCACACAACCTCTTCAAGGTAGATGTTCCGAGCCGCTTGCTGGCTCTCCTACATGTCATCAGGGAAACTTATCTCCTTTTGTGGCCTGCTTCGCCTTATGCTAGCAAAGGAGAAGGCAAGATGAAGAAGCAACTTTCATTTCTTAAAATCCTTGGCCCAATAGAGGCAGACATCTCTTCTGGTCTAGATAACTAGACATATGGCCATGCAAGTTATGAGTGGTGTAGCAAAATAATATAGGCCTTGGCTGTGTGGCTACTTCCAAGTTATAAAGAATGCAGACTATGGAATGAGGGGAATGGGTCTTGGTAGGGAGCCTGTCCACTCTGCTTAATATTCCCATGTGACATTCTCTTCTATGTGCACAGAAAAGGAACTTCTGGCCAATGAAGACCTAGAGAATACAGTTCCTTTCTCAGTGTCTGAAGGCTACCAAACAGTTCATGCTGACAGTGGTGTCTTCTTGAGGGTAGACTTGCTAAGATGGACAGAGGCCCCTGTGGAATCATATGTCATCTCTCTCTCTCTCTCTCTCTCTCTCTTTCTCTCTCTCTCTCTATATATAAATCAGTAAGAGAATATATATATAAATATATATACATATATATGTATATATATAAATATATATATATAAATCAGTAAGAGAATTAGGTATGGGAGGAGCAGCTGATTGTGCACAAGGTGAAAAGATTAGTTCATAGATGTGCGTAAAAGAGGCTTCCAGGACAAGAAGATGAGAAAAATTGTTGCTGGCCCCTCTTCTCTCTTCCCAGGGGAGCGGGGGGGGGGTGGGTGGATGGGACCAAGGAACTATGAAAACAGTTGCACACAGGATGCTCGTGGATCATAGTTTGAAGGCAGTTTCAAAATACAAGCATTTTAATACTTTCAACATGAATGATCATTGTAGGCTCCATTTGGGTTCTTGGGGGTTATAATTAAAAAAGCAAAACATTGTTTAAGCAGGTATACACGTAATCAAATGAGATGTATGCCTTTATATCATAGTGACCCTCTATATGTATTTTATGGTAAAAGTTGAGTTGTTCAGAAACAGGATAAATAGGTCTTCTCCTCTCTGTCCTGCCAAACCTAGACAGTCATCTTTTCCAGAGGCAAGTAATCTCCTCGAACAGGGAGACTGAGTGAGTCATGGGTGTCTCAGGCTCCTAGTGGCCCCAAGTCTGTGGCTTTCACATTGATATATGCTCTTGTTTCTGTGTCAAGGGTATTAGCATCACATTTTGAAGTGTATATGACAGACTAGCAGGTTAATAAAAATTCAAGAGTACAGAAACAAGTCTGTAAGGTTTGTTTTATACTTGGCATCTATAAAGAATTATGCCAAGCATGTCAATTAATTCCATCCTACCAAAGCAGATGAAGTAATTGTTAATTTACCTATCATATTGCTTTACCCATCAAGGTCATTGAACCTCATGGAAGGATGTAATTCCTCCAAGATGACACAAATAATGCTGAAGAAGGGAAAACTATTGAACTGATGTTAATTTGAAAGCCCAAGTTCAACCTGTAGCTGGAAACATAGGGATAACATCTAGCATCTAAATCCCTTCGCCTTGCTTAATCTCTTTGACATAAGCACACTCTACAGAAGATAGACAAATTGGATGTTTATTTATACTACCCAACAGTAAGAAGGAAACACACCTATTTGGCTATGCATGTGCTGACTCCTATTAATTACACCAATTCCAATCAATTAAATTCTTAATTTAAAAAATGTTAAATAATTAGAAAATCACCTGCATATATATCAGTGACAACTGGACATAATGCAACTCTCAAATGAAGACTTGGTTGATGGAGATTTGGTTGATATTAAAAACTATTTTATATATATATATATATATATATATATGTTCTGGGCACTGAATGAGGATTTAGCTTATTATTTTAAAAAATTTTTGTCAGTTGTGGGGCTTGAACTCTGGGCCTGATGCTGTCCCTCAGCTCTTTAGCTCAAGGCTAGCACTCTACCACTTGAGCCACGGTACCACTTACAGTTTTCTGGTGGTTAACTGGAAATAGTCTCATGGACTTTCTTGCCCAGGTTGGCTATGAACTGTGATCCCCAGATCTCAGCCTCTTCAGTAGTTAGGATTACAGGCACGAGCCACCAGTGCCCGGTTAGCTTATTATCTTATGAATTATAAGAAAATAGAATCAGTTATAAAGGTACTTAAAAAATCCTAATTTGCCTATTTCTTTATAATCTCAACTAATTAAAACCAGCCAGGACAGGAAAGTCCCTGAGACTCTTATCTCCCATTAACCAGCACAAAGACAAAAGTAGAAGCACAGCTCAAGTGGTAGAGCATCAGCCTTGAGCAAAAAAGCCATGAGAATATGAGGCCCTGAATTGAAGCCCCAGGACCAGTGTGCACACATATTCCCCTACTGTCCGTGCCCCCCCTTCTCAAAACATATCATGACCTAACATGGCTTTATTTGAGCAAGCTTCACAATTTACCTTTTGCACATTCCTTAGAGATCATGGTGCCAAAGGTTGGAAAGCAGTTTCTCCAAAATGCAGCTTAGAAGAAGAAAGGAACTGTAAGAAATATACCAGCCTGACAAATGACAAGGCTTTGTGGAACGGAAGAGAAAAGGCATCCTGGTTTCACACCAATGTAGAAGCTTTTCTTCTCAAATGAGTATTTTCGACAGCTGAGCAAGATGATAAACAGCAGTATCACAAAACACTTAAATGGAAACAAGTATTATGATGTACATTATTCACCCGGCATTCTCCAACTTGTGACATTTATATGTGGCAGACCTGACTGCAGATGCATTTATTTATTTTTGAAGTCGAAAGAGTACCTTAAGGAGGTAGCCTCTTATGTGAATGTGGGCTTTTCTTCTCTAGAGAGGCAGATGTTAAAGGAAGAAGTCATGAGACATATAATGGAAATATATAGAAATTCTCTGTTTTCCAGGACAGCACAAGCTCTTAGCATGTCGAAAACCCTGTGCAGACAAGCACACATGGACAGGTTTTCCTTAAATACATTATTTCAGATACAAATGTCCAGTGATTTCACAAAAATGTAAGCATTGTTGAAATAAATCTATTTCTAGTATTTCTGTATTGATATTTAGTGATCTAAATACTCAAATATTGGCCCAGCTTAGAAAGGCTTAATGAGACACCCAAAGATAATTCAATGTAAACCTAAAAGATGAAGGACTAAGACTCACTACCTAAGAATGGATTGACATGATGAAGGCAGAGTAAATGGCCAGTACCTAAAGCATTAGTTTCTGGATGTTAGTGTTCATAAGGATCCCAGAAAGAACATTATGAATTGGAAATTTCCATGATTGACATTTTAATAATTTTGGTCTAAGCTACTTGGTTGTGTATAATCAAAACTCTTCTGAGTACTATGAACTTGTTGAATGTAGATTTATGTGCCCATATTCTTTTCAGTCTTTAAAAATGTTATGTAAGTGTGGGAGGCATGGATCAAGTGGTAGAATACTTTCAAATCATGTCCAAGTTTCTGAGTTCAAATCTATGTATTTCCTCAAAAAAATTAAAAATCATGTACATTGGAGACAAATATCTTAAAAAAAATCTATGAATGAATATTTTTGAAAACTTAAATGTAAAACAATTTGAGATCAGTTTCAAAGGCTATTCTAGAATCCATAACTAACTCCTTATCATAGTGAGCAGAAATTGTGATTTCTATAATCTTACATTTGATGGTGACTCTCAGACAGATTTCAGTGATATGACAATTTTAAATAATTCATTCACTTAATAAATATGGTAAGGGTTCAACTATATGCCAGACACTGTGCTAATGAACATTTATGTAAGAACAAATAAGCAAAACAACCAGAACTGTTGCATTCAACTTTCCTGGAGTGAAAACTGTGATTGTCATTCAATGAGCTCTGCGAGGAGTTGATGCGTCCATTGCCAATGCTTTCCTTGTCTAATGCAGCCCAATTTCAGAGTGGCTGTATTCCTTTCCTCTCTCAACGGCTCCTTCTGCATTGGCCTGGCCATGCATGTCTACCCAACGTAATCAGGTTAGGCAGCTCATGCAAGTGAGCCCTCTCTGTTTTCTTCAGTTGTCACTGCACAACTCTTCCAGTCACATGGTATCTGGCTAGTCTCAATGCTCATTCTCGCACTGGTATTATGAAGATCATGTGACTGTGGGTGGGTTGTTCCCACTGGCTTCTCTCACAAACAACAATTACTTTGTTTTATTCGACATGATGTTCATGGCTTCTTTGGGAAGATACAGTTATTTAGTTATGTCTTTTCATGTTGGGATTTAGGAAGATCTTAAAAAAAAAAATCTGTGGTCACAGGGCTTGGCTGTGGTTTAAATGAGTCTCCCGAGGTTTTGCGAGTTGGAAGCATGGTCATAGGTCAGCGATGCTGGCGTGAGATGTGGTGGCATCTTTAAAACATGGCGACACCTGGGTGGTCACCACTGGCTCTTTTCTGATCACATCTACTGGGATACCAGCTGCCCTGAAGTCCTCTCCCAAGCCACGCCAGATCAGGTACCATGCATATCATCACGCATCCCGAAGTGTTCTTCTCCTCATTAAGTATCCATCACCAGTCATAGAAGTTAAATAGAGAAGAAGACCTTCTCCATGTGACCATGGTCTCATTGTTCTCGAGAACTTGTTCCTCATGTTTTGCCTAACAAATTTATAGAATACATGGAACGCCCATTGGAAAAACAAACATATTGACTATATGGAAAAACCACAGCTCCTAATCCTTTTTGCTATCTTCCTACATTTTAGCTCCCTCCCACTTTTCCTCTTTTTCAATCTTAATCAATGCCTGTCCCTTAATCTACTTCTATATTATTCTGTACAACATTGAACACTACCCATATAACATTTTTCGAAACTGAGTCCAGCCCCAGCTCTTCCCTGTGAATTTAAATCAGGTCTCCATCTCTTTTTCCCTCCCTCCCTCCCTCTCTCTTCTCTTCTCCTTCTTTTCTCTCCCTTTTTCTTCTTCTACCACCTTCCTCCCTCTCTTATATTTCAGACAGGGGTTTGTTATGCATCCCAGAATGCAGGCTAGCCTGGGACCACATATGTAGCCCAGGTTGGCTTTGAACTCAAGATCTTCCATCTCCTGCCTTCTGGAATTACAGACATGCATACCATGTCCAGCTGAATTGAGATTCCTGAATCTAGGAGTATAAACACAAATAGAATAAACACAAGTAGGATGAATAGAAAAATACCATCAACAAGCAAGGACCAGGCATTTGAGAATCTGACTGATTTTGGAGCAGAAGATAGTTGATAGGAAACAGAAAAAAGAACACACTAAATGCAAAATAACTAAAAGAAAAATATATAATTAAAAAAGTTTAGTCAAACAGAAATTGATCTAATGATAGTGAAAATAAACAAGCTCCATGGTTGGTTAACTGATTACTACAAAGAGAAGAAAATACGCATTTTACATCATAAATAACTATTTGAAAATAATTTGGCATACTGAATGAAATAGGCAGATTAACACAAAGCACAATATGTAGATGTATATGGAACATTAATGTGGATCTTAAAGGTAATAAAAAGTAAATTCCTCTATTTAGATTTTTAAAATTACATTTTAAGCGGGGTGCCGATGGCTCACACCTGTAATCCTAGCTACTCAGGAGGCTGAGAGCTGAAGATCATGATTCAAAGTCAGGCTGGGCAGGAAACACTGTCAGACTTTTTTTTTTTTTGGTCCGGTCGTGGGGCCTGAACTCTGGGCCTGGGCGCTGTCCCTCAGCTCTTCAGCTCAAGGCTAGCACTCAACCACTTGAGCCACAGCGCCATTTCCGGCTTTTTTCTTTTTGCTTATGTGGTGCTGAGGAATCGAACCCTGGGCCTCATGCATGCAAGGCAAGCGCTCTACCACTGAGCCACCTTCCCAGCCCCCTGTGAGACTCATCTACAGTAAACCACTAAAAAACTGGAAGTGGAGTTGTGGCTCAAGTGGTAGATCACTTGCCTTGAGCTGAAGAGCACAGGGACGCAAGCCCAGAGTTCAAGCCCCATGACTGACCAAAAAAACAAACAAACAAAAATACATTTTAAAGTAATATCTCAGGTTGTGAAGATTTCATGGGTAGATTCTCCAGTATTTTACAGGAGTAAATAATATTGATCTCACATTAATTCAGTTAGGAAATCAACAAAGTGTATGTTATGTACTTCTCATTTCATTTTGTGAGGGCTGCCTAATTCTAATCTCATAGCCAAGGTATCAAGGAAAAGCCCATATCAATATAGATAAATTACATTATTATATTATTAATTATGTACCACAATGTAACTGTGGATGCAATTTAGTTTATTGCTTGAAAATCATTTGGATCTCAGTATAATAAACTAAATGATTTAGCATAAGAACCCTGTGGCATTATCTTAACCAAGGCTGAAGAAAATAGAAAATATTCAAAATAGAAGAGAACTTCTTCAACCTGAAGAGGGTGTCTGCTTCACAATCTGTAGCTGACAACACACTCAAACATAAATATTAAATATTGCCCCTCTGAGATCAAGAACAAAGGAAGGATATTTTCTGGTACAACTTCTATTCACAATTGTAGCAGAGGTCAGATGTGGTCCAAGATAAAAAACAAGTCATAAACTTTATGAAAGTAGTGAAACTACTGTCGTTTGTAGGCAACACCATGCTGTTTGGGCAATAGAAACGTGATTGCTCACCTGTCCCCATCCACAGTCAGCCTGCTCCTCTTCCAGCATTGTTTACAAAGCCATGCAAAAGTGCTTGTGTTTAAAACAACGGGACTTATGTTAACTTAGTAGCTATCCAAAATAGCGACAAGAAAAAAAAATCTCAGAAGCAAGATTTCCAGCCAGATTTCTGCCACCCAGGCTTCCTTGTAAAAACAACAAACAAACAAAACACTCTGGTGCTATCCCTGAGGAAGCATTGGAAATGCTTTGTGACATTGAAGGAGCATGTTGAAGCATGTTGAAGCCTCATCACAGAATTTAGACGTTCTTGGTCGGGCAGTTAGGAGCTAATGCGAGCTGGCTTTGTGCACAGGGGTAATACCATGGTGTACCAAGTTTGCCAAAGGCATTCATTACAATCCACTACTCATTAAGGAAGTTTGTGCTTCAACACATTACTTGGAATTTCTGATACTTGGTCATAACCCAATGGCTACTAATATTTTACTCAATTTTATCATTGAGTTTATTTTGATTTTTTTGCAGAAAACATCTTTGCTTCATCCCAGTTGTTTTCTCCCACCTTGTCTCCTTTGGGAACCTACATCATATCACTGTCAGAATTAAGGGTAGATGAAAATTAATTTGTTGGCTTTTGACTCAATGGTTCTAGGAAGAGGAAAGAGTCATAGACTTTCTTCTCTATAAAATAGCTGAGTAAATGATGACAATTCTGAAGGAAGAGAATGGTAAAAACTGGGAGATATTACTAGAGTAGTATGATTTTATAAAAACCCATAAAGGATATATCATGTGGTGGCATATGACCGAACATTTGTTGAATGGCAGGTTGAATTCTTCTGACAGGGAAGAATAAGAATTAAAGGGTTTCAATAAAAGTCCAAGATGTTATCTCCATAAATGAATGTGCTAAAAAGGTACTTATTGATTCAACTATTTCACTTCCCCCCATTCATATTTTTTGTTGTTGTTGTTCAAAAAGAACCTCAAAATTCAATTTGGTTTCCAGGGCAGACTTCCCATTCTTAAATTTTTGAGTTTGATTTCCAAATTCTTGGTTTCACAACAGCAGCATTACCTCATTGGCTTTTAGTGAGTTACTTTCAGATGTCATCTGTGGAACATTAGATTTTTCTCTACTACCAGCCAAATGAATGCTTACAAAGACATAGATTTATGCTGTCTTAAAGAATTGCTTTATATTACTTAGAGCATCGTGGCAGAACACACAAATACTTTGTCCCATCAATCTTAAAAGCATGCTTTACCTTTTATTTAAACACAGTACTATTTTCTTACACATGCACACAAGAAATCATGTACGGCTTCTCAGATCTGTCTGTGAATATAGAGGATGGATGAGAAAGCTGAGTAGGGTAATTATTACAAGATCTTCTAATCAGTTGTAATAATATTTCTGCCAAACTGATTGTGACAATTGTTACCCAAGTGTGGATATTCACCATTGCTACCTACTAGACATACATCATGGACTTTTGCTCTATGGTTCCAAGTTGGAGAGTCAGTGGATGTGGTCAAGGAATAGTGTGGAACAACCATTGGTGCGTGTCAGTGTTCAGAGAAATTTGTAAAGTAATAACCAGAGCTTGACTGATTTTTTTTCCTACTTGTTTTCACTTCCTGGTAAAAGCCAGGACATTAACGTTTTATGGATCTAGCACTCTACATATTGCTACTATTGGATGGGTAACTTACTGGATTGTGTAGCCTTATCAGGCATAATGAATTTAACATAGTGCCGTATGAGTGTGAGTTTGGAAGTGGAGGCGGTCACTGCCTGGCTTCTAATAAGTACCTTCATCTCTCTAAGGTTTGGTGTCTTCTGCAGAATTAAGATCAGTGCATTTTTATAATGACTTCAGCTCCTGTCACGGTAGATAGAGCCCACATAGTAAGGAACAGGGCTTGGGAAGGAGATGGGAAAGCTAATAAAAATACATGTAAAATAAGTAAAATTTCTTTACTATGTTAAGTGACAAGGAAAAATTAGATCTGGTAAAAGGTACAAAGAGTATCATTTGGAGAAAGGGAATTTTAATTTTTAAATTGTAGTTAATATAGTGAAGATACATGTCACTGAATGCATAACATTTGACTTGAAAATTGAAAGAGATGAAAAATTGAGCTGGGTGGAAACTGGTCCATGAAGACTCTTCCCCAGCGTAGGGCAGTTGTGGACTCTGAAATGTCCTCCAAAAGTCAAATTCTCCCAAAAAGGCTCTGTTGTACCTTCTGGGTTCCCATCCCCACCCCCAAGATGGTGCTTTATTTCTTGAGCCACAACTTCATTTCTAGCTTTTTTCTGGTTAGTTGAAAAAAGAATTTCATGGTTTTTCCTGCCTTGGCTGACTTTGAGCTATGAGCCTCAGATCTCAGCCTCTTAAGTAACTAGAATTATGGGCATAAGAAGACTATGCCTAGCAAATGAATCATTTTCACATAATGGCCAAGTTTAGTCAGTGTCTATAGCTTCTCCCTTGAGAACACACACACACAACCACACACACACACACACACACACACACACTATCAAACTCACATACACACACATACACACTTACAACCCTTTGTTGTGGTTTTCATTCCTTTTCCCTTCTTCCTGTACTATGAGATGCTGGGAGGAAAAAAAAAAGAAGTTTAGTCAGTGTCTATAGCCTCTCCCTTGAGAACACACACACACAACCACACACACACACACACACACACACACTATCAAACTCACATACACACACATACACACTTACAACCCTTTGTTGTGGTTTTCATTCCTTTTCCCTTCTTCCTGTACTATGAGATGCTGGGAGGAAAAAAAAAAAGAAAAGAAAATTACAATAGACACATCAGAATTGAGTTACTCAAAACTAGTGATCACTTTTTTCTTTAGTATCAAGTATGCAATAACTGAACATTACAGATAGAGGGAAAACCGTAAGACTAACCACAGATTTTCTGTCAAAGACTAGGAACAGCAAGATTAAAGAAGGATGAAATCAGTCAAAATATTCTATGTAAGCAGGTGAAAACACAACAATGAAGATTATCGGGTTTGGTTTGGAAGGGTATGAGAAGAGTGATTTGATCAAGATACATTGTATGTATATATGGACTTGTCAAAATGAAATCCCATTTGTGCAGCTATTTGATGCTTAAAACAATATGGAGGAAAAAATACAAGAAAACAGTGGAAATGCTTTTTTAAATATAGGAAGAAATGAATGAAGTACTTAGAATTTTATGTCTAGTAAGAAATCCTGAGATTAAAGTGACATGAAAACAGTAAAGCTTTGCAACAGAGAAAATTAACAACTTTCTCACAAGCAGATCTTCACTATCACAATGTTTTACGGCTTTATTTTGTTTTGTTTTGAAATCTTAGCAAAACATAAGATAATTCCAGATGGAGATGGAAATCTGTACAGAGAAATGAAGAACTCCAAAAAATGTCAGTTACGTTAGGAAATATATAAGATAGTTTTCTGATCATTTTATTCACCTTAAAAAACTTGAGTTTAAATAGAAAAAAACATTTTAGTTAAATGTAGAATAAATGACAATGCCATCACAATAGTTAAAAGAGAAGAAAAGAGCAAATAAAACCATTTGAAAGCTTTTTATCCTGTGCATGTAGTTCATCTGTTAAAAGAGGACTGAAATAAATATGTAGAAGAAACCATCAAAATGAAAGTAAAACAAAGAACTATCCTATTATGATAGCAAGGATAGAATGTGAAATCCCAAACCGATAGACCAGATAGAAAGAAAATTGCAAGACTTAAGCCTAATCTATCATCATGTTAAAGTTACATATTTTAAATATTCTAGTATAAAGTCAAAGACTAGAAGATCATTATTCAAAAAGTAAGTCCTCATAAATGGGCTGTAAGGATTATATTTCAAATTCAAGGCACTCATAGGTTAAAAGAAAAGAAAAACAATAGATATATATGCAACTACTATGGATCAGAAAACACAGATAGCCACAATACAACATTACATAGCAGAAAGAAGTCAAGTTTGTATTGCAAAAGGATAATTTAATCAGTAGGCAAGACCAATGATTAACATAAACCAAACCAAACAACTTCCTATATGCTAAACAAACGGATAAAGGAGAAAGGAAAAATAAAAAGAAAATGCACCATTATAGGCAATAATTTCAGTAGTACCCTATCTTAATATGCAGTTTTAAAAAAAAGGCAGAAAACTATTCAGTATATAGACCTGAATGACAATATCCGCCAACTTTACCTAATTGAGGTTCACAGAGCGCTTGGCCCCATATCAGCTGAGCATACACGTACTTTTCAGATCTACTGAACACAAAGCAGCAAAAGAGCTTAAGTGGCTCAAGTAAGCAAAGGACCAGGCTAGTTTTAAAGGTGGAGGAAGACCGTGAAACCCCAGGGCCAGAGCAACAACAGCATAAGCACACACAGAGAAAATGAAGAGCTGGATGCACTTCAACAGAAAGAAAATGGGCGAAGGGGCGACCGTGACTATAAAAGAGAATTGAGGTCTGAAGACACATCTCTGTGTTAAAATCCTGCCATAGCATTGAACTTCTTGTCTTTATTCTACGATGCATATACATCTGCCCTATGTAAGTGGGGGGGGGGTCTAACTCTTACCTTCTTCTAACCAATTTAGTATTACCTATGAAAGTAGTAGATAAACACTGTGTGTTTTAGGAATTACCCTTCTCAACACAGCTGCTTGTCAGCCAACCAGGGGCCTCAGACCTGTATTCTTACATACTCCAGAGGTGGAAATTGAAAGGATCATAATTGGAGGCCAGCCTAGCCTAAAAAGAAAATGTTCCATTTCAATGTAAGAAGCTGGGTATGGTGATGCCTATTGTCACAGCTACTTTGGGGAATAAAAGGATCATGGGCCCAAATGCCCAAGCAAAAAGCAAGAACTGATCTCAAAATAATGAGTATAAAAAACTTTGGAAGTATGGCTCAACAGTAGGACAATCGTATTATCACACATGTGCACACACGTACACATAAACACATACACACACACACAGTCTTCAGCAGCTCAACAAGAAAAAGTACAGATTCAGCTTTTTGGCATGAAAATGCTCCAAAAAATAACGTCTTATATTACTTACTATTATAAAAACCAGATAAATATATCTAATGTGGGATAATACTATAACTACCTAAAATACACTGATATATTCCTACAAAAGGGAATGATGTGTGAAAAAAAATATATCAGGGTGATTCTCAGCAGGCATAAATTAATACTATTAACAAAGAACTTCAAATTCTATTCACACAATGATATGACTGTATTATCATAGTAATATTCTATATTAAACATCTGGCAGGAAGTTTTAAACAATATTGGACCTAGGATCTAGGAGGTAGTAAATGAGAAGGGAGAAAAAGCAGAGAGGTAGAATCATAAGGACTAAATTAACTGACTTTTTCTATTTTCAGACTCTCGATGTCTATATTTTGATTTCTTTATATAGTGCCTAAATGCTTAATTCCCCCATTTCCCTTTTAGTCATCTCCTATTGAATTCTTGGCTTTATTTCCATTCTGTTCTAAATTTTCACCCTGCTGGAGCTCCTCGTGTTTTGTGTCAGGAGGAAAAATACCTTATTACCTTCTTGTCTATTTAACATTTCAAGTTTTTTTTCCCCTCCCTCCTTCCCGTCTTGTACCTAATGAGCAAATTATCTAAAAATAGATATGTTCATCATTCTACAAAATGTTGTATCTTCTCTAGATTGGAGGCCAGTGTAATTGTAAGAGACATGTGTCTGGCAGAGAGTGCAATCAGTGCCAGAATGGATTCTACAATCTACAAGAGTTGGATCCTGATGGCTGCAGCTCCTGTAACTGCAATGCCTCTGGGACAGTGGATGGAGATATTACCTGTCACCCAAATTCAGGCCAGTGCAAGTGTAAAGCAAACGTTATTGGTATGTGTAATGCAAAAGTTTACAGTCACATCTCTATTTCGAACTGGAATAAAACTCTCTATTTGATTTCTTAACTGAGCTGTAAAGCAAATTTCCTTGCTCAAGGCAGGCTACAAAAAAAAAAGGAAACAATTTGGATGAAATTAGCTGTCTAAAAATGATTAAATTAATAATTCTATCAAGCTGCAGCTTGAAGCTTAGTTTAATCAACCCTTTAGAAGTTTCTTTATTCTGTAGATGCATTAGTTCACATGGCCTTACACTAATAAGTCATAGAAAAATATAATTTGCTTACTGCATAGATGTTTCTTTTAGAAAATTAACGCTTTTTCAAAATGTTTTACACTTAATGAGTTCTAAGCAAATCATTTCTATGCTGGTTTCCTTAATATACCAAAATAAATGGATTTTTTTTTCAAAATAGTCTGTGCTACGGGGCTCTTTGTGATAAATCTTTCCATTTTTTTCTATTATATTTCTTTGAACTGTTCCTATGAAATGCAAAATAAGTCAACATATTTCCATAGATGGTGTATATTGCTAGGGTTAGTTATAAAGGGCCACCTAATTTTAATTTTGTAATTCAGTACCAAGCTGATTATAATAAACAGCTACCTTTGGTGTTATTTATCATTTTTTTAATGTAAGACGTGCTTTTTTGTTTGTTACTCCCACAGGTATTTTTCAGAAATTAGATTTGATTATAGCAATTTATTACATCCAACATTTTTGAGGGGAACCACCGCCACATAAGGACAAAATTTATCAAGTGCCCAAAATGCACTGTGTACATAATGCACTTTGAAATTTTGATATATGAGAATATTATGAGAGGAAAGTTCCCTGATAAAATGAATCCTGTATTGGAACTGAACAGTTCTTAGTTCCTACAGGAAGTTTAAAAAAGACCTTTGCCTTTCTATTGTCATTCAGGTATTAGCTTTTCTAATGCTGACCTGAACCTCACAATAATAAAAATACGCCTGGAGTGATACACACACACACACACACACACACACACACACACACACACACACACACAAATGCAGACATACATATGCACACATTCTAACTAAAGTTGTTATGGGTGATATAACATAATCTGTCTCTTTCCTATGTGTAGATAGGTAATATACACATAATTCTGGCAGGCAAGCATTTCTAATTAATTAAATATATGGACATGCTTAATATTAAGCCCTTACTGGCTTAAACAAAGGAAAAACATCAAAATGTTTCATGTGTCTTGTCTTTGTGCGCCCCAAGCATACAAACGTGAACTCTCCAGAAAGAAAAGGACAACTAACTTGTGAAGAGAAGCACATCTTTGTGTTTTACGTGATGCAGAATGAATTCTGAGACGCTGGAATTCCATCAATATTGCATCCTTTGTTCTTTAATATGAGATATATTTTAAACTCAAGATGTGAAATGAAAGCTAAATCAGGGTCTTTTAGACAATGAAATGGTTACATCTCTCTGTCAAGGGACCTTTTCCTATAATGGGTATATCCCAGAGCTCAAGGGAGAAAAACATCAAAATTTACCTAGTATTTGTTATGACCTCTCCTTCCCTCCATTTACCTTATACCATTTACCTGTTTTCCTGTTTTTTTCCAAGTAGTTTTCTGTAGAAAATATATTTATAAAAACTATTCATTTAAAATGATTATAATCATTTCTAGATTCATTTCTATAAATGCAGTCTTTCTAATAAAAATATGAATTTGGCATGTATATATACATTTCCTAATGGGATTAGCAAGTAATCTTATTGAATATTACCTTGATAATAGGAAATTAGAACAAAATCCCTAGAAAACACAAAGGTATGTTGTATAAGCTTCAGAAAGCAAACTGTTAGAGTTAACAAAACTGTTAAATCTTACTAATGATTCTCTCACCAGGAAAATACATTAGCACCAATAATTTTATTAAAGTAGGTCATTCATCTAGAATAAAAAGGGAGAAGAATGTGAATTAAATGCCAAGTGTGCTAACTCGCCTGTACTTGTTAACACGGAATGTGATACCCTGTAGGCATCCTGAGTATCGTTAGGAATAGATTACCTGTCAGGAATATGTATGGCATATTCAAATAAGCACTGCGCATATTTTTAAAACTGATATGATATGAATCCATGTAGACCAATTTTAATAGTTCAAAATGAGTCATAATTCTTGTTAACAATACAGTTATTTTTAAAATTTGCTGCAATAGTGGCCCTTTTTTATTTTCCTTATTGAAATTAAATGATATGCCTTAGGTGGGTCATTCATCACTGTTAAAGAACTCGCCATCCATTGGAGTTCTTAAATTTTTATCCCTATATATGCATCCGTGTGATGAATTTTCTCCCAGTTTAGGAATGCTTTCTTTCATATGTGTTACTGAGTGTGAGTGAGTTTGACCCTTACTTTAGGACTAATTTTTCAATTGCAATTATAGTTTGAAATAAATGTTTCAACTGATTCAACTCCACATAGTTATTTAAATACATGAGTATGTACTGAGCACCTAATGGAAATATTTTCTAGATATTTAGTATTCCATTAAAAATTCTTTGCTTTGTACTGCTCCTTTTGAGGTTAACTTATGTTGTCAGACATTTAAGTTTCAGTGACAAAACATTTTTCTCCATTTATAAAATGTATATATGCACTTCTTCAAAGAGAAGTAATATAAAGAGAAGAATTTACTTAGGGATTAAAGAGGTATGTTCTGAATCACACAACTTGACAAGCAGTGGTTGCTTTATGAGCCAAGGAGAGCATAATTTATATTAATTGAAAATGATAAAATATAGGAGCAGGCAAAAGGATTAAAATAAAAATTGTTCTAGATAAGTTTTATTTATATTAATTATTTAAATGTGTTATACTCAAAAGTCAGCATATATGTCTCCCAAAAATAGTTATCAGCTTAGCATTTTATTTTTCCTCTGCAAAGGTTTATTCAGGTATAGCAAAAATTGTATAGATTTATGGGGTCCAGTATGTTTGGACTCCTCCTCCCTGGTATGGGATCCAAATATTACACACACACACACACACACACACACACACACACACACACACACACACAAACACACACACATAGTGAAATGGTTCATTTAGGTTAATTGGTATATCTCTTACCCCCACAAGCTTTGCAATGTAATAATTCAAAATCTGTTTTCTGATAGACAGCATACTGATTTTGATTCAATATCTATTCTCCTACCAGTTTTTAAGTATACAATATACTATTTGAATTACAGCCAACATGGCAATACAGAACACCAGAGCGTATTTATTTTAACTGAAACCCTGTAGTTAGCCTAACATGTTCTTAAACATTGTTAGGCAATTCTAATTTATAGGAAAATCAGTGAGGTAACATACAATTCCGTGGCCCATTCAAGTGAACATTTTTTGTTGTTCTATGATGCAGAGGGAAAAAAAAAACCTCAATGCATACAACAGAAGCAACATTCACACTCTGCATTTTATGTGTCCTAATAATACATAATTACATTTTGTAAAGAACTTTGCAGGGAGGGTTGTGCTTGAGAGCTCAATTCCGCATTGCTATAATGTTTCAAATGTATGTAAAGCTGTCTGCCATGTTTTTGCTCATAGTTTCTATCTGGGCTAGATCTGCAATAGTCTGGTTTGCGTTTTATCTTAATTTGCAGGGAATTTTCTTCTTTTTTTTTTTTTACCTTTTCACATATATCTTATTTTTAGGGATTAGATGTGATCGATGCAATTTTGGATTTAAATTTCTCCGAAGTTTTCGTGGCGATGGATGTGAGTCCTGCCAGTGTAACCTCCATGGCTCAGTGAACAAATTCTGCAATCCTCTTTCTGGGCAGTGTGAGTGCAGAAAAGAAGTCACAGGACTTCAGTGTGATACCTGCAGAGAAAACTTCTATGGCTTGGATGTCACGGGATGCAAGGCCTGTAACTGTAATGCTGCCGGGTCCCTCTCAGGGACAGTCTGTGATGCTGAGACAGGCCAGTGCCTCTGTAAGCCCAATGTTGGAGGGAGACAGTGTGACCAGTGCTTGGCAGGCTACTTTTATCTGCAGCAGAAGAATTCTTTCCTCTGTCTGCCTTGTCACTGTGACAAGACCGGGACGGCCAATGCCTCTCTGCCGTGTGACAGGTCCACAGGACAATGTCCCTGCAAATCAGGAGTCACAGGTCTTCACTGCAATCAATGTGAGCCTCACAGATACAATTTGACCATGGTCAATTTACACACCTGCCAGATGTGTGAGTGTGACTCCCTGGGGACATTTCCTGGGACTATTTGTGACCCCGTCAGCAGCCAGTGTCTATGTGCGCCTAACAGGCAAAACAGGTGTCACCAGTGTCCAGCAGGTAAGGCACCACTGTGGTACACTTTTACAACACACACACATGTCCCTTCTCTTCTGTAACCCCCTCACAAGTGATTCCTGTTTCAAGTTTGTGACTTCCAAAACATTAATCATCAACGTGGTTGTTGTAGTTATAACACAAACAAGGATACAGTTGTTTTACGTGTCCAAGATTATCTAGTATATGTGTTGCTAGTTGTGTGGAGAAAGCACTTTTGACACATTGCCCATCAAACTTATTTCATGGCAGCTGAGACTTAATTTTGCAAGTTTCACTGATTGAAAGCTCTGTGTAAGGAAAGCAAAGAATAAGGTTTATTTTCTAGAGAAAAGCATATGTGAATTAGTTATCTATACAATGCTAAATATTCAGAAGACAGAGTTTCTGAACAAAAGTGACCCACATTCTTTCATTGAAAGTCTGTATACATTGGTATTATACAGGAACATTAGGAATTGACTTTACATGCCAGCAAATGAAACAAAAATGGTCTGTTGTTTAATCTTACTGGACAGAATCCTAACTTTCCATTTCTTTACCAACTGGAAGCTAGATCCTGTTGATGGGTCTCTCTTTAACTTGATATAAATTTTACTGAACTAATACTTTATCATAAATTAATTATGATATAAAATAGAGATATTGGTGTTTATCAGGTGTTTAACAACTTGTTGCCTGTTGATCAAAATCAGTTCTGAGTTGTCTGAGCCTGTAAAAATGAATTTGTTGCTGATTCAGAAGGATGATGCACTGGTCAGGAAAGGAGGGACACCAAAGCTCTTCTACATGTGGTGAAGAGTCTAGCTTAGACAAGGCAAGCTTTAACTTCCTTTTCTTGTGTGTGTATATATTATACAATATATACTGTTATTATTATAGTAAAGATAATGTACAGAGGGTTACAGTTACCTAAGGCAGATAAAGAATATATTTCTTTTTGGACGATGTCACTCCTTTCCTGACTTTCTTCCAGGTTTTTTTTCTTCCATCCCCACCCACAAATTGTGTAGTTCATTTTCAACACAGTGTCTAGTGAGTGCCATTGCTATACTTGTTCACCCTTTGTCCCATCCCTTCTGTGCCCCGCCCCTTTGCCCTGATGTCCTCTCTCTGCCACTCTCTGTCATCACAGCCCATGCCCCTCCATAGCTTTGGTGATGGCTTACAATTCTACCTCCAGTTACACAGAGGAATAATTAGCTGCCTCTTAGTTGCAAATCCAAGAGGGACATTTTTGGATTGGGTAGTCACCTTGAAGACAGTGCATTATAGGAAAATATGGCAGGAAATGTCAGTAAACATAGCTTTCTCGGATGGAGGATATTCTTCATGTACGGACAACAACAAGAACAACAAAAATGGTGTCCCTCAAATAGGAAGATTATTGAGAGCTGGGCACAAAACTTATCTGAGGGGTGTTTCAACTTAGATTTAGCTTCCTAATTATGTTATCAGTTCATTTTTGGGTATTTTAAATTTATATATTTGACAGTTTTTAAAATATTTTACTTTTTTCTTTTTACTATGTGGACACTATTTTTAAAGCATCTTACTCTTTTTTTGGTTGACTATTGTTATTGTTGAATTGCTGTTATTGTTGAATATAAGGTTATTGTTAAATACAAGATAGCAAGTTGTCTACCCTTGAGCCACCCCCTCAGACTTTTTGTTTTTAAGTATTTTTTCAGATAAGCCTTCTTATTTTTGCCTGGGGCCAGCCATGGACCAAGATTTCCCTATCTATTCCTCCCTGTAGCTGGAGTTACAGATGTGTGCTGTCATACCCATTCTGCCTCAGCTGGTCTTTAACCATGTCCTTCTGATTGCTCCCTCCCAAGTAACTGGAATCACATAGATGTACCATCACTCCTGGCATTTTACTTTAAAATATGTATTTAAACACTTCAGGAATAAGGTTTACTTACTTTTTAAGTTAAAAAAAAGCAGAAATGAATAAAGCAAATGCTGTATCTTTGAGGGAAATTATGTTAAAACATGAACTATATTTTTATTTTATATATAATAAAAATACATATATGCATGTATGTATATATAAATAGACATATATGAGCTACATACGTGCATGTACATATATAAGATATGTATATATACACATGAATTTACATGTATAAGAAATATATATATGTAAACATAGATAATATATGTATTTATACATATGGAAAGAGAGAGGGTGTGTTGTTCTCAGTGAAGGCTGTTGTATCACCCAAATATTCAATGGTTTTCTGAGTGCTTTGTGTGTGTGTGTGTGTGTATATATATATATATATATATATGTCAAAACAATTTTAGGTTATTTAAACAGACATCAGCTAAGTGAAGACGCAGGCTTTGCCTTATCTAATTCATTCATACACCTGTCTCATTTGATTCCTTCCTGAGATGGAAAGGTACTTGATAGATTATGAATCTTCTCTTTTGGGTTCTCACTGAGATGACCTCTTTGTCTCCAACTCTGTGCTCTTTTCTCCTACCCTGGTCTATGTCCCTTCCTTGTGTATTTAATATAGTATCAACAGAGTTTCTCCTGAAGCAGTACTTTAGGTATAAGTAGGTAATCTCTGGATTTTGTGTTGCTTATCACTTTACTGGAATATGGTTGAACCTTCAGGAATTTTTCTGCTGACTTTTTTCCAAGTACTGAAACCACTTAATTATTCTGTAGATGTCATGTGAAAGCTGATTTTCATGTGTCTTCATGCTTTGTCGCATTCTCTTTTCATTCACCCCATTGCCAGCCATTTTTGTGAGTATGTGTGATTCTCCCGTTCTCTCTGTGCCGAGACTCAGAATAATTGTCAAGTATGGATTTTAGTCTTATAAAATTAGAATACAAATGAGATGCAGTCTACTCAGTATTAGCAACATTTTTTGGTGCCATCAGATGAGTTTTATTTTTCCTTTCAAGCTGCCTGTAATTTTCTGTTGCCTGTTGAGCCAGAAATATTAGCTCAACATTAAGCATTGAGATTTTTAACTGTTGATTGCTTAGGTTCAAACCTGCAGAAAACTTGAATAGAATGCACATTGTATGTGTGTGGAACGGGGCTGGGGGGGGCAGTGCTGGCACAGAGACTTGAATTCAGGGCCTGAGAGCTGTCCTGTAGAATATTCTGTTCAATGATGCTGCCCTACCACTTGAGCCACACCCTCTACTTCTGGCTTTTGTGTGGTTCATTGGAGATTAGAGTCTCTTAGATTTTCCAGCCTGAGCTAGCTTTGAACAGTGATCCACAGATCTCATCCTCTTGAGTAGCTAAGATTGTAGACATGAACCCCCGATGTCCAGTTTTTAAGGTACTTTTGAAAGTATCCTCAGGCTCATCTTTTCTTCATGGATTATTTACTAGAAAATAACGTTTGTGTTTAAGAAATAATAATAAACACCTCAGTGTACTTACTTTAATAATGCCATTTCTTTTTCTGAAGGTGATATGGGTCTGTATAGATGATAATGAACAGTAGGGCACACTCCTCTGTATGTGTATGGACCATATGTTCTTCATGCATTCATCAGTTGATGGTCCATAGCAAGAAAAATCTTACCATTGAAGGCACTGAATATCATTCTTTGTTTTCCCCCTTTACCAAATCATTTCCCCTGCTCCTCCCTGCTCCCCTTACCCTTCTTCAGGCTCTTCTCATCATGCAGCCAGAGGGAACCTCTTCAAACTTTTTCATGTCTTCATCCCACCCCCTGAGATCTTGTCACGCTTGATAGACCTTAACAGACACCTGGTGTGGAATAGCCATGGGACCTCAGCCCATACTGTTACTTCCGTTGTCTGGGTCTCTGTAGTGTTCTTCACAGAGGATGAGTACTTCCATAGTGACTGCTGCATGAATGTTTATGGAATAATTGAATTATTACACTAAAATAATCATTTATTATGTCTCTCTCTGGCCTGCCCCTGACTCTTGGCCTGGGCATAACAAAGGCCTGTGGATGTTTCTTTATACCTAGGGAGGATATAGCGTTCTACCTTGGAAGGAGGAAAAACAAATTGTGGCCTAAGTATCTAATATCATCTTGAGCCACACAAGGTATAACCTACATATACACATGCATTCCACCTACCTGGGACAAAAGTATGATTGAAGATGTTTTATGTTTATTTCTACGTTCTCTTCACTTTAGAAATTCCAGTTTGAATTTTAGTCTCAGGGTTTATAGTCTGGAACACAGAGAGAGAAAAACATGTTTCTGAAGTATCTTGATCAGAATCAGATGTTTCCAGGTAGCCAACTAGGCAATCCAAACAGCATCATGTACTGCTTCTGTAACACAAAACTTCCATTCTTCTTCCACTTCACCTGAAAGTCCTAGATCCTATCTTGCAGGATACAAGCATGCACAATGGGTGCGTGTGACCAGTAGATGGTTATGAATGTCTACGAGCTGATGGACTGGTCAGTCAAAGGACTTCTGTGATTGTGTGACTTAGACCCTCTCACATAGATTCGTCTCCCACTTTCTTAAAAAATGCATTATTAAGGAAGGTGTGCATAATGAAATCTCATGTATTATTAACTTAACCTTACTATGAATGTAGGAAGAATAGGCTTAATTCAACTAAAATTTATAGGCAATTTGTTAAAGCAGCAGTGCACGTTAGAAGGTACATTAGAGCCACATTGGTTTTAATATGCCATTCAATAACTTGAACAGAGGTTAAAAATGCTGCTTAACCCCCATTAAGTATTTTTAAAATGCTTTAATTTAAAATTATTTGGAGTGTGTGTACATATATGAATGTACACACACCCACACCAATAACTAGAGCACTAAATATGTTTTCCCAGTTGCTTTTCTCAGTGCTGATGACCTCATAATGTTCAGTAGTTGCACTTAATCAGAGGCCAGGCCGGGGAAGGCATCGAAGGATGTCAAGCCATCCTGAGCCAATGACCCTCCCTTGTCCTTGAGAGCTAGAAGAAGAGGGGGTTTATTGAGGACTCTGTAGCTTTGGTATAACATAGAGGCTAATTTATAAAGCAAACAGCTTCCTATGACATGTTTTGTACTAATAGGACCATGCTTCATGCTTCCCTCTGGTACTTACTTTTGCTTTTATTTTATAAGTCATACAGACTATTAGAATGTAAAGCAAAGTATCTGGTTTCATTAAGAACTATATTCTGGTGGTTAAGTAATATGCTCATAAACTAGAATTGCAGGAAGACTCTGCCAGTGGGATTGGAATCAGATGACTGATATTCGATTAAAAATTCGGTGCATCAAAGTTAAGATCTGATTAGGCCATATGTCCTAGTGGTTAGTAAAACAACTTTCTAGGTTAATATGTCTTTCACAGAAAGCACTGAGTGTCAGAATTGGAGCTGCCTCTTGACAAATTATCAAGAAAGGATTTTTACCACAGGAAAAATATGGACCAAGATATTAAAAATATCTGGGGGTAAAAAAATGAATATTGACAGGACATTTAAACATTAATTTAGAAGAATTCTATTTTCATAGAAAATTACCTGATAATGATTACAATGGTGATAATATATAGAAGTTACTATTGTAGTGGGCCTGGCTGTATAATAAGGCTTGATTGTTCGAAAGTTCATTTAATATCTGTTATATATCTGTGATGTAGATATTATTTTCCCCCTATAGTACAACAAAGAAAATAGAATTAAATCTGATTTTAGGAAAGCCATTTATAAGTCCAGAAGAATCTGCCCACAGAATCTCTTTTTTGAAAGAATAAGAATTTTGTGTATTTCTTCTTTGTCTTAAATATTGAATAGATAAGCTTGCTTCTCCCATTCAAACCTCACCTAACCCCATGTTTCTAGTTTACTGCATTAGGTCCTGGAATGCCATGTTTGTTGTGAAAAATCCAACTAATAGCCATGAAATGAAAATTACCAGTGCCTGGGATACTAAAGTGATCAGATAATGAATCACTAAAGTAAACAGTCCAGAAATGGAATTAAATCCACAAACTAAGTTGGAAGAATTTTAGAGATGATTGAAATGGCATAGAAGAGATATTTCTGGAAACTGAAAAAAAACCAGAATATAGAGGTTTTGCTATGGATTATGAATACATACCTATGTGCATTCATTATAATCTCGTTATCAGATTTGTCATTATTTCTGTTGTTTATTATTATTGGATTTATATCCTTTGTTATTATTGTTTCTTATTTATTGGATATGATTCTTAGAAAAATGCTTATGAGAGCTTTTGTGGTATAATCACATGAAGAAGAAAACTAAGTTTTCTATCAAACAGAGAAGTCTAGCAGAAAGCTTGCTATTTTTGATTTGTACCAGTACTGGGGCTTGTACTCGGGGCCTCGGTACTTTTCAAAGACTAGCACCCTACCACTTGAGTCATAGCTTCACTTTCAGCTTTTTTTGTGGGGGGGCAGAGAGAAGGGAAGAGGTGTTGGTTAACCAGAGATGAGTCTTACAGGCTTTCCTGCCTAGACTAGTTTGGAATTTGAATTCTTAGATTTCAGCCACCTGAGTAACTAGATTATAGCTGTGAATAACCAATGCCTGTCTGCTTGCTGGGTTTTGAGCAGGTTTTTATTTGTTCTAAAAGCAATAGGCACTTTGGAATGATGTTTTCCTTCTCTTGTTCTATTCTGTCTGTTGATATGGTAAGGATTATACTTACGAGGTATAATGCCTAATTCTTACACATTATTTCCATTATTTTCTAATAGGTTTATCCACCATGACCAACACACTCTTATAACTCATAGACTTATATTTACTGTTTTCTTTTTTAATGTTAGGGAGATCATCTCATCTTTTAAAGAGCCACAAATAATCATCTATCTATCTATCTATCCATCCATTTCACTCATATATTCAATGTTTGATAAAAGTCTGTTTAATAAATTAGTTTCACCAGAGACTATGGGAGACTAAGTTTTGTCATCCTAAATACATTAAAGCTTTACAGCTTGGTAGAGAAGCCTAACTCATGTAAGTGTAACATGATATGTGAGGGCAGTAGTGATAATAGCAGCAGTAGTAATAAAGGTTTTGGTGAATTCTTGAAAGCTGGAGGATATGAAAATCTTACTAGAGGAAAGTGACTGTCCTGAGCTGTGTTTTAAAATTGGCTAGGTGCCTCTGGCTCACCTTCACAATTCTAGCTACTCAGGTAGATGAATTCCCGAGGATTGTGGTTCAAAGCCAGCTTCAGCAGTAAGTTTAGTAGACTCTAATTCCATAATAACCAGTTGTGCTGAGGGTGTGACTCCCGGTGTTAGAGTACCAGCCAAGCAACATTACAGGAGACCTTGGTTCCAAACTCACATACCTATAAAAATGTATATAAAAAATAAAGGAATTGGAGATTAAATCAATGTGAGAACCATAGCCCAGTAGATGAAACAAAAACAAAGCATTTGAACATATATAATTCAATGGGGGAAAATAAAGGTTTAAAATTAAAAGTTATTTTAAGGAAGTTTCTGCTTGAGACAGGTGCTATTAATACTTAGCCATTCAATGACATTTGATCAACTCTGCAGATAATAACTTGAACATTATTTCATTTTAAAAGATATAAATGAGCCAGATACTGGTGGCGTATGCCTGTAATCCTAGCTATTCATGAGGCTGAGATCTGAGGATCTCAGTTCAAAGCCAGCCCAGCCAGAAAAATCCATGAGACTCTTATCTCCAATTAACCACCAGAAAACTAAAAGTTGCACTTTGGCTTAAAGTGGTAGAGTGCTAGCCTTGAGCAAAAAGAGCTCAGGGACAGGGCCCAGCCCCTGAGTTCAAGCCCCATAACTGACAAAATTAAGTAAAATAAATCCAAATGAAGCATTATTATTTTAATTCGAAAATGGTCTTTGTTGAGCTACTCTTCATTTTTAAAATATTGATTTGAAAACCTTTTACTTTGCCTTTATGGTCTAGGTGAACCACAAATTCCTCCCTAGATACGTCTCTTTATATTATGTTCATGTTCTGTCGTAAGGTGAGCTCCTCTAAATGCCTTGTAATTAGTGCATAGCTTCAACATTGCCCTCCTTTTCTGAGTAAGGCCTAGAGGTTAAAGTTTTTTTCTTCTTCTCCTATCTCAAGACTATGGAAAAGCCTACTTGTTCATGGTCCTCGAGAGGGACATTGCTTGGAAATGGGCTCCTCTTTTATACTTAGGACTGGTACAGTGCTGTGAAAATAGCCACAACAGGAGATAATACAGCTGCCTTGCTAATAACGTTGAACTCTTCTGAGTTCTGTGAGAGGCTTTTGGATAAAGCAAAGCTCTTTTATGGTGTGGGAGATGCTTTGCTTTAGCTGTATGATACATGGTCTTCTACTTGAGAATGCCTCTTTTGAGCTCAGGAATTAGCTGAAATAAAGAAGAAAATAACAAATATTAGCGAGCTGGTTGGTATTCTGTATATGTGATCTACCTAATGCAAAGCAATAACATTGTCCTAATGACTATGCTGAAGAATACAGTGCAAAATCATTCAAAGGAAAATAAAAACCCTCAAAGGTCAGAGGTCAGTAAACGTGGTACAGAGAGAGGTATGGAATGTTTAGTGAATGGAGTTAATGGAGAGAGATAAGAACTGTATGAAGTCAAAGAAGAAATTAAGGTCAGTTATCCTCAGCTACATTTGGTAGTTGAAGTTTAAGCAGGAGAGAAGAGAAAATGTTGTTTTCTATAGTGGAGAGTCATAAAAGGAGTGGTAATGGTCTAGAATTAGGCACATTCAGGTAAGGCGAGAAGTAATCTTTGAGCAGGAAGTTACCTGAATCATTCTAATTAGACCTGCTTAAAAATAGGACAACTAAAATACAGGTGGGATTAACCTTTGTAATCAAGCTCCTGAGAAGAAGAGGGGAATTAACCCCCAGGCAAATGCCAGCACAATTTTTCCCTGGGAGATCTGCCTTCCTTTACTTCCAACATGCATGCTTTAACTTTTTTTTTTTAATTCTGCTTATCTCTCTGATTTTTCTGATGTCGTTCTTTCCCTTTCAAAACTTGAACTATAGAATCTTCTGCACCAAAATGTACTTTCTTTGTATTTACAGCTTTATCTAATAAATAATTTCTTATAAAAAATTATCCTTCATTGGACCAGAGTTCTCTATGGCTGGGAGCTATGGCAAGTAAGTCCAAATTAATTCTAATTTGAAGTATCTTTGCTAATGGGTCATTTGGCCAAATTGGAGGGCTGTTAGGACATTCATGCTGCCATCATCATGAACTGAAGGAGGTAGGTGCCTTCTCAGGAAGAAAAACACCAAGTTGTGCAATGGCAGTGCACGTGATTCTAAGCCCTGCAAATCTGTAACTTAGTTCACAGTTGAATCAGGTGTAAGAATCGATCTTAGTTGGTATGGCCATCTCCTGCTTCTGGAAGTATACATATGAGACAAATTGCTGTCAGAGGATTCAAACAAGGGAATAAGATAACATGGCTATAAAAATGATGGTATTAGTCAATGCTATTTAACTGACTAACCCAGAACCAGAGCTCTTTTCTTTTTTCCTTTTTGGAACACAGTGTTTTTGATGTACTGTTCTTGAAGCTGTCTAAGAACATAGGTAGGGGCCAGGAGAAGAAAAACAGTTGGTAATTCTGAAACAATAGCATTTTTTTCCAACTACAGCCTCAATTATGTTTGAGAGTTTCCAAATTCCCATGGTTTCCCATATAAAACAGTTCCCACAGAAAGATTCTCTTTGTGGTCATAACAATTGTGCATTCTTTCAAGTACTTTTGTGGTCTCTCTCCAATCAGTTCAATAAAGTTCCTTGTAGCATTTTGTGTATGTTTACATATGCCCACATATATCACACAAATGGGAAGGACATTTTTCCTTCATGTCCCTCACTTGTGATTCTATTATGTCTAACATTCATCTTCTCAGTCTAAGCAATTTTAAAGAACTTGCATGAATTCTTACTGATTTTTTATTTCTTGCCTTTTGCTTCAAAAATGTATTTGGGAATTAATTGAAAATCTCTAAAGTGTGTATGTGTGTGTGTTTAAGTATAGTATTTAATGATATTGTCCATTTGATGATAATGTCCATTTTTATTAACTTATTGATGTTTATGGAAGTCTTACTATGTGCAAGCATGGTATGAATGTTAGCAGACCTGTGAATCATGAAGACAAGTTCCACCCTTGAAAGAGGTTCCAGCTTGGTAGAAATGAGATTTGTTATAATTTTTATGAGAACTTAAGGAAATAAACAGGCATACCTAAACTAGACTGGTTAGTAAACTAGCTACCTAAGTATTAGTTACCTAAATGGGAAAGTTACTTAACGAAGTTATAGACCTGACTTACATAGAACTGATCTAAGCTGGATGGGTTGAAACCATTCAGATAGACAAAACAGCCCCAGAAAGGCAGTTAGGTGTCAAAATATAAAGAAGGGCTAGCACTGAGTAACATTACAGCTGGAACCTGACTGGAAAATCGGTAGCCATGTCAGCCAATTGGATTGCTTTTCCAAAAGTAAAAGGAAATTGTCAAATAGTTTTAAGAAGAAAAATGAGACATTAAAATGACACTTTGAAAGGTGGTTCCAGATATACTAGGAATAGTAGACTCCATGGGGACCCCAGGGTCATATGAGTAGTGTTGAGTGGCCTAGGTTTGTGATTTTTTTTTTTTAGGAATAATTTTTAACCTGCAGTTTTCTAGTCTTTATAATGGACCTAGTATCTTCACTATTTTCATTGCTTTGAGACTTAAATGAAATCATGAATGTGAATTCCCTGCTCTAGTGCTGGTTAGCAGCCTTAAAACATTACCTAGGGGGTAGTGGGAAAGTAGAAGATTTTAAATGCTTATGAGGTGATGGTCATGGGACCTGGAACCTGGAAAAATAAGAGTATTGAAAGTGGAAGAGTCAAGAGGGATACCTGGTTACCTTTGAAGTTAAGGCAATCATCTTTAAGTCTAGGAACATATCCCATGAGCTGTATTTTTACCAAAAAAAAATCCTTGTTAAATTTAAATGTACTTTAAATTTTACTGTATTTTATTTTACTTCCTTTACAAATCTGCCTCTGTGATCATTGCTGGCGTGGCCAGTTTTTTGTTGAAAGACTGCAGAGTAGGTTTTAAGTACACAGAGTTTTTGAAGTCTGGGAGATACCAATATGAAATGTTACTTCGTTTTCTTGAGATATGGTTAACCCATTCCTTAAGGAAAGCTATACCACCTTTATATTGGGAATGGTTTTACTATGTAATCAGAAGGTTCATATTCAGAGATGATGCAAAGTTCCTAAAATATATGTAACACACGTCATATCTTTATTTCCAGGATTTTATGTGTCTCCAAGCAATGCAAGTGTCTGTGTTCCATGTTCTTGCCATATACCTGGTGCAGTCAGTCATATCTGTGACAGCCTGACTGGCCAGTGTACTTGCCAAGATATATCCACTGGAGGGCAAAACTGTGACCAATGTGATGACAAGTACTTTGGGTTCGATCCCCAGACTGGAAGGTAAATTGCTAAGAGTAAATACTATGTTTGATATATATATATATATATATATATATATATATATTATATGTGTGTATAATCATTTATTTTTATTTATATATAAATATATATAATATAATATATTTATATATAAAATATAATATATAGTACAAATGTATTCTATATAAGATATGTAAATATATATGCAAGCATTTTTAGTCTTTTTTAGTTTACATTTGTATGTTAAGCATTTTTCAGTAGCAGTAATTTTCTGGTCATTGTAAAGTAATTTCTATAAAAAGAGTTCTTTGTCAACATATTTTGGATTCTTTGACACCTTATCTGTTAAACATAATTGTGAACTTTGAATATTTTATTAGAGTCTGAGAATAATGGATGAAGAAAAGTCTTTTAGTTTAAAAATCATATCATGTGTATGTGGAAAAAGATAGAGCAGATACTTGTGAAACAAAATGCACACAAAAAATTAAATAATGGGTAGATCAGTTGGCTTATCTGCGTGGATCTTCCTGGCCTCTGAATTTACAACTTCCTTGTTATTTTATTGCATCTGTTGATATTTCCCTTGCTTTTCTAAGTTAGATGTAAGCACACGTGGATGAGAAACCTATTTTTGCATTTCATGATATGATTCCTTGTCTAATAGTAGGAGACATATTCTGAGTATACACAAAGTAACCCTCTTTCATGTTCATTGCTACATCTTGAAGATGTGTTACAATGAAAGTTGTGGGGAGACCAAGTGGTGGGAAGCTGGGGAGATGATGAGCTGTTCTAGAGTTCAGACTCATTGCCTTGGAGTTTCTAGTTCCAAGCAACTAGTCTGAAGTGCCATGATATCTGACATCTGTCAGGTCTGCTTTTTTTCAGTATATATGTATATGTTTCAATAAAAGTCAGGGCTTGAGATTATCTGGGTTCTTTTTTTTTTGTCAGTCGTGGGGCTTGAACTCTGGGCTTGGGTGCTATCCGTGTGCTCTTCAGCTCAAGGCAAGTACCACTTAAGCCACAGCACCACTTCCGATTTTTGAGTGGTTTATTGAAGATAAGAGTCTCAAGGACTTTTCTGCTGACTTTGAACTGTGATCCTCAGATCTCAGCCTCCTGAATAGCTAGGATTACAGACGTGAGCCACTGGTGCCCAGTTCTTTTATGTTCATTTAAAAAATTAAATATATTTTGAGTTAGGAATATAACATGGAGACTCAAATATACCAGTGCTTTACCACTTAGCCCCACTCCTAATCCTGTCTGGTTCTTTGAGCCTCCCTGTCTGGCCTTTGGCGCTCATAATTCTCATCACTTGCGCCCATTAGTCTGAAAACAGGTGACAGTGTTATTGTGGCAAAAGAACTGAAACTGTCTTACCTTTTGACTTTCTTTCTAAAAATTTTAGAAGTCTTATGGAAAATATTTGTTAAAATAATTGTTGTTATCGTTAACTACATGCAAATCCCTGATTCTTCACTTCTGTTACCATAAAGCGCTTATCTTGAGAGTTTTTTGTGAGTGAGAACAGAAAGCCCATAGTCCAGTGAAAATTATTAAATAGAGAGAAGTCTTAGGATTTTGGTAGGACATTTGAAGCCAGTTTCTGCACATGATACTTCCTGTCCATTCTTTATAATAATGAAAAAAATCCAGATCCCTCACTTGGAACTTTGGGATTGTTTTCACTCCCAGCCAAGTCTGTCTTTAAATGTTGCTATCTTTTCCATAGTTCTGACCACACTTAACCACAGATTAACGAATTTCCAAAACAGACCAATGATCCTTGTAATGCCTGGGCCCACTGATGCTGGCATTTTGTGATAATCTCTCACTGCATTCTGTTCTACTGATCCTCATCATTATTATTACCATGGTAACCACCACAACCCCTGTTCATTGAGCAAGTTATCTAAATCGTCTTTTTGTGTGTTCTTTTTTTTAAAAATCTAAACTCTTAAGTGAAACCTTATTACCCTCCTCATATCACTTTCTCTACCTTTCCATTGTTCTTAAATTCCAAGCTGGCCTTGACCCCACTTTGTGTCTCTCCTACTTTCTACGCATCTTGGTCTTCAGCTCAGTTTAATCCAGGACTGAGGACTGCTTTCAGAATAGTGCTCTGCTATCTATCACTCAGCAGCAGGCCTGGCTAGCACGCCAGTTGGACTCCCTCCGTTAAATTGTGGATTGCAATGTTAACCTAAATTGATGAGCAACAGGGAGAGCAGAGAAGGAGGTATGGGCTACAGTATTTGAAAGTACTGAGGGTAATATCAAGAAAGAAAAATTCGGTCAAATAAAAGACTCCATCCTGTCCTTGACAGGGAGTCTAGGAGGCAAAGCCAACGTGTGAAAAATCTGTGTAGATTTAATAACAATAAAAAAGCAACAACCAAAATGATTCAGAGGAAGTGCACTTTGGAGTAAAAAGATTCACAAGTTTTGTATAAAGTTGGATAATCTTTACATACAAAATGGCTCATATGTATATTTTTAAACACTTTATTGATATATGTAAAATAGCTATTCATTACAACAGCCTCAAAGGCAAGCCTAAAGAATCTATACCTCAATCATTACCCTCTCTTGTCTCATATTATACGGATCCATCAGAGACAGTACTTTCTTAGAATTATCTAATTAGCTATCATTGAAATGATAGCTAGGACTTTATACTTGACTAGCACCCAACTTCCTTCCTTTAGAAAAGACACTAGATCCTGTTTTGGTTTCCTGGTCAGCCCTAGTCTTCATTTCATTGCCTTCTATTCCTAGTCTGGGGCAAAACTACTTTGATTTTGGGTGAATCTATTTTCATTCTGACACCTTGGAATAACCGGGGCCATTTTCAAGATGTCTTCTTTTTTGCAGTCTCCTGAGTGTGCTCCGGGGATAATGATCGCCTGTGCAGACTGGAAGCACAGCTTTATGATATGTTTTCCTCACTGTCTCGCCTCTTTGGGATCATTGCCAATCACTTCAGTTTCAATTTCCTGCTCTTGTATATTCTCTAGGACTCTGTTTCATTAATAGAGAACTAAATCTGTAACTCTAAATTATGTTCTATTTCCAATCTGTGTACATTTTCCTTGTGTGTGTGTGTGTGTGTGTGAGTGTGTGTGTGTGCGCGCGCGCCAGTACTGAGGCCTGAGTTTTTCGCTCAAGGCTAGCACTCTATCATTTGAGCCATACTGCTACTTTCAGCATTTTGTTGGTTAATTGCAGCTAAAGTCTCTTGGATTTGTCTACTCTGGCTGATCCTCAGATCTCAGCCTCCTGAATAGCTAGGATTATAGGTATGAGCTACTAGAATCTTAATCTTTTGTACCTAATCTTAGAAGAAATCATTATGTGCTTTTAATTTTTTAAAAAAAATTTTTTTGCTTAAACCAGCACATGGGCTGTTCCTGGTATGATCCTCTAGTATTTT
Organism: Dipodomys ordii; assembly: GCF_000151885.1. Classification (NCBI taxonomy): domain Eukaryota; kingdom Metazoa; phylum Chordata; class Mammalia; order Rodentia; family Heteromyidae; genus Dipodomys; species Dipodomys ordii. The sequence continues at coordinate 4,846,444 of NW_012267242.1, read as the reverse complement.
TTCCTCTTGTTTCTTTTTTTTCTCTCTTTCTCTTCCCTTCCCTCCTCTGAACCTTGTTCCATCAACTCCTCCTTTGTTTTAACATAAATCTTGTTTATCAGCTGTCAACTATCCTACTCTTCGTTATGGCCCTGAAATCTCTTGGCCCGGCTCTTCCTTCTTATAAGCCCTGAAAGCTATTGTCTGATCTCCCACTCTTTTACTGTTTTCCTTGCTTCCCAATGTTCTTTTTTTCTCATCTGTTCCTCAGCCATCACACTTTTAACATGGATAAGCTGAACCTGCAAAATGTACATAGCCAAGAACCAAGAACCAGATGCCTTTTTCCCCCTTTACTATTTGGAGGTGATGGGATAGAACCTAGGGTTTTATGTATGTTAGGCAAAAATTCTACCTTGTTCTACCTTGCTACTTCACCCAGTAGGTGACTTAAAATTCTCATCCAAGTCAAGGAAGGCATATAAAAGGATATCATAGGTAAACAAAGGTTTAGTAAAAGAGAATTAAGCCCACAATATTTTACCAGTGGGGATGAGGGCACATCAATACTGCTTCCAAAGTGGGTTTTCTTAGGTCTTCCGTAGACCCTGAAGGAGAGGTTACATCTCCTATAGTAGAGAGTCCTAAGAACAGACCTATCAAATGTAAATGTAGACAGACAGATGAGTCAGGTTTGCATAGGCAAGTAGAAAGCCTCTCACTGGGCACCAGTAGCTCAGGCCTGTAATCCTAGGTATTCAGGAGGTTGATATCTAAGGATCATGTTCAAAATCAGCCTAGTCAGGAAAGTCTGTGAAACTCTTACCTCCAATTAAATCACAGAAAAATCCAGAAGTGGTGTTATGGCTCAGGTAGTACAGTATTAGCCTGCAGCAAAAGGAGCTCAGGGACAGTACCCAGGCTCAGAGTTCAAGTCTCAGGACAAGAAAGAAGAAAGAAAGAGAAAGAAAGAAAGAAAGAAAGAAAGAAAGAAAGAAAGAAAGAAAGAAAGAAAGAAAGAAAGAAAGAAAGAAAGAAAGAAAGAAAGAAAAGAAAGAAGGAAAAGAAAGAAGGAAAGAAAGGAAGGAAAGAAGGAAGGAAGGAAGGAAGGAAGGAAGGAAGGAAGGAAGGAAGGAAGGAAGGAAGGAGAGAAAAGGGGCACTCTCTGAAATATACTCTCAGAGTTTATTAGGACAAAGATCCGAAGAAGATCCCGTGGTCTAGAGGGAGCAAGAACTACTCTTAGTGTATATACCCAAGCACTCCCTCACCTTTACCAGACTAAGGAGGCCTGAGGAAAGGAGAAAGTGAGATTCTGGTGAGCTATGGAGAACTTTTTGGTGTGAAAGAGATCAAGGAAGCTACCGTGGGCACTAGCTGTCTCTGAGATTTAAAGTTGCTTATTTGTACTATTCCATCCTTAATATAGTCAACATAAAATGAATTCTTTTTGACATCACTTTTGTTTTTAATCTCCTCCAAAAGGAAAAAGGAAGTTTCATGCCCTGCCCTTCTATCTCGATGAAAGGGTTGTACACCTTCAAATGCCCATTGAAGTTCAAATCACTCTTGTTGAGTGGACTCAGCACCCTCTCTCATTCAGTAGGATTGACGCTGATATTGAATAGAACAGAACCCAGAGGCTGCCATGGGAAAGAGCAATAGAAGACATGTGCCACCACATAAAACAATGCTTCTTTGAAAAGAATAGAAAGAATAAAGCCTCTCATGACCATTTGGGGGCCCAAAGAACTCAGCTAGATTTGTCTCTTACTAAATCATTCAAGGGGAAAGTTTATGATTTGAGTTGACCCTTCTCTCTCACTGATAAATTCTGCTGTCTCTTTTCACATTAATGTGGATTGTTGTTAGAGGGAAGGTCCTCCCGTACAAGCAAGGACAGAGTAAAAACCTTTGAACATGTGACAGTGGGAATTGTTTGAGTTATGTATATTTATCCCCCAAAAGAGATAAAAATAGATTTTTTTCTTTTATTATGGTTTCTAGTCCCTTTTTTGAAAGATAGCATTTTTGAATGCCTTTGTTAACTTCTGGAGCTGTGTACACACACACACACACACACACACACACACACACTAACATTAGTTATCTTGAAAATGTGTACAAAGATGGCTAAAATATATGGGCTTTCCATCTAGCATAAGAAATGTCTGTTTCTTGAAGGAAAAAAATTCACTAACAAACTAAACGTATCATAACATGCAGTACAAGAAAACAATTGTCGTGATGTAAAATTTATTTTTACAAAATTTATTTTTTAAAATACCCTTTAAATTCTATGTGCTGCAGCAATGCTTGCAAAGTTATAGATTCCAAAGTGTATTATTGATTATATTTTATTGTTCAAGGCAAGGTAAAAAGTACCATTTGGGGTGTTGAGGGATTAGTGTCTTGGTATATAATCTGGGCTGTCTTTGAACTCTCAATCCTAAGAATTTTATTGCTGAGCTAAGAAAAGGTAAAAGTGTCATTTTTTGTTTTTGAGATAGTGTCTTATCATGTAGCCAGACTGGATTTGAACTCCTAGTCCTCTTATTTCACCTTCTCAAGGGCTGGGATCATAGGGATGTACCACCACTCTAGGCTATCATATTTCTTAATTGCTTTGGATGATTCATGTAGTTTCTCATTTGCCTTTCTCATTGGCATTTCTGCATTCAGGACTACTTATTCATTCCTTGAAGTTCATTGATACCCTTTTAGCCCTTTTCCTTCTTTGCTTCCTCTTTCTTGTGTGTAGCATCGTTTTATTCCCCCTTGGTTTGTTTTCCACACTTTCTTAACATTCCCAAGGGAAAAATAAGTAAAAGTCACCTGACTCTAAACTCTTAGAAACAATAATAAAAACATACTCAACATGAAACAGTAACTTCCTGTGACCAATCTGAGAAAGTTTTCTCCTGTATCCCTTCAAGTGGTTTATTCTTTAAAAGTCACTGATAGGGTTAAAAAAAAAAGGAAGCATGTATTTGAAAAAGCTGATCTGAGTGCAAACATGACTCCTTTTGCTTCTGACACATAAAGCAAACATGATTTAATCAGTATTGAAAACAATGAAGCAAAAAACTTCTGCCCACTGAGAAATCGATAAGGCAAAAAAAAATATATTGTATTTGTCTAACTTAAAAACAATGAGACAAAAATAGGCCACATTCAATTTGTCTCAGACCTATATTTGACACAGTATACTTCCGGGAGTTGTCCTCAAGTTGACCTGTAACTGACTCCTCTTTCCCACAGCTACCAAAAATCTTCTAGTTCTTATATGGTCTTCACATTTTTTTGATTATGAGTTTCTTTGCTAGTACTGGAATTTGGACAAAGCTATTTTACTGACTGGGCTTTCTTGCTGGGCCAGCTACCACTCTACCACTTGAGCCAAGCTTCCAGCCTAGCTTTTTGCTGATTATTTTGGAAATGGACTCTCACAAACTTTACTGCCCCAGCTGGCTTCACAATGTAATCCTCCAGATCTTAGCCTCCACAGAAAATTAAGACTGTACCAAGCCACCAACACTAGTCACTCTGCTCTGTTTACATAATGTCTATATGCTACAATACCAATTTCTTTTGTTTTGATTTTTGGCTAAAAATAAACCCTTTCTATATTCATTAGTTAGCGTTGTTTCCCATTACTTACCATTTAAAAGTATTTGCTGCCAGTTCTGGGATTTGCATTTAGGGCCTTGGGCTTGGCAAGCAGGTGCTCCACCTCTTGAACCATACCCTGAGGTCTTTAAAGTTTCAATTATTTTTCACATAAGTCTCCTATTCTTTTTTGAAACCAGGGCTAGCCTGAGATTGCAATCCTCCTACCAATGTGTCCCATAAAACAGGTATGACAGGTAAACATTATTCCACCTGAATTATTAGTTGAAGATGCTCTCACTAATTTTTGCCTGGAATAGCCTTGAACTGTGATCCTCTAGATCTCTACAACTTGGGTAGCTGTGATTACATGTGTCAGCTATTGCCTGTGGCCTCACTATCTGTCATATTTACTGGCTGCCACTCACAGAATTATAATGTTTTCAGGTGGCAGGGCATGAAGCTCTAGGATGGACAGGGATCTAAAGATTGAGCTTTCTAAAGTGTAAAATAAATTTTATGTCAGGATTGTTCCTTTTGGGGGAGCAGGGGGGTGTTACTGAAGAAAGTCTCCATTTGAACATTGAGTTAGAGATTGGGCCTGGCAAGCTTCTCACACGCTTCTTTCCAATTGATCTTGATTGGCCTTTTCTTTGAGAACCAGATGAATGACTTCAAGGGAAAGCAGACAACTTTCCTGTCAGCTGATCTCCTTTTATGGTGTGGCAATGGAAAATGTGAGCAGCGTGCTTCATGGGTTCATGCTTCTCTGCGACTCTTTGTTAGACAGCTGACTGTCACACAGGTGACAGAGATAAATGGGCCTCAAGTGTCTTATCATCTATCATTCCAGCCTGCGCTTGCTTGCTCACAAGTGGGTGGCAAGGTTTCAGGAAAGAGAGCAGAAGTATGCAAAGACACGAGAGGCCTGTGCTTGGGAGGAACACGCTGTAAATTTGCCTTATTCTCTGTGTCACTGCAAGTCATAAGGCCATCCCATATTCAGGAGCAGGAAATGGGCTATATCTTGAGGGAAGGCACCACAATTAGTTGTAAAGAACTTGCATAGTGAGCGAGAGAGATGAACAACTGTGGTCACTTTCGCTCTCGTCTAAGGCAATCCAACTATAGATTCTCATATACAGCTTGTACATGATCCTCCAGAGAATGTCAGGGTAATATAGGACTAGCCTGTACTCACTGTGATGTGATGAGAATGGAAATGTGGGGTGGGGCATTAAGTCATCTTGGTTCCAATTCTACCTCTTGCTGGATCAGTTGTATTAGCTTCCTGTTGCTGATGTCATAAATTTCCACAAATTTAGTGTCTTAAAATAACATGAATTTATTATCTTATAACGCTGGAGGTCAGAGGTCCTAAATTAGTTTTACTAGGATAAAACCAAGGTGTCAGCAGGCCAACTGTGTTTCTTCTAGAGACTGAAGGGGAAAAGAAAACCAACAAACTCTGTTTTGGATTCCCTACCTTCTATAGGCCCCAACATTCTTTAACTCATGGTTCTTCATCTTCAAATTGTTCTCTCTTCTTTGACCTCTGCTTATCCTCCCATGTTTTCTCTTTAACTCTCTCCCCTTACTGTTTTACTTGTCTCAGGACTATAATAGTGGGTATTCTTAGATAATCCAAATTAATATTTCCTTCTCAAATCCTTTACCATATATGCAAAGTTACTTTTGTCAAGTAATGTAACAACATATTCACAAATTCTAGAGAGGAGGGCTTGGCAGAGGGGGGCCATAATTTAGCCTACCATATGAAAATTCAGATAACAATTGCTTGGGGGCAAGGTCAAATCTGGCCTACTACCTATTTTTATAAATAAAGTTTTATTGGAACAGCAGTGTTCATTTTTTTACATATTGTCTGTAGTTGTTTTCTGACAACAGCAGCAAAGTCGAGTAGAACAGAGTTCAAATTGCACACAAAGTCTGAAATATTTCCTATCTAACCCTTTGTAGACAAAAAAAATCACAGACCCCATATAAGTAGATACACTGTCACCTTAGGTTAGTTACCTAATCTCAATAAGCATCACAGAATGATCACTGTGTAGAGGAATTAAGATTTCTCTGCATAAATTACCTTTTCAGAATAACTGGTATTTGGTCATTCCAGGTCTGCTCATTGAATTACAAAAGATTCCTCTATCTCATAAAGTGGCACAGATTTATTTTCAGCCTTTATATCACTGAATCTACAGTATATTCTTTCTACTGAATAAACACTCTCATTCCTGTGACCTCCTTGCCTACTCTTATGGGACTGAGAAGAAAGAGCATGATCTCTTATCTACTTGAAAGCTCCTTAAGAATTTGAATCTGGGCTGGGTACCAGTGGCTCATGCCTGTAACCCTAGCCACTCATAAGGCTGAGATTTGAGGATCATGGGTTAAAGCCAGCCTTGTCAGAAAAGTCCCCGTAAGACTCTTAATCTCCAATTAACCACTTAAAAACTGCAAGTGGAGCTGTGGCTCAAAGTAGTAGAGTGCTTCCCTTGAACCAAAATGCTCAGGGATAGTGTCCAGGGCCTGAGTCAAAGCCCCACCACCAACCAGAAAAAAAGAAAATAAAAGAATTTGAATCTGCTATCATATCTCACAACAATGTCTGTGATTATGTGGAGAGTCAGAAGAGGAGTAGAGATGGGCACCTCACATGAAGAACATTGCTAAGCAAGCTTAACTAAACACTAGGCAACAGAGTGCTAAATCCTTTGAATTCTATTTCAACCACTGCCTGAATTCAAGACACTACTTTGGCCAATTTTGATGATTTCCATATTCATGCTGGGAAAGCTCCATGGAAGAGATTGGTTTGAAAATGTCCCTTTCCAAATAAGACAACACCACCCACATTCATTCTTCTTTTGGTTGTGTGAGCACCGCTGACTTTCAACATCCACCAAGGAGACAGAGTAAGCACTAAACTCTTCTGCTATAGATCTGATTCCACCTCTAAGAGATCAGTGCAGGCAGATGCTATTAGTATAGTGTGATGAAAGGAAAGCTTCTGACATCCATACCATAAAGGATGTACCCCTGCTACAAAAAAAAAAAAACCAGAGCAATGCCAAGCTTTTCCAGAGTTCACAGTGTCCTTCCTGTGAATTAATTTGGATAATCCTCCTAATGGAGCCAACATTGCTTGTCTTAGGGTGTCTGAGCTCTTTCCTTGGGGATGAAGTTAGCCCAGGGGACAGAATTATGCCAGTAGGAAAGAATACAAAAGAGTTAAATTCTCAGTAGACCTACAATCCACATTTGAGTTTATCTCTAGCATCCTAACCTGTCTAATGTTTCCCTGGGAGGCTTAATTCACTATAAATTAATTTAATCTGTAGTATGCATTGGCTTCTTATCATATGATAGCTACTGTATTAGGGATTCAAGGGTGCAAATTGTGTCCATTTTTTAAAATTGGCTGGTGCTGGGGCTTGAACTCAGAATTGACACTTTAACTTAGCTTTATGCTCAAAGCTGGAGCTCTACCACTTGAGCCATGCCTCTAGTTCTAGCTTTTTACTGGTTAATTGGAGGTAAGAGTCTTGAATTTGTCTTCTTGGGCTGGCTTTGGACCTGGATCCTTAGAGGTCAGCCTCTGGAATAGCCAGGATCACAGGGATGAGTCCCCAGCACCCAGAGACTCTCCTTCACTTATTGATAGTCATTGTTTCAGCAATTTGAGATCTCTTCTCTATGTTTTTGGTGTTTTTTTTCTTCAGTCAAATGAGGCCTTCATCCTCCTGTCAGCTGTTTAGAAAACCAGGAATAATTCTATGCCCTTTTTTGTCTCCTCATCTTATAATCACTTGTCAACCATTTCTTAATTCTCTTTCCCCTTTTACTTGTATTGCTCTTTACCATTATCCTAATGTGGCAATATCTGACTCTATCTTTCCAGTTTGATGTTTCACCTCTCCACGTTTTGAATATTCCACCATCCACCATTGCTTGTAATTTCATCTCCACTCCAATTTGTATTTTTTTTCTCTTTATTTTTCTTCCCTCCCTGATTTTCCTGGTGTTTCCATATCCAACTTTTAAAATTCAGTTCAAGAATCCCTTACAAGATTCCTTTATTTTTTAATAAATATGCTTTATTGTAAAGATACTGTACAGAGGGGTTACAGATACACGAGTAAGGCAATTAGTACATTTTCTATCAAGCATTGTTACCCCCTCCCTTTGTTTTTCCCCTACCATCCCTTCCCTCCCAACCTCCCCAATTCCTCCCTCCGCTCCCCCCGCACCGAAGTTGTAAAGTTCATTTTCAACATAGTTTCTTTTACTAGAAAGGTTGAATGTCTGGTCCCTGAAATGCTTGGGACCAGATAGATGTGTTTCAACTTTTGAATTTCTTCAAAAGGTTGAAATATTCGCATATGCATAAGAAGATACTTTGAGTATAAAACTTGAGTCCAAGCATAAAATTTATTTGTCTTATATATAAACACACACACACACACACACACACACACACACACACACAGAGTGATTTTAGTGTACCTTCATTTTGACCATGACCTGTATCTGGGAGGTCAGATGTGGGTTTTCTCCATTTGTGGCATCATGTCACATTTTGCTTTGGGGATTTATTTTTTTATGCTGGGGATGCTTAACTGAAATCCTGTTCCTATCTCCCCCTGGCCACAGACTAGGTAGATCCCTACTTTCTGGGACCCCCAAACTCTACATTCATCTTTATTAAAGAACTATGCTTTTCTCCCCCTTTTCTCATACTTGATTGTGAGCACCTGGAAGAGGGCTTTCCATCATCTTCATGTGTTCTGACTCTGGAAGGCAACTGGATCTTAGAAATGGTTACGTATGTCAACACTTTCTTCCTCCTCCTTTTTTACCTTCTCTTCCCAACATCTCCTCTTCCCTTCTCTTAATTTTCTTCCTTTTCTGTGGTACTGAGTGTTAAACTCAAGACCTCGGTTTGCTAGTTAAGTGCTTTATCTCCTATATCACTTCTCTAGTTCTTTCATTTTTATTTTGTTATTTAGAAAAAGTGGCAACTGTCCAGTATGGCCTCGGACTGTGTTCCCCCTACTTCTTCCTCCTGAACAGCGGGATCACAGACATGTGTTACCATAACTATCCCTCTTCAGTCACAATTTCAGTTGAGTTGATGTAACGATGAGTTGAGGCATCAGACAGAAAAGGAGTGTACAAAGAGAAATGCCAACACACACATCTATATCTTGGTCTTTTTTCTGAATATCTTATTTCTGCCTTCTGGTTAAGTTCTTGACAGTAAATATGTATTATCGATTTATATACCTTCCATTTACAGTTATGTTCCTATAATAATTATTATTACAATTATGATAACTCTTTCTTAACTCCTTTTATAAATGAGGGAAAAGGAAATATATGAAACGGTTGATTAAGAAGTGAAATCAACTTCTTTCCTGTTCCATTTGGTAAATACTGATCTACTGAAGGGGCCAGAGAGAGAGCTCACTGTGGATTGTTGGAGGGCCTGAAGCTGCATTTTACTCCTGTTTTGTTTATCATAATGAACTGGTCAATAAACATCACAAATTGTTTATCTATATAAACCTTGACAGATTACTCTTTATGAAATCCATTTAGCAAGTGAGGTTTTTCCCATAAGGATGAAAAATGAAGATTTTAAACAGATTGTGGGAGAAGCTCTGGGTGTACCGAGAGAGTCAGTGTAATAAAAGTTGCTTTATATTAATATTACAAAAACCATTTATCCTGGCAAAATCAATATCACAATTCATCTTAGTTTGGTGTTTCTTTTTCTCAGCTTAAGATGTCTTTTCTTTATTATGTATAATTTTGTTTTAATAAACGTGAAATATATTTCATTTAGGAGGTCCTCTTGAGGAGGGATAACATAAAATGATAGCAAACTTGTAGCTTATTTGCTAAAGAGTCTTAGAAATGTTGAAAATTATATTTGAGTGGCTGAGAAATTTATAGCAATCATTTTACTTAAGCCTTAATTACAAAATCATCCCCTGTGTGCTTTGGGCTAGACACAAAATATAATATTCAGAGAAGTCTCCTCTGATGAACTTCGTTTAGGGAAAAATTCCCTCTTACTGGTATTAAGCAATTATCACAAGTCAGATATGTTCAATATAACAATGGCCGGGCAAACAGACTATAACATGAGGTAGAGACACATTTAATTACTCAAAATATTGCATGCTTTCCTTAGTGGTGATTTATTTATTCCATTTGGATTTGGGACTTCATATCCCAGGGATATTGACATAGCTGACTTGAAGTTATGACTATAGCAGTTGACTGGAAGAAAATAGGATTGTATCGAGGAAAAGAATTATAGTACACTCTGGAAACTATTGCTCTAAATGTACTGCATGTAAAGTAAGTGTGATTGTCTCATGAGTGAACGGTAATAAAAGCAAAACACTCAAGAGACACTTATTCAAGAGTGGTGTCAGTGAAATATAAATATATATAAACATATATTGAGAAGAGCTGGCCTCTTATTATTTATACTCACCAATGCAATATTAATAGTCTACAAACAATGCACTAAGTAATAGCACATAATGACATTAATAGCAAGTCCAACATTTCAATGTTTCTATAATTCCTTTTTAATTCTAACACATAACTTTCTTCAGCTCTAATACTTAGCCTAAACAGAACATTCATTTGAAACAGAATTCTACTGCAATGTGTGTAGATAGATGGTATAGTATACTATAGTTGTTCATACAGGAGGGAGAAATTTCCTCTTATCATAAAAAGGGCAAACAACAAGTTTAGTGGGTTTCAGGAAAACCCTGTACTTTATTCCCAAAGAGATACCAGTCCATAAAACAAATTTGCAGCTTATTGAGCAGCCTTAGCTTTTATCAGTCTTATAAGGGTGCTGAATGATTACCCAAGAGATCACACCATAAAAATTGCAGTGAAGTGAGGTGACTCTGTCCACCAGCATCTCTATTAGATCATGCAGGTGAGTTCACTTAGTGTTGTTTTCAATATACCTCATGAAGAGTCTCCACTGAAATGACTCCTTGGACTGTTTTTGCATCTCTTATAATTCATCGTGCTCAAATTGCTTATCATAATCAATGCCACAGTCATAGGCTAAGTGTTTGAATAATTCACTGCTAGGGAGCAAGTTTAAGTTCCTGTCAAGGCTAAATGGCAGTACTATTGTTTTTACAGTTGACTGTGGGTCCAAGAACTTTTAATTTGCAATGAAGATCTCCTATTATCTTTATACCATTCATATCTTTTCATAAATCAGAATAATGCCCTATACTCCAACCATGCTGAGTATGAGTTTAGTGCATAAAATAGAAATAAAGTATAAACCCATATTGTGGCATCAGCAAGCATTTAACCTAACTTCTTTTTTTTCTGTCTTATAAAACTAAATACAGAATTTTAAAGTTTTTTTTGTTTTTTTAAAAGGGGGAGCTATGTCTATTTTCTGTTTTATAACTAGATAGCTGACATCATAGTTCTATTATAAGAAAATAAGATTTTACAGTAATCTTTATTGAATCACTGGTATTCAGACTAAGATCCTGATACACACACACACAACTCAGTGATAACACTAACTTGAGGCTATTAATTAATTTATGAAGAGCAGGATTCGTATGGCTTTTACTAAAGATCTTTTCCATTTTGTCTTATTCTGGGTTTGTATAACTCAGGCATCCGTTCCAAGTGTTGGCAAAAAGAGAGCATCTTAATCCCCGATGTTATTGATAGATGTAGCTTATGCAATGAATTATTGATCAAAATACTATTCTCTTTGATGGTTTGTCTTGCTTTCAGATGTCAGCCTTGTAATTGTCATCTCTCAGGAGCCCTGAATGCAACCTGTCACTTGGTCACAGGCCAGTGTTCCTGTAAACAATTTGTGACCGGCTCCAAGTGTGACACTTGTGTTCCGGATGCAAGCCATTTGGATGTCAAGAATCCATTGGGATGCAGCAAAAGTAAGTAGAGTTGGCCCACTGTTGATGTGTGAAACACAGGACCTGGAAAAGATATCCCCCTGTTTTTCTTCCTTAGTTAGAGTCTACCAGAATGGCTCAGATGAGAAAAAAATATTAATACTAAACTCGGAGATTTTTTTTCCATTGATCAAATAATTGGAAATGATCCAATGTTTGTGTTTATAATGGGATGTTTACAATTATTTCCAAGAGAAAATAAAAAATCACTAGTAGAGACAAAACTGGATGCAAGCGGCTTACATCTGTAATCTACTACTGTAATCTGTAATCAGCTACTTAGAAGGCTGATATCTGAGAATCACAGTTCAAAGCCAGCCTGAGCAGAAAAGTCTGTGGGAGTCTCTGTTCCAATTTGCCAGCAAGTCTAGAAGTAGAGCTGTGGCTCAAGTGGTAGAGCACCTTCTTTGAATGATAAAGCCAACCAAAAGTTCAAAGCCCTGAGTTCAAGCCTTATACTGAAACTTGCACACAAAATAATTTCCTGGGTTTTTCCAGACAAAGGGATTTCCCAGGAGGTAAAGCATTTATCTTTAAAAATTTGTTAGTGGTCTTCCCACAAAGACATTTCCAGGTAATTTTACATGACAAATGGAACATTTTCCTCATTTATTGTGAGTTTTATATTCTTGTAATCCCTGAATTCTGTGAACATTATTACAGTACTGATTTGTTTTTTTTTTGTTTACTATAGTAATTATTACTGCCACTATTTTCACAACATATTGCCATTCATTTTTTTCTACTCTAAGTTGTCTTGCCCAATAAAACACCTCTCACATTTTAGTGCCTTTGACTTCTTCTTAATGTCCAGTGCCTTCTCTATGTTGACTTCAAGTTCATGTTTCCTTACCTTGGCGCTAATCCCTATGAAATGTGTTCTGGGAGCATATGGTGAGGAGATCTGCTTGTCACACGGTGCAAGGCATATTCTGCATAGGTGTCTGTCCTAACATGGTCATGAATCTAAATGCTAGGAAATCTCACGTGTCGTGTTAGACCATGCCAAGCGAACACATCTGGATTCTGCTATCCACAGTCCAAGGAAGAGAAAGATCATAGGATACTGGGATCCACAGAAATAGTTCTTGATTTTGTGGTAGTAGAAAGCAGGGTATAGCTAAATATTGAGAAGACATAGATTTTATGTCTATGTAATTTCTCTGACTATCCAGCATTCCACCGGTCAATCTGGGTGTTATTGTAAGGAAAACTGTAGCCCTTTCTGTCTGTTTCCCTTCGAAAAGGATGATCACAGTTGGCTTTGGATATAAATGTAGCCTAAACATAAAATGGCTTTTTGTTGTCGATTTAATGAATGTTTGTCATTTAATTATCAACAAGATTGATTGATTGATTGATTGATATACAATTCAAATTCCAGGATACACTTTTGGGTCATGAGTTCTAGAGCATCTTATTTAATAGAGTTGTGACATCTTCACACACACCAAGCATCACAGTATTGCTTTCATATTGGTTCAGCCACCAATTTGGGGTGAAAATACTGGTAGCTGCCCCACATTGTTTTGTTCCCCATAGGTGAATAGTCTGGTCCCAGGGAGCCTAACCTGTTTCTTAGTGATATATATATATATATATATATATATATATATATATATATGTGTGTGTGTGTGTGTGTGTGTGTGTGTGTGTGTGTGTGTGTATCACACACACACACACACACACTTTGGCCTTTTCTTCTCTAAGTAAAACGCTTTTGATCTTTATAAACGATTCTGGTTTATCATAATTAAAAAAGAAAAAAAAAGATTTCATATCCCTAATGATTCTTCCCGTGGATAGATCCCTCTTGGTTTTATTACCTTTGAAATGTGTGATCACAGTGAGATCCTTCCTTTAACTGATTGCACTGGCCAATGCTACTGCTTTGGGTTTTAACTTAACAGAATTTACAGCACTGTAAATTTAAAAGCTCAGCATCAACAGAGCAGTCAAGCAGCATCATTTTTCCCCTCTTTAACTATTTCTTCATTTTTCTCCCTTGAGATAAGGCCTTTTGGGGGTCGGGGACATGGGGCCTGTACTCTGGGCCTGCGTGCTGTCCCTCAGCTCTTCAGCTCAAGACTAGTGCTCTACCACTTGAGCCACAGCACCACTTCTGGCATTTTCTGCTTATGTGGTGCTGAGGAATTGAACTTAGGACCTCATGCATGCAAGGCAAGCACTCTACCACTGAGCCACCTTCCCAGCTCGACCTTTTATTTTTCTTGCCCAAGCCAGTCTGGGTTGACAGGCACATGCCACTATTCCTTGCTTCTTCTATTCACAAAGGGACTTGTGAACACTTTATTTCTCCTTGAGCCAGCCTCAAACTGTGATCCTCTGAATTTTTGTCTCCTTAGTAGCTAGGATTACAGGTTTGAGCCATTGTGTATGGCCCAGCTTCAGTATTTTTTCAGTAAAAAAAAAGGCTCCTGCTGTCAAAAGGGGTTTGAAACATAGTAAGGATAGTGGACACTCGTAGGGAAATGTTGGTTTGGATAAATGGAGAAGACCTGTCTTCTTTCCTGTGTTACACACAGCGGTTGCTCTTTATCCTAGCAACAGTCAGCAGAAACAACCTGCTTCACAAACATGATGTGATTGAAAGGAACGTAGTGCTATCTATTGTTGAAACTGTGAACTACCTCAGGCTAATATTTGTCCAGTAGATGTCAAAAATGTGTTTTCCTTAAACACGAATATGCCTCCTGGTGCCTTTCTCTGCAGGTTGAGAACTGTAGCATTGTAACTGCTATTATTTCCTACCTCTTTAGGGACCACAGACAAGAGTTTAGTTCAGCAATATCATCTGTGAAGGAGGGAGGAGGAGGACAGGTGTGCAGAATCAAAGCAGAATCCTAGAATATAATTTCCAAAGTGCACAAAAATTGAATTTAAATAAAGTAGTTAGATCGTCTCAGACATTATGATTCTCTACTGGGAAAGCCACTTCTTTCTTAACAATATTGGTTTCATTAGTTCAAGGTGATATAGTCCATTTTACCTGATAGGAAACCTAGAGTAAAATGGGAAGAAAATAATGTTGACTTTACATCCTATCCAATGAGTATAATATTCCAGTTTGTCCTGAACTATTTTTAATATATAATTTTTTATTGTAAAGAGGGTTGCAATTACATGAGTAGGGTAATGAGTACATTTCCTATCGAGCATTGTTACCTCCTCCTTTGTTTTTCCCCTACCATCCCTTCCATCCCCACCTCCTCAACTTCTCCCTTTTCCCCACCCCGAGGTTGTAAAGTTTGTTTTCAACATACTGTCTTGTATATCTCATTGTTACAATGTGTCAACCTGTATCCTTGTTTCAGCATTTTGTTATTACCCTTCCTCTCCCCAAATTAGAAAAATGTATATACAAGATGCAGGGCACTAGAATCAAATACAGTGAAATCAGGGGCTATCCCATGGGGGAAGAACATACGAAAGAAACAAAAAAAATCACATAGTACATTATAAATACATTTAAAACAACAGCAACAAAGATAAAAACCTCTTGTGACCCTATCTTGGGGTTCATTTTGCTTAGCATCATCTTATATGGTTATAAGTACATAACTTTTGACCTTTTCTACTTGTTCTATGTATACTAGTTATTGCAAATAAGGGAAACCATGGGACCTATGTTTCTTTGGCTTAGCTTACTTCATTTAATGTAATTGTTTCCAAGTCTTTCCATTTCCTAACAAATGGGGCAATGTCATTCTTTCTGATGGAAGCATAGAATTCCATTGTATATGAACTTTTGTGTACGAACTCAGCCAAAATCACGTGTGTGTATTCTTCCTCTCTTTCTTTCTTCTTTCTTTTTTTCCTTTGTTCATTCGTTCTTTTTTCCTTCTTTTCTTCCTTCCTTCCTTTCTTAATTTCTTTCTGTCCCTCCCTCCCTTCCTTCCTTTTCTTTCTTTCCCTCCTTCCTTCCTCCCTCCCTCTCTCCCTCCCTCCCTCCTTTCCTCTTTTCCTTTCTTCTTCCCTTTTTTCAATCTTTTCCTTTCTTTTTCAGTTCTGGAGTTTGAACTTCAATTCCTACACTTGTTACACACTTGATCCACACTACCAAATCCCCTCTTTTTTTCTCCTTTTTTACATTAGTTATTATTCTGATACTTGTTTTGCCTGGAGACAGTCTTGGACTACAAGTTACCCTAAATATTTGGAGGTGAAGGGATGCACAGTGTGTTTCTACTGTCTATTATTATTAATATTAAAATTTATTTCATTGTCTTATAATTTTATGTTGCAAACATTTGTTAAATTATTTTTAGTCATCTGTAGAGATTTAAAGCATGGAAATCTATGTCCATACTAGTATGCAGCTGTGCTGTCTCTTCACACTGTTTTAAATTTTAATTTTTACTTGTTGCCAACTTCCTAAGGGTGACCCTTATGTCTGAATCAGGCAATGATTTCAGAGAACTTCGTACTAAAATACTCCTAAACTTGTGGGTAACTTAAAGTTCAGTCCATCAGTATGTGTGTGGTTTGGAAATACATTCAGAGTCAGAGCTACTTCTGGGACATTGTAGAGAAGACAAAGGAAATATAGGATTTCTAAGCACCTTCTCTTACAAAGGACAATGTCGTAAACTGTGAGAAAAAAAGAAACTTGGTCCAATGTTCCTGTTTTTTTCCCTATTTCTACTTAGTCATCTGGTTAGCAGGATCAAGTCTGGATCACAAATGCTTCTCGTCGCTATATTCTTTTACATATAATTGCCAAGACTATTCTTTAGAAGTTCATGATGCTTTTATTTTGGCTAAGGAGAATATCATTGAAATAGCTAGATGTTTGAGTCATTGTTATAAATTATCTCATCATGTGGATTTAGGACTTTCTTTTCTACAATCAAGAAAGCAAGAGTATAATTCCACAGTATTATTTCTGCTCATGTCTCCTTTGATGCTTACAGAGTTTTTTGGTTTCTTTGGCATACACATATTGGATATGTGTATGATCAGTTTCTCATGAAGATATTAATATAAAAATATAATTTTCATATTAGCAAACATTATTTACATGTAACCTTTGCCAAAAAAATTTCTGTACAACTCTTCAGAGGTAATCATTAAGGAGGCTTTCCTACAAACATTGAGAGTGGATACAAAAGAGGTTATTTACTAAGCATTTATTGTGTGTAAAAATCTGTATCGATTGTCTCTTTATAGGCATATTACATGCACACACATTTATGTGTACATATGCACAGATGTACACATATGCGTATGTACAAAACGTGTATATATACATACAATATGCATGCATATGTGCACACTATGTACATGCACATATTCACACATCTGTATACACAGAAACTGACACATGTACACACCTTTTCTTCTCAGGTAACTCTGAGAGTAGACATCATCCTGCTCGTACAGTAAAAGAGAAAGGTTCTGAAAATCCAATCCTCATTTAGTTGCATTCATCCAAGCTTGGAATAAGCTTACAGCCCTCAGACAGATGGGCTTAGTTATAATGTTATACTCTCCTTCCTCGTCTATCCTTTTGAAAATGCTCTTTTATTAAGCTCTGATTTAACTTGAATGCAATTTCTCTTCCCTCAAGAGACCTTGAGTGAATCACAAGTGGCTGAAGATATTATATATAAAACACTGATAATATTTGATGGATTCACTTCTTTACATGAATTTTTAAAAATTCTTAATGAAAGTATTAATGGCTTAAAAAGTAAGATAAGACAGCAACCTGTACCCTTGACATTTCATTCAATGAGAAAGTCTGATTAGGTCTGTTTCTCTAAATGGGTGGGGATTATGCATGTTGGTAGTTGATTGACCTTAAAAATATTTAGATGTTGTTTTTCTCCTTTGTGTATTATGGGAAAAATAAAGCTCACTCACAAAGGAATCTTCTTAGGGAAACTTTTACAGTGGAAAAAACACCCTACCATGTTTCTTTGATATATTTTTATATCATACAAATTGTCACCAAAGTTGTGAGATAAATGTTTTTACATGCATAAAAAAGTTATGCTTCATCTGAAAAAGAATATTTAACTGAAAAGAATATATAACAAAACATCTATGTATTCACATAGTATATTCAAATAGTTAGTTGACAACACTTAGAATATGTAATGGCTATGCCTATTTTTATTGGAAAATATTGTTCTTTACATTGTGTACTGTGAAGTAAGACAAAACAGTATACTTAATGTCATTAAAACTTCCTCTTAAAAATCCAAGAAATATGCTACTTAAATTTCAAGCTTCACTAGATTTTTGTGTCAAATATTAAATTAAATACAAAATTAGTGTCGTGCATCCTTGGATTATTTCTCAAAAGAATAAATAAAATCACAACAGTGCTTTGTTCTAGCTACTGTGGTTTCCCCCAATAATATTTAGTCAGCTGCTTTGACCTGCAAATTTGTTTTATTCTTACAGATAAAGACTTTCTTTTATGATGCATAACCTTTGCTTATTATTGTCTTGGTAAACCACAGGTCTTGTTGATAAAGTAAACCTGAATCCGAAAGACATGGGTATCTTATTTTGGTTTTCTTGCATGCATATTGATTACTTTGCTGATAAATGCTCTCTCCATTGTAATTTAGCTCCATCCCAGCAACCTCCACCGAGAGGAGAAATTCAAAGTTCTTCTGCTATCAGTCTCTCCTGGAATCCACCTGATTCCCCAAATGCCTATTGGCTTACATACAATTTATTCAGGAATGGACATGAAATCTACACAACTGAGGATCATTATCCATACAGTGAGTTTCAAGGTTTGGTGCTAAAAATTACATGTTTTGACATTGAGGATAAGTGTTGTGGTTTTCTCTATTTAGCATGGAGGGTTTCAAGCAGAGAGAAAATTACCAATCGCACTAGTAATCAAAGAAACGCAATGAAAAAGTAAATGCTTATTATTTGGCAAACAGTGATTATTAAATTTTCATAGATGAAACATGATGATCCCAGTGTTCAGAAGACTGAACATTCATGGACTTGTTTCTGTAAGGATTAATTGGTACAACATTTGATGTCAATAAATTGTTAAAAATATGGGAAATATTTTTTGCACACCATTTGACACATCAAATCAACTATGTATTTACTCAAAGGAATAGTCATACTTATGACCCTAACTAATGACTATTGCTTGTAAATAATGGAAGGGATCCAGACATTTAGCAATCTTTCATATTATGGTATATGGCATAGCAGTATCAATCCTGATTTACTGTTAGACGAAGTATAGGCTCTGATCATATGAAAAACAATCCCTTACGTTACAAATCATTGGATTAAAAATGCTCCTAACATTTTGCTTGCATAAACTAAAAAGTAAAAAATAATCTGTGATTTTTCTAATATATATTTTAAGACTACTGGAAGATAATAAAGAGATCCTTAGTTTTCTTTGGGTATACATAAAAGTTATCAGATATTTCTATTGAAGTGGATTTAATTGTTTAAAATCTCATATTAAAAATATTGTAAGCTTTAATCTAGACTTGGAATGTGAATAGTCAAGCAAATTATGAAATTTTATAAATACATTGCCATTTCCATAAATTTACAATAACATAAATTTAAATTGAGAGAAGTGCACAAATAAGCCAGGAAGACAATATTTGTATATTACTTGTTTGAAAGATTTTAAATGAGCTTCTAGAAATCACAGTAGAAGGATACTATTCTTTTTATTAAACACTTAGAAGTTTTACATACAACTTCCCCAAAGATCGAATGAAGAAATACAAAACTTTATACTCTCAGCTTTTCATATTTTTGCTTCTAGTCCTGTTTACTTTTGAACTATTTTTTTAATTAGCCCAGGAGTTTAGAGCAATGCTAATTCATTTCCATTTTGTTCTCTTGAGTACACATATTTCCAAATTCTTGATTAACACATATTATTAGTGTTAAAAACCATTTAAAACTATACTAGCATTCTATAACCTTCCTTGAAATGGTATTGGTAGGTTAAATTTTGAGTATACTAACTGAGTTAAATTTTGCGTGGTTGATATCTAATGTATTTTATTTACCATTTTCTCTAAATTCTAATGTCTCTTTTGTGCTTCAAGTCTTCTTTGAAGTTAATGGAAACTCTGAACTTCATGATACAGATTGCAAAGGGAAATGAACATCTGTCTACATCTGCCATGTTGGCAAAGCATCCCCAAAACCTGCTACTAAAATGTTCCTTTTCTTCCAAAAATCAGCATGATGCAGGTGTCCTGAAACTTAAACTTTTGTGGTAAAGAAAGAGAGGACTCATAGAAATATTGAAAATGTTTTTGAAGTTGACAGTACTATAGGGAATAGCAAAGTTAAACTTAAGAGCTATCAATGTACCATACACTCATGCTTTCTATATTTACATATTGTGATCCATTTTATATAACATTACATATAAATAGAATACTCTGGATCATTTTATGATTGCACTAATATACAGCCCCAGTAACAGTTTCTTACATAAAAAATACACATTCATTCACTAATCAGGCATTTATGTTATCCTATTAAACATGATACTATTTTCTAAAATGATATTTTTCATTAAAAAATATTCCACTTCTGGCATTTCTTGACAATCACTATAATTAATGAGGTGAGAATTATCTGCACAATGGCATTTGAAAAGTAAGAACTATTGGTTAACACTGTCAGAATGTTATATCATTCTAATAATATCCTCATGTTTATTACTCCAATTCCAGTGCATAGCTAGTATATATAATATGAAAGGGAAATACTATTTATATTCAGCTGAATGAGCACAAATTTCTGGGTTAAATAAAGGCATTAAGCATTATAAGTAGAGAATCATTGAACTTTTCAAAGAAAATTAATAGTGTTGTCTTCTAAGCAACTTTGATCATTTGGCTGAGACTATTATACAATTCTTTCTTAGAATAGAAACTTTTCCTAACTGGCCTTGCTCAAATAGTAGTTCTTGTTCTAAAATCCTGGTGTGCTGGTGCATTAAAAATTTTATATCTTTCAAGAAATTGGTTACAAGTAATAGAACTCTTGTAACGATGGAATAATGTAAAAGCTTTTGAATAATTAACTTTTAAAAACTGTTAAGGTATATTCAATGATTTTCCTAAGTAAAATTTAATTGATTTGTGTCTTCATAGGCTTTCAGAAGTAGAAAAGTATGGGAGTTAAGTTAGCATTTTGCAATTATACCTAATTAGACTTTCACACTGTTGTGATCTAGCTTGTGCAGAGGTAGTTTAGATGTCATAGATGTAAAAATTATCAGAGGCTTTTATTGGTTGTATAAGTGTTGTATGTGTGTGTGTGTGTGTGTGTGTGTACTCTGTACACGGAACCAAAGGAATATTAAATATAAGATGCTGCTGAAAATATGAAATAAAAATCATCCTTATTATTTGTGAAATCCAGATTAGATTCTAAAATCCAAGTCAATATACAATAGAGATTCCTGATCACTCCTTTTCTTCTGACATTATTTACAGTAGCCAAGTTAAAGAACCAGCCTAGATGCACATCCACAGATGAAGATATAAAGAAATTGTGCTATATATGAGTGATGAACAATGTTATTTAGCCATAAAGAAGAATGAAATAATGAAATGAAATTGTTTCATTTGTGCAAAAACTAAAGGGAGTTAAACAAAAATCCACTAGGTTCAGAGAGACATATCACACACATTATTTTTCTCTCATCTATGGAATCAATATTTTTAAAAGTGACATGCATTTTAAAAGAAGAATATCTAGGAAGAAGTGTTACAGGAAGAGGAAGAGGAAGAGGAACAATGTAGGATAGTGCAGGGTGAATGTGATCAAAGTGCATTATATGCTCTTCTGATGGTTAATTGGATATACAAGTCTTATCAATGATGGCTTCAAACCAGAATCCTCAGATTTCAGCCTCCTGAGTAGCTAGGATTACAGGCATGAGACATCAGCATCCAGCATAGATATCAAATTTTAAAGACTACAAGCATTGAGTAAAAATATCTAATGAATAAATCATAGGAACTTCACCAAACTTTTCCACCATCCAGTGGGCCATGATTGTACCATTTATCAGTCTCATCCTAGAAAACTTTTCTGAATATGTTTCTTCTTTGGACTTTAGGGCTAGTGAATTTTACCTATCTCTTCTATTTCTACATTCTTTGTAGAAATTTCTGTAATCAGTAGGAAGTCATTATAATCATTCTTCATTTTAAACTATCCTCATGTAGATTGTTTTATAGATTTTATGTGATTGGCCCCTAATATAATATTCATGCACTATATATTTCCATGGAGCATTTGTGGTGAAAAATAAAATGACAAAAGCACTATTCACTCAGAAATTCTTTCATTTTGTTTGGCTTTCTGTTATCCCTTTCCTTCAGCCACTATGATTGATGACATTTAGGGAAGGTCAGCTTCCCTCTGGCTTTTTGTAGTAGTTATTCTGAGGATTCTGGCTCATTTGTGAAGTGTGAGCTCATATCAACCCTTAGCATTCTCATGGCATTAATTGCTGATAAAGCCAGTGGACAATGTTCATTCTTAGCTTGGTCAGGTCCTCATGAACACTCAACAATCCTATCTCCCTCCAGGTTCTTGATATAGCTGAGAACTTTTGGAGACCATCCCTCCATATCCTATATCCAATCTTTGGTCCTTCCAGTGGGTGAAGGATCATCTTGCCTCAGCAGTGAAAGATTCCATAGTAGATCCCTTGGTTCTCAATATGGCATCCTCACCAATCCCAATACCAAGAAACCCCATAGAGTAAAATCAGATGCTAAATGTCTTACTGTGATATGGTATGCATATAAATAAGGCTAATGCTTTATATGAATACATGATATCTACATACATAATCCTGTTAAGGAAACTGGCAGCAGTCCTTCTGGCATTTTTCTGGGAAGAAGAAAGCTACTCAGGAGGCTGAGATCTGAGAATCCTGGTTTGAAGCCATCACAGATAGGAAAATCTGTGAGACTCATATATCCAATTGACTACCTAAAAAGCATATAATATACTTGGATCACATTCATCCTGCACTATCCTACATTATACTTCCTCTTCTTCTTCCTGGTACATTTCATCTCAATCCTACAATGTGTTTGCTTTCCCACAGAATGAGGACATTCCAAGTATATATCTAATCATATCCTCTCTCTCCCTTTCTTTTTCTTTTTTCTACTTGCTCTCTTTCTCTTTATTTCACTCTCTCACTTGTTTGCCCCTCTCACCTTTTTACTTTATGCTTTATTGGGGCTTGAACTTCAGGCCTGAACACTGGACCTCAGATTATTTGCTCAAGGCTAGTGCTTTACTATTTGAGTCCAACACTACATCGGGCTTTTTGGTGGTTCCTTGGAGATAAGATTCTCATAGACTTCCCTGCCCTGGCAGGATTCAAACTATGATCCTCATATCTCAGCCTCCTGATTGTCTCAGATTATAGGTGTGAGCTACCAGAACCCAGCAACTCTCTTTTGTGTTTTTTAAGCTCATCTTTATATATTCTTTTCTTTGCCCAATGCATAGAAATCCTGTTTATCTAGAATTTATAACAAATATCTCCGCATCTTAGCAACTATGAACAATAAGCATTATTTTATTTAATTTCGGTAGTCACAGAAGTGACCTGGTGACATACTTGGTATTTGGCACTCGCTTGTTGGTACTTGGTCTAATGTATTAGCATTTTACTAGAAAAACAGTTTTGTAAAGGAAGTAGATTTGGATGTATTTTCTTGTTACATCTTCTATCAAAAGAACACTGCAAGATGCAAGACAAATATTAAAAGAGACTTTTTAGGGATCCTTTCACTGCTAATGACATTTTTCTCCCATTATATTTAATAATAAATGTAATCAGTAATTTTATAAATCTTACTTTCAAAAATGTCACACATTGATATGTTTGATTGAATTGGTATAGGTAATGTGGTTAAATAAGAGCAAGATGATTAGAAATGTCCCCCAGGTTGTGGAATGTCATTGTCTTCTTTTTTTTTCTTTTAATTTCAGGTATTCAATACTTCAAAGATACTTTCTTGTCACCATATACCTCATATTCATATGACATTAAGACCACGAGTGTCCATGGCTCAACAAGGAGTATGGCTGTCATTTATCAGACAAAGGCTGGGGTCCCAGAGGGACACTTGAACTTAACTTATATCATACCTGTTAGTTCCAATTTTGTAACATTTACCTGGAGTGCACTCTCTAATCGCTCGGGTCCTATAGAGAAATATATTTTATCCTGCGTTCCTCTGGATAGTGTTCCGCCATGTGTTCCGTATGAAGGTCAGGAAACCTCTGCCACTATCTGGAATCTGGTCGCCTTCAGCCAGTACAATTTTTCTGTCCAGGCATGTACTAGCGGGGGCTGTTTACACAGCTTACCCATCACCGTCACCACAGCCCAGGCCCCTCCCAGAAAGCTGAGTCCACCCCAGATACAGAAAACCAGTTCCACAGAAGTTCATGCAGAATGGGCTCCACCCATGGATCCAAATGGTAAGAACTCAAGGCCTAGATTCCCCTTGCCTGATCAATAACCAGAACCTAACCATGTGGAATGGTACAGTAGGATATGGTGTCTGCATTTGTTGATATAACCATATGGTATGATCATGGAAAAATAATTTCCAAAGATGTGAGATTCTATTTCTCATGGTTAGTGGAAGGAGGCATATTTTTCTAATCTAATAACAAATTCCATTCAATTAAATTGCCTCTTAAAAGGCTAATATTAGCTTTGCTCTTAATGACATCTGCCATAACACTAAGGGTGTTTATAATTGGAAGCTCACTTATGAAATGCATTATATTTGACTGTGTCACAAGTTAGGGCACCTGGAAGCAGCAAATCTTCTCTTTTAAGCAAGCAAAAGATATAAAATAATACAAAAATATGTATCTAGGCTATCTGACTCCATTAAGTTAATTTTTATATTTGTACAATTGAACCCTTGGTTATAGAGGCCAGACATATATGGATAAATGTTTCATAATTTATATCATGTACATAATATGACAGAACCTTCATTTATTTAAGTTACTTGGTAAAAACTGGGTAAAACGTAAGTACAATACTTATGCAAATATATTAACTTAAAATTCCCAGGTTTGACGATATACAAATTGGAAGTAGAATGTTCAGATTCCCAAATAGAATTAGCCATCCTTAGTAGAAATTGTGGCTGTTCATTCTAGAAAAGATTGGATTTTAATGTGATAAATTATACCTACTTTTTGTACACCGTTTCTTTCTTTTATTTTTAAATTAAGAATATACCTTTAATAGTATTTCATGCAACCTATTAGGTAACACCTCTCATGGAACACACTCAAGGACATATGTGTGTGTGTGTGTGTGTGTGTGTATATATATATATATATATATATATATATATATGCGGGAATGAAACTCCATGCTGCAAACCCTTTACATAATCAACAGACAGTTTAATAAAATGCAAATCAGGATGCTGAAGAATTTTGATTGCTGGGAGGTTTAGTGGGCTGTAGTAGATGGATGGAAAAGGGAACAGTGGATGAATAGTCAAAATATCCAATGCATGGATGTAAGAATGGAAGTAGGAAAAACAATACAATGTGACTGGTGAGAACAGGGGTAGGTGGAGAGAATGATGAAAGAGAGCGTCTGATTAAGGTGAACTGCACACATAAATGGACCTAACAAATCTTAACAACTGTACAACCCATGTGTATTAAAACAAAAAGAACACATCAACCAGTTACTAAATTGCTATATCTGGGTTATAAAAAGTAAAATGGCAAGTGATCTAGTTAGAATCATAAAACATCCACATTCTGAATAACCTGTTCTTGCTCCACCCTAATGATGGCCCCCGTTGAAATAATTCTGCTCATTGTTGAACTTTTCTAGGAATAATTATAAGATACGAATTATACATGAGAAGACTGGGATCTACTGAAGAAAGTCGAGTGTTTCAGAGCAGCAGCTGGTTCGATCCTCACCCAGTCTCAGGATCAGCTCATGAAAATACACCAAAGCCTCCTCAAATGACTGCATTCATCACTGGCTTGGAGCCATACACCGAGTATGAGTTTAGAGTCTTAGCTGTGAATATGGCTGGCAGTGTGTCCTCTGTCTGGATCTCAGAAAGGACAGGAGAATCAGGTAATGATCAGTGCTTTGAATTCTATTTAAAACAAAGAAACAAACAACTCGGCATGCGTATAGCATCTCCTTAGCAAGTATGAGTTTAAAATCCCAAGTGCCTCCCCCCACAAAAAACCTAAATAAATGAAACAAAAAGACCATGCATGAAAGTGTGGCCTGAAATTAAAGTCCACAGTGCTGAAACACTGCATGTGGAACAGCAAGAATTGTGCCAAAAAAGAGACAATATAATGGGTTGATTACATAAGAATCTCAATATCATAAAGTATTTATAGTAAATTTTGGGGGAGAGAGTAAATATTTCAGATAGGAATTCATTTGAGGGAGGGCATATCTATAGTTATAATCTTTTAAGAATATGTTCCACAAATAGCAGTTGGCTTCCCTTCTTGGAACATATTGACCACCACCCCCATCTTGTTCCATATACATCACAGTTTATCCTTAGTCAACGAGATCTGGTACCAATTTTACAACTCTGTGCTCATTTTTCCTTTCAACCAGTGTGAGTAGCAGTTTTTACCTATTGACATGAAAATCTATACAATTCACAAGATTTCTTATAAACAATTAGCATTCGGGTAAGGAAAGAGGATACAAGTGTTAGTTTTCCTGAGAGACCTTCATTAAGGCAGAGCGTTATTTTTCATCTTCCATCTTATTCTTTACTTGACGCATGCTTCAGATTTCATTAGCATATTTAAGGAAAGGAAAGCATTTTTTGCTCTGCTTTGAATCTATAGATAGCCAAAGAAAACCTATATACCCTGATCTAAAGTTGATCTATTGGAGCTGCATAGGACGAGAGTAGTTTAGGTTGATGTCCAAGGGAACCATTTCATGAATAAAATGTACACTGTTTTAGCATCTCATAATGGGTACCAGCCATCTTGGACAAATAATAGTGCCACGATAGCACAAGTGATGAGCCATGGCGTCCTGGAAGGGGAAATTCAAGGTCAGAAAGGAAAAGTAATGGGAGAAACTGCCATGCTGGACTCTCATAATCTTATGGGTCACTGGTTAATGAAAGTGCAATGATAATACACCTTTGGTTAGCATATTTAAAACCCATATTAAGATCTCAAGGATACCAAGGGGAAAATGTATAGTGTGTATGAACCTTGGACCGATCAATCAAAACTTAGCAAAAACTTTGAGGATTTCTTTGAAGTTATTTAGAGCATTCTAGATTCAGCTCTATCTGTATAGCTAAATTTCCATGCCTTTTTTTGTTTGTTTGGTTGGTTGGATGGTTGTGGCACTTGAAATGTGGATGTGCGCGCTGTCCCTCTGCTCTTCAGCTCAAGGCTAGAGCTCTATCACTTGAGCCACAGTGCCACTTCTGGCTTGTACTCCTTAGGTAGAGCTGAGGAATCGAACCCAGGACCCCATGTACATGAGGCAAGCACTCTACCACTGAGCCACCTCCCCAGCCCCTAATTTTCCATTCTTGCCACTGAAAACATTGGTTTGGCTCAGTGAAATATTTTCCTTTCTATGAGAAATCCAGTATATCCTTAGGTACTTTTCTGAACTTTGCAGACTAAACACACTCAGTTTTGTGATTTTATTCAAATATTCAGAATACCTATGGCTTTCTGCCCCATTATCTATTAGCTATCTTTTCACATACAAATAAATTCCTATCAGATATTTTTATTTTGCAAGTGAAAATTGTATTAGCTTATAACATAGAAAGTGGGTATCTTTTATATGTACCATTGTATTCTTCTATTTTATTCAAATCTGAATTTTATGAATAGAGTATTTCAGAAACTAAAGTGTATGAGTCTGAAATTTTTTAGGGGTAGGGGTCACATGCACTGTTTTGCCAATATCTTTTTTCCTGACTAGTTCCTGTATTCATGGATGCTCCTTTGGTCTTCCCCATCTCATCCTGCTCTCTCAACATCTCCTGGGAGAAACCAGCAGAAAATATCACAAGAGGAAAAGTTGTAAGTTTTAACATCAATATGATTTCTGAACAATCACCTCAACAATCAATTCCAGTGTTCTTTACTCAGGTAATGTTATTTTTAACTGATATTCTTCCAGAGTTGACTCACATTTGACATTTTCTGACTTTACATATAATTTTGTAACAGAATTCTCCCAGTATACTCATTAAATATGGTATTTCCTTTCTCAACATGATATTATATGTACAAGGATCTCTCTATGCACACCGATTGTTTCTGATATAAGTGTATACTGAAGAAACATTAATATGCTTTTGTTTCATTAGACCTGCTCTTTCCACTTAAGTATTTTACAAGGAGTTAACTTATATATATATATATATATATAATATATAGGATTAAATTATTAAATTATATATAGGATACACAATAGTACATTTAACCAAGTCACAGTTTGTTGATTTTATATTATATTCTTTTGGAAGTATAAATAATATTGGTAAGAACATCTTGTACATATATTTTAAACATTTTTAAAGTCCCTCTAAAACAATTACTGAAAAATAGAGTTTATTACAGCTGATGACAAATGTTACAAATAATGATTCAAATGAATCATGTGAGCATAATGAATATGGACAAAATCTTGATATAATTTTACATATTGCCTTCTGGTGAGTTATGTTCAAGTAAGAAGTAATGGAATAATCGTATGCATACATAGTTACTGAGACTTTACTGTGTCTAAGAACTCATCGATTGGATATTTGTAATAATCCTGGAAAATGAAAGGGCCTTTTTAGAACTAAGGATGTACCTCAGGGCTCTCTACATAAACACATCAAAACATCTTTCCCCAGCATTATTATCCTTAATAATGAGTCTGTTAGAGTCTATGTCCCAAATTGTTCATCATCTTGAACCACAGTGTGGGTCTAGAACGGAGATTTTTCCTCTACTGCAATACATTAAAAATGGCAACCTTCCATGTTACAAGGTAACTTGGATAGAACAGTATCCAGACATATATACACTTTTGAAATAGGCTCCTTTTGGAATGTGAGGAGGTGTACCAGACATTGGCCTCCTTTTTAGTGATAGGAAATGAAAGAGATGATGTTTTTTGTTTTTTTAATTTGGACTGTATGTTCTAGACTGTCGGTGATCTGTCAGATTCTTCAATTTGACCATGATGCATTCTCACTCTCTTCAGCACATATTTATTAAGAGCTCTATACACTTGTAGCTTCTTGCTTATTTGGCCCATTTAACATGCCCCTAACATAACATATTTTACTTCTAACTAACATTATTATACTACAGTATAATAGATACTACAGAATCTAAAATATTATGCCAAATGTCATTAAACTTTGCAGCAATCTCTACTTCACATTTATTGGTGGAAACTTATTTTTTTATGATTATATAGTTTAATGACAGAGATAACTTCTGAGAAATGTATTGTTAGAATATTCCCTTATTGCCAAATATCACAGAAGTATACTTACATCAACTTAGGTAAAATAAACCAATAAATTGCCCTACATACCACTCTAAAATGATGACAAAATATAGAATAAACATGTAAACCATTAGTTATTTGCTAGCATTCTTTAGTATTATGTACTGAATGCAATTGTAGTACCATGTAAACCATAGGGAGGGTAGTTGGTTTTTTAACACCAGCATCACCCCAATATCTAATTGTTGGCTGTGAGATCATTTGTTGATAGAAATTTCTTACTTCTCTGGGCACCGGTGCCTCATAGTTACTCAAGAGGCTGAGATAAGTCCTGTGAGACTCTTATGTCCAATTAATCACCAGAAAACCAGAAGTGGCATTGTGGCTCAAAGTGGTAGAATGCCAGCCGTGAGCGAAAAAATTCAGGGACAGCATCCAGGCCCTGAGTTCAAGACCCACAACAAATAAACAAAAAGAAAAAAAGAAGTTGCTTACCATCTTTATAATGATAGGATTATGATCATTTATACTATCAGCCTGGTTCTTTGTTGACTCAGACATCATTGTGTGAAAAGTATCTATCAGTAGCCCTGAGAAAAAAAGTATTATATCCATGGTTAGTGTTGTACTTTTCTGTGTCTTTAAATTTTTAATATATATTTTTATTGTAAAGATACTATACAGAGAGGTTACAGTTATATGAGTAATGAGTATATTTCCTATTAAGCATTGTTTTCCCCTAAATATAATTTACACCAGTCTAAGCAAATTTACATGGTTCCTTTAGACCAATTCTTTGTATAATCACGAAACAAATTCTCAGATTTGTTTGTTTGTTTATGAACTATGGAGTTCTCTTCAGTCTTGTCTCTTCAAATCTGCCACTTTGATTTGAAAGTGTGTACTAAAGAGGGTATGTCAAAAAAAATGTTACTGATTGAATCTGTATGTGGTCATTTGCATGAACAAGATAATTGAGAATTGACCTCTTGTGGATATTCAGCAATATGTTTCACAGGATTTCCCCCCCTTTTATTTCTGTCTCTTTCAAGAAAATGATATGATGATTAACATAGTGTGGGGCTCTGTTCTCATGCCATGAGCTAGCAGGTGGTATCCTGCGCTGGGTTACTGTGGGCCAAGCCTGGTGGTTTCCCCTGGACTTGTTCACAGTAGCAATGACAGTGTCACCATCTTTATCTCTACCATTGGTGACAATAACCACACCACCGTGCTGCTTTATGAGGCAATAACTCGCTTTTCTCATTTATCCACTTTCAGGAAGTAGATTATCACCTCATAAAACAGTATGCATATACTATTATCAATTAAACCCTGGCTAGTTGTAATACTTTTGTTTAAAAAAATCCCTTTTGCTAATAGAAGTTGGGCTATAATTCCCTCTGTCTGAACTCACAGAACTTTGTTATGGTGGTAGTGTTTGCAGTGATTATCTATTATCTGATTTTTCTTATTATGTTTGCCTTGAAGCTGTTGCACACTGCTAAACCTCAAGACCTGTCTTATGTTGTAAATGGACTGAAACCTTATACGATATACGGCTTTACTGTTTCCCTCTGCAATGTGGTTGGTTGTGTAATCAGTGCTTCTGGAACAGGACAGACTTTAGCAGCTGGTAAGTGAGTCTTCACAGACATAGAAACTAAATTTAGAAACTAATGCCTACAAAACTTCTCTACTTTTGACATATTGTTTGTTTTATTTTTGTTCTCTGTTGCTCCCTTTCTGATGCAGATTGCTGTCCTCCTTGATATTTTTTAAACAGAAAAAAAGATAAAAATTAATATAGTCTTAGCAATATTTATTCCAGTGTTTGTCTAACCTCTATCTCGTACTTTCAATGGGGTCAGAACTACTAGCACAAAGGCAAATTTGTACCATCTTTGGATCCTTGTTTAAAGAAGGAATTCCTTACCTGAGGACTATAATATAATAAAATCATCCTAGCTAGTTTGGAGGCAGAGATTTTGAGGCTCAAGATCTGATCCCAACCAGGGCAGAAAAGTTTGCTAGAGGGCTGGGATGTAGCTCAGTGGCAAAGCGCTTGCCTAGCAAGTGCAACATCCTGGGTTCGATCCCCAGTACCAAAAAAGAAAAGACAAAAAAAAGTTTGCTATTCCATCTACAAAGGAACCAACAAAAGTATCAGGAAAGAAGGTGTAGCTGAAGGGAGAAAGTTGCCAGCCCAGCAATTGTGAGGCCCTGAGTTCAAACACAGTGCTGTATCTCCAGAGGGAAAAGAATAAACAAGTAATAGCATACACTGATTTAAAACTATCTCTGTGTGGTGTCTACTCACTGTTCTACTGTTTTGAGGTGAGTTATCCATCTGCTTTAACCTCTTGAAGACATCATTTTGGTGACATTTTAAATAGCAGCACACCCCTGGCAAGTACTCACTCCTCTGGGCTACATACCACAGAAAGCCATCACATGCCATAGTTTCTAACAGCAAACAGGCATTCTCCTCTAGAGGCTCCAATCTGTTTTTCCAAAGGCACAATAAATGAAAGGAACTGAAAGGAGGCACGTCTGATCTTAGGCACTAGATGGATTCTAGAGATCCAATGGAAGAAAAATATCTATAGAAGGAACCTCCCTGCTAGAAGTATCAATGATAATAAGTACTCTACTATTAATTAGAGTGAGTCGCGCCAATGAGCTTGCCATAGTGTGAATAAGAAATGTCTTCTGTTGTCTCCTGTGTTGGAGGTTTGGTGCCAACTGATGGACTTTGGGGAAGTGATTGCATCCTGTGTGCTCTAATTTAGTCAGTGGGTTAATCCCTCCATAGAAGATAAAGAGTTGGAGGAAGCAGGTCTGTGTGTGACTATAACTGGTCTTGTCTTTTCTGATATTCCCCCTTTTCTCTACTTCCTGTCTGGTACAAAATGAGCAGCCTCTTCCTTCACATACCTCTGCCATCATAATGTTATGCCCCAGGACATAAGGCCAAGTGGCTTTAAAACAAATGCTCTGAGATTGAGAGCCAAAATACATAATTCTTTCCCTAACGTTGTGTCTGTTCATTATTTTATCATGGTGATATAAAAGTAACTAATACGGAGTTTCTGTGTCATGGAAGAGAGTACTCAACACACCTACACCTCTGTGCAAATCACATTCACTTATGAGGGGAAAGCACACAGGTTTTGGGCCATCTCTGACTACTAGAAGGACTGGGGAGGAAAACTAAACAAAGTCACTCAATTCTTTCTCTACCTCTTTTTCTTAAAAAAAAAAAAAGAGCCTGGACACATCTCACATTTGCTGAAAGCCTCATGCTTTCACATAGGCTAGTTTTTTTATTTTGTTGTTGTTGTTCATTATGTATTTTTATTTGTGTGTTTTTGAGACAGGACTTCTCTGTGGAGCCCAGACTCCACATTCTTGCCCCAAATTCTTGATCTTCTTGTCTCAGCCTCTTATGTTCTGAGATTACAGGTATACATGGCCACACCAGCCATATTTAGCTATTGCTATATTATTCATGGGATGATAGGCAATTTTCTAAATTAAAATTTTGCATTATCTTTATTTTAAATTTTAAAAATGTATGTACAGAGAAAAGGAAAAGCTGGAAAACAAGGGTTTGGCTTTCAACTCAGCCATTTACTAATTGTGTGGCCTTGTGTGAATTATGCAAGCTTTGTTTTTGCTCTTACCTTAATTTTGTTTTGAGTTTTCCAGTTTATAAATGAGGATATAATATTTTATCAAGTTTTTATGAAGAATAAAATGAATTAATGCATTATTTAAAGCAGTATTACCATATAGCACATTCTCAGCAAAAAATTTGGTATTGTGATTATAGTCAGATTATATATTTTTAACAAATGTATAGGAATTACAGAAATTTCTATTGTTTCTCAGTTATATATTATTACAACATTTATGTAAGAACCAGAAAGAATGACATTGCCCCATTTGTTAGGAAATGGAAAGACTTGGAAAAAATTATATCCAGTGAAGTAAGCCAGGCCCAAAGAACATAGGTCCCATGGTTTCCCTTATTTGCAATATCTAGTATATATCTGAGTCAAGCAGAAAAGGTCAGATAAAGTGATGTTAGGGAAATGAACCCTAAGATATGTACTCAAATGTTTTTTTTCTTTCATGCGATTGTTCCTAACACATTTCTAAGATTATTTCTTCATTGCTTTGTATGTCCCTCCCCCACAGTATAACCCCTGCTTTCACTGTATTTGATGTCGGTATAATTTGTGGAGGGGAAGGGGAAAAACAAATCGTTTAAATAGTGATACAGGTGGACCCATTGCAACAATGAGATGTACAAGTTGTTATGTCGAAAACGAACTTTACAACTTTGGTGTGTGTGGGGGGAGCGGAGAGTATTGGGTGGGGGGACAGGGAGAATATGGGAAGGGATGGGAAGGGGAAACAAAGGAGGAGGCCACAATGCTTGATAAGAAATGCACTCATTATCTTGCTCATGTAATTGTAACCCCTCTGTACAGTATTTTCACAATTATATATATATATATATATATATATAGAGAGAGAGAGAGAGAGAGAGAGAGAGAACAGTCATAAAACTTAGTTTATTCTGGAAAATAAAAATGAATGAAACTTTAGAAAGCCTTTTTTTTTTTGGTCAGTTGTGGGGTTGAACTCTGGGCCTGGGTGCTGTTCCTCAGCTCTTTAGCTCAAGGCTAGCACTCTACCACTTGAGCCACAGTGCCACTTCCGGCTTTTTCTGCTTCTGTGGTACTAAGGAATCAAAGGCATGCCTCATGCATGCAAGGCAAGCACTCTATCTTCCAAGTCCTTTAGGAAGCCTTAAATCTGATGGGAGATTTAAAAGAAAAATTTCTTCAGAAAGTCTGTCATTCACAACTACAACGTACATTTCAAAACTTTACCAACCAAACTATACCCATTTCAAATCTGTTGTTTTTGTAATATGGACTATGAGCCCATCATTATTACATTTACATCATTACTACATTTTCTTGCAATGGCTTGATTGTGAAAGCACCTATTACAAGCTGAATATTTAAAGTACTGTAGGAGGATTGCTAGTGAACATAATGGTTGGCCAAGAAGTTGACATCTAGCAGGTAGAACTGATATGATAGGCCTGTGCAAAGGATTCTCAGGCAGATTGATGCAAAGTTGTAAGAACAGAAAATGATATAGATGACTTTTGTGGGGAGACTGGGAAATTATCTAGTTAAATGACATTTACTTGGGCTGTAATAGTTATTAAAGGTTTTCCAGGTCTTTTTTTTTTGGGGGGGGGGTCCGGTCGTGGGGCCTGAACTCTGGGTCTGGGTGCTGTCCCTCAGCTCTTCAGCTCAAGGCTAGCACTCTACCACTTGAACCACAGCATCACTTCCAGCTTTTTTCTTTTTGCTTATGTGGTGCTGAGGAATCAAACTCAGGGCCTCACGCATGCAAGGCAAGTGCTCTACCACTAAGCCACCTTCCCAGCCCCACAGTCTTTTTTTTTTGAGAGTCAGTTTTTATTATTTTATGTGTGTTTATGCTACAATACTTATTTTTCAAATTTTATTGCAAAAGTGATATAGAAAAGAGTTACAGTTACATAAGTCAAGTGATGAGTATATTTCTTTTTGAACAGTGACCCCCTCTTTCATTTTCTCCCAGTTTTTCCCATCTTCATCCCTTTCCCCAATGTTGTGTACTTCTGTACCCTTTGTCTTGTATATAAGTTTATATGCTTTGGGAAGGAAGAATGGAAGCAGAGAAGCATGGGACAAAGGGTGAATCCATTCAGCAGTGATACTCATTAGACACTATGTTGGAAGTGAACTATGATAACAGTCTTGTCAGACATGGTACTCCCATTAAATAAAATTGGAAACACTGATCATTTAATAGACATATAGTAGGTTTTTTTTAACACATTTGGGTTTAGACAATGATAGCCAAACAGTCTCAGAAGCTGCAAAGTTAGAGCTTAAAATAGGGTTAGGTTTGTGATTCTATCCATAGAGATGGAAAAGTGTGGATGAGAATGAACTAGTGAGGACAGAGAGATTTTACAAACTGAAGCTGAAAGAAGATAGCTCAGCAAAGATTTGTATTTAGGGGGAAAGAAGAAGTAGAAAAAATGGAGACATTTCCAGGAGATACTACAGGAAAAGCCCATGGAGAAGAGAGAAGACAGGATATCCATTCTGTCATAAACCATGGGAGCAGGCAAGGCTAGCATTAATAAACGTGAGATGGGGTCTCTGAAGACCCTCTGGGGAGTGCTGTAATTAGGATAGCCAGAGTAGGAGCAGAAATAATGTAGAAAATGGAGCAGTGGCAGGAGATGCAGTAGAATATTTTTAAACATATGGTTCGTTGATGCATTGCCAAAATTTTCCATGTGCCGAATTTCCATGAAAAAGTTTGCACTAGCGTCTGTTCCCTGTAGAACTTTCTTTGCTGGAATGGAATTTGTTCAAAGGTTTTAGGGAAAAAAATAACATTTTTTCCCTTAATTCCTTCATATACTCTGTCAGTTATTTCAATTTTCATCTGCCAAGTAGAAAATAAAATCATCGGCATGACAGTAATAGAGGAAATATTTTATTATAAAATGTACCATTTTTGATTATTCTCAGATCCATAAAAAGTGACTTATTTTTACATGATTATAAGGAAAAGCCCAAATGTTTTCAGCAGATGAATAAATTTTATTATCTAAATTTTCCCAAGATTTAATATCTAAATTAAACTCATGGACATTAAGTCATAGAAATATATACAGTGTAAAGATCAATACTTACAAGTAGTTAAGTTGGTTTTAAGAAAGGGCTAAAACTTGAGTTGCTTCCTTATGATCTTTCCTGCTCTGTTAATGTATAGTAACAATGCTTCAATTTGGAGGAAATGTATTACTATAGTAAATAATACATACATGGGAAATGCAATTCTGAAGTATAATACAATGATAGGATCTCATTAGCAGAGATGAAAGATGATGTCCAATAACCATTCAAAATTTTTGAAAAAAGAAGTATCAAACATCTGAAGTGACATTTTGCTTTTTCAAAGCATCGAGTCAATGGGAAAGATGTTTTCTCTTTCGATCTTAGTTGCAAAAATCAATAGGTACAGATAAGGTTTTGTTTGAGTGGGACTTATTATTGCCTCTTTTTTCCTCAGAAGTGATTTTCTCCCAAATAACGATTATAATGGGTGCATTTCATACTGAATATTACAATGTTGCTCTGTTGGGTTTTGATGCTTGTGACAGTCTGAGGACTGGTTATCCTATGCATGTACTTGTCTCTCCATTGCAAAAATTTTTTGTTAATGTTCTTGGTGGCTTGGAGTTTGTTTTGAGGTTTGTAGGAATATTGAGTTGATGAACTCTTTAAAGAGTCCTTATTATTATTTTAATTTTTAGATTACATTTTTTTTGGTGATGGTGGCTTGAACTCAGGACCTGGGTGCTGGAGCTCTTCCAGTCAAGGCTAGTGCTCTATCACTTCAAATCACAGCATCACTTCCAGTTTTCTAGTAGATAATTAGAGATGAGTCTCTCAGACTTTCTTGTTCAGACTGGCTTTGAAGTACACTCTTCAGATCTCAGCCTCCTGAGTAGCTAGGATTACAGAAAGAGCCGCAGAAACTGAGAACGCTTATTCCCCACATCCTTCCTTTTTAAAAGTTTAATTTTATGATAAACATGGTATATAGAGGGCTTAAGGTTGCATGAGACAGGTAATGAGTATATTTCCTTTTGAACAGTGTCATCCTCTCCCTCATACTCTCCCAATTTTTCTCTCCCCCAACAAGGTGTATAGTTCATTTCCAGCATAGTGTCTAGTGGGTT
The DNA here is from genome assembly GCF_000151885.1 of Dipodomys ordii. Lineage (NCBI taxonomy): Eukaryota > Metazoa > Chordata > Mammalia > Rodentia > Heteromyidae > Dipodomys > Dipodomys ordii. Next base: position 4,809,456 of record NW_012267242.1, on the reverse strand, counting down.
TCTATGCTGAATCGGTTCTCCCTTTGTTCCTCTGTTTCTGTTTCCCCATCCCCTCCCCAGATCAGATAAACTTATACATAGGGCAAAGATTACAGAAATAAAAAACAGTGAGACAAAGGAGGGGGTAACAATGCTCAATAGGAAATGTACTCATTACCCTACTCATGTAACTGTAACCCCTCTATACAGTATCTTTACAATAAAAATATATAAAAAATGGAAGAAGGGAATAAACCAAAGAAAAACAGGAAAGGAGGAGAAAGAGGAAGAAGAAGAGGAAGCGAAAGAGGAATAAAGAACTGTAAACAGTATAATAAGAAATCTCTTGTTTCCATTTCTTGAAGTTCATTTCGATAAGCATCCTTTTATATGGTCATATGCACATTGCTATTGAGCCCTTGTGTTCCTTGCAAAGATGACCCTTTTAATTTGAGAAAGTTGTGCTTTTTCATGACTCACAAACTGAATCCAGTTTAAATTTTTTAAAGAAAATTCTTGACCATTCCTGGTCAATTCAATATTACTTTTGCCTGTCATAAATGGACCTCCATATTACAAGTGCTGAAGTTTCCCAGCTACCATTCAGCAAATCAAGAGTCTTGTATTAGGTTTTCTCTCTGAGTCTAAAGTGAAATGTAGAGTCAGTTGGCTCCTGGGTTGCAAATACACATTGTTTCGCATGCAGGTACATAAGTCTTTTGGTTGTGAATTGGACCCAGAGTGATTAAACAAGCACTCTTAATATGTTAATTTATAATTTTAATTACAACAATCTTGTATATATAGTCATTAGTGAATACTAATACAAATATTTTTCTGCCTTTTTATTCATAATGCATAAACCAATCATCCAGTTACTTCTTGGAGGTTGCCTGTTTTTGTTTCATAAAATACAACCTTTGTTCTTAGTTATGAATGCATTTTCTTCTTTCCTGTCTTGAATAATCCCTTATTAAGCTAGTCACTTTCTGCTCCATGCTAAAAAGGAAAAATTATCATGCAAATGTGGCATGCCATATTAAAAAAGCACATTACCAAACACTTTCTCATTGCTGTCCTTCAATTAGTTTCCCTTCTTTGAATTTAATTCCATTTGTTGTTAAACTACTGACTTGATGTATGGATTCATGAATCCGAGGCTGATGCCAAGAAAGAGAAGAATTAAAAAAAAAATCAAAGCCTCTTGGACGAGCCACAGAGGCGGGCTGAAATGAATTTGCTTCACCTTTTGACAAGAACACTTGAATAGCACTGGAATCCTCTGATGATTCAACTTGGCTAATTATCCAATTATTTATTCCAAGAATAAAGGGAGCATTTTACAATTAGAGAAGTGTAAAGCAGCCTGAGAAATTCAGCAATGACAGATGACTCAAGTAACTTCTAAGATAAACAGTATCTGTGGAAAAAAATAAAAACAAAACCTTGTCTCGGCAAGTGTTTGCAGGCTGTAGTTCTATGTCTTAGCAGCCATGAAATCCCCAGTACACTGAAGGTTTGTTTTTTGTTTGTTTGTTTGTTTGTGTATTTTTGCTCTTCCAATAGAGATTATTTTATACTTGTAACTACCATGTCAAATTTCCATGACTCTTCAGCAGTGTTGAAGTTGTATTTCCCTTGATTAAAAGCTTTTGGTTCAAAGCAATACTTTTTAATTGCCTAATGATATAAGTCAGTTCTTAGGAAAGAACCGCACATTTAGGAGTTCATTTGCAATATAACTGAAAAATTCATTGCATGGCAGTAAAACAATTTACTGTTAATTACAAGGAGAAGAATTTGCTGTAGCATGCCCACAGATTGCCATGAATCATGCAGCACTCCTAGAGATTTATAACAGATGTGTAAGTGGGATGAATTAGCAGGGTTTAATAACAGAGACACAAATCATGTAGACTTCAAGGAGCTTTAATTGATATACTAGAATGTGACGGGCATGAATCACTCAGCCATTCAACAGCACTGTAACATATGGTCAGCTCAATATGCTGCATCTTAAATCGGTTGGTGAGTCGTTGGTTGGCCCATATGGTGGAAGCAATATATTTTTCATGATTAAAAAAAATACATCCTGTTTTTAAAGAAATATGATTGCAAAGCATGTTTCTTATTGAACAGTCACCTGAATGCCAAACTGGTGGTGTTATTTAAATTATATTTTTTAAGCCTGGCAGCTCGTCCCAATGAATAGAGGTTACTCCTTGTAATATGAGATAGAGAGACACCTTATGAGAACCAAGCAGGTGCGGATTGGCACGCTTGATTCCCACCAAGCCGAGGGAAAACACTGTGGATGGTAGCTGGGGTTGTCAGAGAAACCTTTTCAGATGAAGCAAAAGAAAAATCTTTTTAAAAAATGATATCATTTGTAAAGAAACTTAGGAAAGCTCACCTTGCAAAAGAGCATAAGATGAATTTAATGGGTATCATTGCTCAGTATGGGAAGAGAAGGGGCTGTAATAAAACTATGGCCCCCTAATGTATGTAGCATTTATACTCTCTTTGTTTTTACTTTATTTATTTATTTTGGTGTGTGTGTGGGGGTCTGCGTGCGCGTGTGTGTGTTTTTGCATGCATGCCAGTACTGTGATTTGAACTCAGGTCTTCATGATCTTGTTTAGCTTTTACTCTGAAGGCTGGTATTCTACTGCTTGAGCCACATGTCTACTTCTGGGCTTTATGTTATGAATTGGAGATAAGAATCTCATACACTTCTCTGCCCATGCTGGTTTTGAACTCTGATCCTCAATAGTTAAAATAACAATTGTGTACCTCCAGTGTCCAGCTATACTGGCTTCTTAATTCAATATTTGGTCTTTTGGAAGCAATGAAAGAAACCCCACTAAAGCACTGGCAGGTCATCCTTTGGATAAGACCACAATTTGGTGTCCTTCCTGCAGAGTTATTTCTGTGGGTGGAAGCAGGTATCCTGCTTGAAGACCATCACTGGTAGTGTGCAAATCTGTTTTTATTGGAACTGAGATCTGGCAGCTTTCAGAAAAGCTTTTGCAGCATTAGTAAATTTGACAGACTTGAAAAAGGAATATTGCAGCCTCCGAACTGTGCTGCCAGGATTTAATGTCAACAATTAAAATTTATTTTGATCCTTACCTAGTGTTTATTACTGTTTGTATACACAACAGACCTTACTAATACAGAGCTGCACTATTAGATGGAATTACCATCTGTTCAGAGTGAAATGCTGGCATCTGTCTTAGATGCTAAAACTAAAATGATATTATTTCTAACAAAACAAAATTAACTGCTTTTTACTCATCACCTTCTACTCGAAGTGTGTGAATGCATCCAAGGTAAAGGCTTTATTTATTTACACATATTTTTGTGCATTGAAATACATAATGACCTCAGTTGCCAGGTCTTCTTAATCTAAAAGCAGACTTTCTCAAGTTTCCTATTGGTCTTCTTAGCTATAGCAACAATACTCTTAGCCTTTCTGAAAGTTCACTCTTAGCTTTATAATGAAGTTGCTGTAGATCCTATAACAACCATTAAAATGCCACAGTTAAAATACATAAAAAGTAAAAAATGACTGAATCAGACAGGCTGTAGTCGCATTTTGACATAGGAGACCCTCCCTCCCCGAAAAATCTTGCAAACAAAGAAGTTAAATAGACAAAAATTCATCTGAACAAAGTTGCTGTAAGTCCCACAGTGACACCTTTAGGAAGATATAAACTGTATCATCTCTGATAGGTTATTTAACTTTTCTTCCTACACAGACGCATATAAAAGATGTATAGTTAACTCACTTCCCTTTTCTTTTGGGAAAAGCCTAAGCATCCTTTTTGTTTTAAGTCCTTAGCTTTTTTTTCCTTTTCTTACCATTAGAAATTTTGAAGGAGCAAGGACAATGGTTCTTCCTGATGTTCGATCACTGAGATGTTACTTTCTGAGAATCGTAGCCTTCAATTCCATATATCACAAAATAATAAATCGTGTCACACCAGCCTTTAAAGCATGTACATAGTGCATTAACTGTAACTGTAGTACATTTATTTGTGCTGGAGGAGACTTGAAAATGATTAAAAAATCAATACTTTGCTGTCAGAGAAGCAAGTGTTACGATGCATTTAAGTAGTTAATTGCAAAAGGCTCATAAAAGCTTCAAGTTTGGGTAGCAGGGATGCCATAATTACAAGCCAAGCTCCTACCTTTCATGAAAGGGGTGGGCTTTAGGGAACAGCAGTCACTGTAATCTCTGTAACCATTTTGAGCAATCTCGAAATCATGGATCCTTTGTCCTAGTTACCTCTCTCTACGATGCTAGTTGTATATGAAGTTTTCAGTGATCACCAGAATGATGGTGAGTTGAAGCCTGGCTCACTCACCAAGTCCACTTAAGTTCTCTAAAAGCAGTGCTTGTCTTTCTTGATGACTCGGAACATTTAGGTGAAGCTGCTAAGAAGTGAAGGAAAAAAGTTACAAGGTTCTCTTCATGGTCTTCTCAAAGGTTCAGGGGATCCCTTTGAGAAGTGTTTCCTGAACTATTCAGTTGGAGGATTTTCCAACTAGAGACATCCTAGACATAGCCCCATCTCTTACTCTCACAAATGAGAGAGACTGAAACAGAGAGATCAAATACTGGATTGGCCAGTGTGTCATGATATGGGTCCATAAGAGCTAGTTTAGAACCTAAATATTATCCTTCTGCTGGTTTGTGCTACTGTGTGTGTTCTTCTCTAGAATGTGACCAGTAAACAAGGAAGGAACGGACAATATATATTTCACTGTCTTCTCTCACATCTGGAAATGAATGGTCAACAAAGTAGCATCAGGTGACCTCTTTAAGTTGTGGGAAGAAGTCTTCCCTTTCCTGAGCACTGATCAGTGAGCAGTTGTGACACAGTGGCTGCTGAGACATCATATTTTTGTCCCTAGGATACCTCAGCACACTCTGGCCCCACCACCTTATAAAAGTCTCTTGACTTACAGTGTTTGGCAAATTACACTCCCTGCCACAAATTCTCATCTTTGAGAAAAATTGGAAATTATTTTCTATTGAGAAAGTACCTAGAAATGTCAGTCCCATGTTAGTCTGTTCCCCGAGTAGGCATTTTCTCTGTAATAGAAAGTAGATGATATTTTACAATAAGAAATGATGCAGCCATGTAATCTTCATAGACAACACATTCTTCCTTAAAAACAAATGATTACAAAGACATGAGTGCCAGTAATAACTTCACAGTTCTCTTGCTATGATGCTCCAAACTTCACAGGACATAAATTTTGCAAGAATAAATTTATTCATTATGATACGCTATTAATCAGATTATAAAGTAATAATGCTGCATGAAGAATGTAGATTAGCACAGTATTTTATAAAAGGATCCCTATGAATACAAGAGACTAGAGATTCGATTACAGGGCTATTGAAAAAATACAAGAACATTGCAATTTTGTTCCAAATAAAAACAAACATTCTGTTTTATTCTTTGACACGATAGCTGTTAAAAATGCACTTCATGCTTTATATTTAAGAGGGTTGTCTAAGCAAACAAAGGCAGGTCTTGAATACAGATGAATTTTGTTCTTCTGTGATATGTAATTTGAAAGATGTGTTGTTATCTAGTAGCAATAGTGCCTTACATATTTGTATTCAAATTTGTTTTATAAACTCAAGAGTAATTATGTGTTTGTGTGGTATGAGCAGTTATTGTTAAAGCTTTGCACTGAAATTTTAGACTCATGATGTACATAGTAAAAGAGAGACAGATATAAATTTTAAGAGATTCGTCTAAAATCTGGACAGAATTGGAAATTAAGCAGTAGAATATAATCTCCAAAAGTAAACATGACCCTCACCATTATTCTATGTGATCTCTTAATTTGTTCTTTTGTAATTAAGTGATGTTTAAAACATTTATTGTATCTATAATCACTTCAACAATCTGGCAAATAATCCTTGATTATCCCAGTTCCTCAGTGCCTTGCTCCCTCGGTGTCTCTGTCTCTGTTTCTGTCTCTGTCTCTGTGTGTTTGTATGGGGAGGGCACAGTCTACTTTAATTGATCTATAGCTTCAACTTAATGCTTCCTTCTAGTCTCAGAGGAACTTAGCAAAGGATAACATCATAGAGTACTCCTCCTTTCAAGCAAACTTGGTTGACTCCTCTGTGTGATACTATACAATACACCAGCTGGAGGGGTTCTTTTTCTATTTCTTTTCTTTTTTTTCTGTGGAAGGATAAAATGTACACCATGGTTCCACTCATTCTCTATAGGAGACTTCTTGAAAACAGTCTAATTTCTTGGTGGCATAATTCCTTGTGAACTGAAAGACTATTCCACAACTTGTTAAAGGTCTGAACGGTCAATGTTAATTTTTGCGCATGCTGAATAAAAGAGTGCCCTAATTAATTGAAATCTATTTGCCAAATTTGAACAAAGATGTGCTCTTACTTTTAGTTGGTATTCTATCTTTCCTTGTTGGTTTCTTGTTTTACTCTGAACTTATAATTTTAATTAAGTAGTGATTGTAGATTGTGCTATCCTGGCAGAAAGGATTCTGAAATTCATAGTTGTACTGCCTGCATCCAGCAGGGCAGTTAGAATACAAGAGTAGCAAATATTAATTGAGGAAGTAAGTGCTTTTTTTAAAAAAAAAGTTTTGTTCCTTTTTTAAAAAAATTTACTTTTATTTTTTTTGTAAAGGTGATATACAGAGTGGTTACAGTTACATAAGTAAGGTTATGAGTACATTTCTTATTGAATGTTGTTACCCCCCCCGCCTCATTTTTCTCCCACAGGGTGAACTAATCCAACAAAAATGCTAGGTTGGAGCCAGGCACTGATGGCTCACGTCTGTAATAGTACTCAGAAGGCTGAGACCTGAGGATCACAGTTCTAGGCCAGCCCGGGCAGTTCCTGAGACTCTTATCTCCAATTAACCACCAGAAAACTAGACGTTGCGCTGTGGCTCAAGTGGTAGAGTGCTAGCCTTGAGCTGAAGCGCTGAGGGACAGCACCTGGCCCAAAGTTCAAGCCCCATGACCGAAAAAAAAATGCTAGGTTGGAGATAACTCTATGACTTAGTCGTGGGGGGGGTACTGCCAAGGAGTTGGGGAGAAGAGAAACTGAGGATGCTTTTTAAGTAGTGAAATTCTCTTGTTTGTAAGACATACATGAATTTTAGTCATGCTTCTTAAAACTTTTGGTTAAAATGGAATGAATCTAGGACATTTGTAGCATCAGTGAAAATTTTATTAGTTAGTTCGGAGCTTCCCATACAAAAAAACATCAGACCCCCTACATCCCAGAACTCTGGAGAATCTGAAGTCAGAAATGAAAAAAGCACAAAAAATAATAGGACAGTTCAAAATACTATGTTTGTATTTCTGAAAGCAAAAGAAAGAAAGAAAGAAAGAGGGGCTGAGAAAGTGGCTCCATGGTAGAGTGCTTACCTTGCTTGCATGAAGCCCTGGGTTCGAGTCCTCAGCACCACATAAGCAGAAAAAGCCGGAAGTTGTGCTGTGGCTCAAGTGGTAGAGCACTAGCCTTGTGCTGAAGAGCTGAGGGACAGCACCCAGGCCCAGAGTTCAGGTCCCATGACCAACAAAAAAAAAGAGAGAGAGAAATTGGGAGATTAAAAAGTCAGCATGTAATTGGTCCTGCATCTATATTTCTGAGCTCAAGACTTAAAAAAAAAAAAGACAGCACTTTACCCTTCCCAAGTTAATCAAGAATGGCCTGCTAAAATTTTAATATAATGTTGGATTTCAAACACTGAAAACAAACTTACTGAAAGAAGTTTCTGGATAACTTACTCTTTTATTTGGGTTTAAATTAGTTTGAAATAGGATCATAGATTTTAGAATGAGATCTTTGAGAACTTACCAATTAGTTGATTCTTGGCAGGAAACAGCAAGAGAAATCATGCAGATAATTTTGAAATATATATATATTTAAATACATATATAGTGGGTTTTAGTGATATAAGATGATCAGAATTGTAATTTTCTTTTTAAGCTGCTGAACTTTCTGCTCAGTGCTTTTATTCTCTACTTAAAGTTAAAATAGAATCACAGAGAATTGTTTCCTAATTGTTTCTCTTTAGAAAGCCAGAACCTAAAAGGTAACAAAATTTTTTCTCAGTTCTTTTAATGCGAATTTTCTTTCACGGTTTAAGGGTTTCAAATTATTTCATTTACATCATTGAGATTTATGTTTATTGAAATAGGTCATGACTTTGCATAAGGCTATGGTAACACAAACACAGCTAAAAATCCACACACAGCCTTGGATGGGTATCTTTAGTAATACTGTAGTGATTATGACATCAGTCCCTTTTTGTGCAGACATGGGCCCTTAGAACTCCAAGCTTGTGACCACCGCGGATGGTATGGTATGGTGACTTCAGGACCAGTGACTCTCTTGGTTACTTCAGGGCCCTAAGAGGTGTCCAGAATATATATGTCTAGATTGGTGTTTATGCTCTGTCTAACCTCCGGAATGACATATACTTCTTCATTCTCAATTTAAATCAAGCCTAGGACATCAGAAAGATGATTTTCTTGCCAACCAAAGTGTAGAGATGGCAGATAACTCTATAATAAGATATTTCTTCACATCATAAGTCACATGGGAGGTGCAAACTAAAACAAGACGCCACTAGACATCTTATATGGGGATTACTGCTGGGTGCCAGTGGCTCAAGCCTGTGATCCTAGCTAGGTACTCAGGAAGCTGAGATCTGAGGATTGCTGTTCAAAGCCAGGCCAGGAAGGAAAGTCCATGAGACTCTTATCTCCAATAAATCACTCAGAAAACCAGAAGTGGCACTGTGGCTCAAATGGTAGAATGCTAGACTTGAGCTCAAGAGCTGAGGGACAGTACCCAGGCTCAGAGTTCAAGACCTAAGACCAGCAACAACACCAAAAAAACATTGACATTACTGACACCAAATGCTGTTGAGGATATGGAGAAAGAGGAACCCTCATTCATTTCTGGTGGGAATGTGATATGGTTAAGGCACTGTGGAAGACAGCTGGGCAGTTTTACACACAACTTAACCTGCTCTTATATGATCCACTAATTATGATCTTTGATACTTCTACAAGATGCTGAAATGTTACATCTACAGAAAAATTTGCATACACACTTTTTATGGTAGTTGTATTAGTAATTGTCAAATGATGGAGTTGACCAAGACATTCTTCAGCAGGCTAATGGATAAATTATTCATAACAATTAATGGAATATTACTTAGTCCTTAAAAGAAGTGGAATAACCTAAAATGTATATTACTCAGTGAAAGAAACCAACCTGAAAAAGATGCACATGATGGAATACCAATTATTCGAGCAAAGGCAAAAATCTGTGGGTATGATAAAATGATGTGTGATTTCCAGGGACTCAGCATAGGGAATAAGTAGCTGGCATAGTGAACATATTCTGTATCATATTCGAATACTGTGACACTATAATGCTAGATATATGTAATTATATAGTTATCCAAACCCATAGAACATGATGCAATATATTATATAATTATATATAATGTGGTAACATTAATATGAATGTATAGATCATTAAATTTCACTAGTAAATGTAAATAAAGTATTAAAATAATTGTTCATTAGTTGGCATGAGTTAATAATTTAGCCCTGCCTAGTTCTTCTCAGGCCCTTCTACTTTCTCTTTCTTTCCTCAATTAACCCAGCTCAATCATTTCTGTTACCTGTTCAAACTCTATGATTTATAGCACCAAATTGACACATCATGTTAATACAACAGGATCTGTCTTTTGTCACCAGGATAGTTATGGGCTTCTGTTTTTCTAGAGGATTTTTGTAGCTTTGGAGAGAAGGGGCGCTTCCACTCAGGCCAGGGAAAGTCTCCAAAGGAAACAAAACATAAGCCTTTAGAGACCAGTGGGTGCAGAACCTGGTCGTTAGGACACCTCCTAGCTTGGTAGGACTCAGTGTACATCAGGAGTGACAACCACCAGGTATAGTAGCTGCCATCAGTCAGAAAAATATTGAGAGATTCTTTAAGAAAAAAAAACGAAAACAAAAACACAAAAAACCTGTCATCTAAACTTGAAAGTTCCATGTTAAGCATTTATTAACATTATTTTAAATTCTGTTTGGTCCACAATACAGAGATATGCTCTGTATTGTGGTTTTTATTCTTAGTTACCTTTGAGGTCCACTGTATATTGTATCTTCAGTTCTTAGTCCCCTGTAAATTCTTGTGACCACAACTTACTTGATTTGAGTGTCTAGATGTGTGTGTGTAGGTATGAACGAATAGATGTCCAGAGCTAGGAGACAGATTCCTAAATGTAACACGTGTTTTTAATGTTCAGCACCGGCACAGCTGAGGCCACCTGTGGTAAAAGGAATCAACAGCACCACGATACATCTCATGTGGCTCCCACCGGAAGAGGTGAATGGGCCCCCTCCTCTCTACCAGCTGGAAAGGAGAGAGTCGGCTCTGCCAGCTTCGATGGCTGCCATGACCAAAGGAATCCGCTTCATGGGAAATGGGTATTGTAAATTCCCCAGCACCACTCACCCCCTCGGTACAGACTTTACTGGTAAGCAAGTATATTTGATACGGCTTCGTTTATCAGAGACTAAGCTCCAATGTGATGTCAGTTATTTTGCTATTACATTACAGTGAATGTTTCCTGTGTCTATTTGTAGAAATGTTCTTTTATAACTAGACCCTGATTGTGTCCACATAGCCATCCATCCCTTACATATTCTGGTGGAGAGTGGGTCAGGGAGCAAATGATACCAGTGGAGGAAAGAAAGGAAAAGAAGGAAGTGGAAAGACAGCCATAATGGATCCAAGCATGCCACTTACTAAAATGTGTTTCTCAGAATATTACTCAAGGAGTATAGTGGATGAATGGACTTGAGAAACAGATCAACTTATCTGGGCTTCTCAATGGATACCAGGTCATTGAAGCAGGCAAAACAAATAACAAAGATATCCCACTCTATTATGGTTAAAGTTTCCTAACAAGTCATTGAGGTATTTTCTCCCTTTCTTTTCTTCGAGAAACACTATTAATATTTTGGGTCTTGTGGAAAGTCACCTAAGGAAATCTAATGTCAGAGAATATATGCTTCTCTGGGCCAGGATTATGTTGAAGCAAATGAGGATTTTGTTTCAGGCAAGAAATACAAAGGCACTGAAAAACTCATTGTTACCATCAGTAATACTTTAATGCAAACCCCTCTAACCCTTAAATCCACACAAAACATTATAGGTAGGTTTGGGCCCTCTACCTGTATTACTTACTCTGTTCTCACCCTTAATCGTATTAGTAGTCTGAATGGCTATGGTATCTATTTCTTACTATTCCTCGTAGTCCCATTCCAATGTATTATATAAAACAGTGATGACTCATTCATACTACACATTTCCAATTTTTAGAAAAATGCAGGAGTTCAGGATGGTGGAAGATATTTGTAATCCAATTTAGGAGTCAGAGATCAGGAGGATGAATTTGAGGTTAGCCCAGACAATATTTAGCCAAGATATCATCTTAACAAACAAGCCCTATGAGAGGTGTAAGTAAGAAAATGGAGGTATAAAGTTGGCATAGATAGATAGATGCATACATGCATATATACATACATAAATAGATGATAGAATACAAAATATAAAATATATATAATTCTATGAACTCCAGAAAGTATTTATTTAATGTATGAGAAAATCCTTTTTGTAGCAAACGGGAAGTCCTTAAAATATGGCTTATGGACAAGACAAAGGAATTTGAGCTCTAAAATAAAGTTCAACTATCTTTTAATTTTACCTAAACTAGTATATAATTTGCATTTTCAAAGTACAAATCATTATGTGCCTCTGATATATGTTTGTAATGAATCATTTTAGCTGATAATATTGAGGTTGATCATGCTTAACCCTTAGTATACAAAAATCATTACTTCATATTAGAAATTGCACCATTGAAATCCCCTAAAACTCAACTTCTCATTAATATTCTTATAATGTGGGAAAGAGCTGGCATATGGAAAGGAATGTGTTTGGCACACATGGCTCATGCCTGTAATCCTGGCTACTCAGAAGGCTAAGATTGGAGGATCAAGGTTTGAAATCAGTCTGGGTAGGAAAGTCCATGGAAACTCTTATCTTCAATTGGCCAGCAAGAATCCAGAAGTAGAGGTGTGACTCAAGTTACAGAGTGCCAGCCTTGAGCAAGAAAGCTAAGGGATAGTGCTCAGATCCTAAAATGCAAACCACAGTATCAGCATTAATTAATTAAAATGTACTGCATAAAGAATGCTTATTTTTTTAATGAAAATAGAAATCGCCTCCTCAGTACATTCTGCTTGTGATGTGTTTCTTCCAAGAAAGAGTATTTGTTTCCATTCAACTAGGTCTAGCTGTGGCAGAAATGACAGCTTGAATTTGCAGGCTATCCTGCACACAGATTTTTATGGGATCACCTGTAAGACAGAGTGGCCAGTCCACTGCTGATAAAGTAAGCCATCTTAGCTATCTCCCTTACAGGCCGAAAGTGCAAAGGCATGGGGCAGAGACTGCATCTGGGACCTTTTCCAAATTCTGCTTTTAAAAGTTAAGCCGTAGATATCAGCCTCACTAAACAACAAGATTCCTCTGTCTATACTAGTCTCAGGCTTCATAGATAGATAGATAGATAGATAGATAGATAGATAGATAGATAGATAGATAGATAGATAGATAGATAGATAGAATGTATATGTACATACTTGGAGTGCAATACAAGGAGATCACTCTTTTGATTGACCTGTTTCCTTGATGGAGCTTTGGTGATTCTTCAAATCTGGAAAAGTCTCAGCATATTCAGGCCCATTATCATCACTTTTGATTGGTAGCTTGCTGTTAATTTTAAGGCTCTGTTTGACTTTTGAAGTCCCTAGGTCTGCTTCAAGGCATTAGTTGTATTATCTGGCTTAATTGCCAGATTTGAATAAATAAATTTATTCAGGTGAGTCTTTACTAAAGTACATTTTACCTAAATGATGCACTAGATGATGTGGCAAGACCAACGACTTAATAGCTTTCTTTAAATTTGTATCTTGCATGAGCGTACAACTAGCATCACAAATAGTCATGCTTGAATATTCTTTCATTCAGTCATTCTACCAGCTTTAGAATAGGTATATTCACTATTATGGTACAAGAAGATATGTGATTGCCAGACATGGCTGGCCCAATGTACCACTGCTGAATTTCTTAGGTTAAATCATGAATTGAACCCTTGATTTGAGGGCCAGGCTGTTGGCCACAGGTAAAAATAACTCTTCAAGATTATTCTTGTATGTTTATTTGTTTACAAAAACTCATCATAATTTAAGTCATACCCTCAGCCCTTTACATTTTAGGGCTACATGTTTTCTAGGGGCCAGCCTTAGACAAGGATCCTCTTATCTCTCTCTACCTTCTGCATAACTGATATTACAGAGTAGATCATTACACCCAGCTTTAAAGACTCTTCTTTGGAAGTTATAGAATGGAAAGTACATAAAAATGATGAATATCAACAGATGAGAAATCATTATCACCCAAATGTTTCTTACCCAGCACTTGTTGTATTTATTACTCAATCATCTTATAGATAACCAACAGTAAATAATGTTATTATTAATATTTATGCATTATTTATTTATCTGTGTCACCAGAGATAATAGAGATTATTTTTTCATAGCAATAAAAACCTCAGGGTTCTTAGAAAGTAAACTACGTGCAGAATACTGCATGTTTCTTCATATTGTATAATCTTTCTACATTTTTAGACAAATCTAAGGAGCAAATCCCAGAGATCTTTAATATAAGTCTATGTTAAAAGTTAATAATTTTCAGGCAAACTTTATATTGAATTAAGAATTTCAAATCTCCAATGTTAGCTAAAATGATTCCTGAAATATGAATGGGAATGTCAATTAGCATTCAAAGACATATATATGATATTATGTATATTATACATTTGTATTATTAAAAATAAGTGATAGTTCACTCTTCAATGACTGGATTGGTAAATGTGTTTGTACCATGTTCCATGCTCAAAACAGGTACAATGAAAGTTTTGCTATAAAATGTTGTCACGGCAGTCCTAAAAAGGCAATGTCATACAACTTGATTCTCTTTGACACTTTACATAATATAAGGAAAACAATTCAATAATGTCTGTTTTAGATATGGTACAAGTATAACTTATAAATTATTATGATAAGTATTACTTTTGAGCAAAACAGTGAACCAGACAAATCCTTGTTTTTGTACCTGCTCTATTCTTTTTTGGTGCAATTATTCTTTCAAAACTGTGATTTGCAGAATGTGTTAAAGTATCAGTTGTTTTCATCATTGTATAAGCTTAATAGTTTGTATTCCCTTTTTCCATATTGTTAAGAACAAGAAATTTAGAAGTAGAGTCATAAGTAAGTTTATTTTTAAAATTAAGGCTGTTTTATTAACTAAATGTAATCAGAAAAAAAGCACTTAATCTTGTCTGTGGCTCGATTTCCTTTTCCTTAACATTGGTATAATAAGCCCACAGTATTAAAAAATCTAGCAAGTAGGTGATGATTGAAAGAGATGTCACACAGGTTACTTAGCACATATTGACAGTAGGTAGTAGTTATTAATCATTTAAAAAATATTTGTTTAAGTACCTACTATAAGACAAGAGCTTTCTCTAAGTAAGAGTGTTCATCAATGTATGGAATCAAAGTTCTCTCTGAATTAGCATATATCTACAATTTGAGGGATTTGTTCTATTAATTCACTTTCACTTAAACTTACAACTCATTTATACTTATAACACTTGGTTAAGTGTTATGTCTGTAGTAATATTAAATATTCCATAGTAAAATGTTATACTTAATATTGTTACTGAAAATAGCTACTGGTCTTCTGAATCTCTAATACTGGTTGTTAATTGGGTGGAAGGTTATGTTATGTGAATAGAACTTTGAGCTTCTACAATCCCCAATTCTGTGAATAGAGACTAGGTAAGACATTATTTCTGAAGTATTGTTCTTCGGTTTTATCAATACATGTAAGGAAGCCACATGTTCAACTCTACTTCATGATCTTGTAATTAGACAAGCCTATAAGCACCGTGGAGATATGGTCCCCTGATTACAGAGATTCACAGAGTACTTCCATCCTCCAAAACCAGAAAAGAAAAAAGAGTTTTTCCTTTCCTTGCTGCCAAATGGGCTACCGTTGCATGTCTGGAGAAAAGAAGATCATACTCAATTTTTTTTTAGGAATGCAGAGTAAATCTACTTGATTTGCACAAGTTTAATTCATGCCGTGCAATACTAGTAATTCAAATAAAAACCTGATGAAAATCCACCACTAAAATACTGCTCAGGGAGGCATTCCAAAGGTGACCCTCTGTCTCCTTGTCACTTTCCCTCCTCCCCACCCCCATTAGCAAAAGCAGATTTGTGATCATTTGGAGGAAGGTTTGACTATTGTAGCATCCAGATGCCAATCACACCAGCCTTTTTAACTTCCTTTACTGGTGACCCTGCCCAGAAATCAGCAAGTGCCTTTGGGGAGATCTTTGTAGCCAGCCACTAGGGAGATGAGCACACATGTGCACCTGGATGTAATTTCCTTTTATTTGTCTTCACGAGAAATGTGATTACTGATGTTGAATATCTTGCAGATGAGAACTGTACAGTTTCCTCATAATAATGGTGTTCAAGGACACTAAATGATTGTCATTCATTTTTGTCTCAGTATTCACTTTCCTCCAAATGGCTAAATTCAAAAGCATTAGGAAGCAAAAAAAAAAAATGTGATTAATTACTGAGGTACAAAAAGGGAAATGTGCCTCCTCCCAAATCAATATTCTTTAAAGAGCATATATTTTATATCTGTTACTATTAGGTATTTGTGCTTTGTGGCTAATTTTTTTCATAATTTTCAGTGAATTGGGACATTTAAGTACTTCATTAAAAGAAAGCTGATTGTATGCAGTAATAGTAGAGAAAGAACTAGGGCAAACTTTTCCAGAAAGACTAATTAGTAAGAGCATATTAATTCTGACCTTCAACACCCTTGGTATCCCAGTATTTGTTTTCTTTGGAGTGGGAGCAAGTATTGTTGCCAGGAAGTGCTTTAAAAAAATAAAGAAAAAGAACAAAAACAACTAAACAAAACCCAAGTCTTACCAAGTCAGATTTAAATCCCAAGTTTTGCTTAACCTTTGATGTTAGACTGGGCCATAGTTATACAAAAAACAAACAAATATATGGATCTGTTTCATGACTTAATAGTTTCTCATGCTGGCATTAAGGAGACAGGTAATCCAATGCAAATATAAAACCAGTGATCAAGTGAAGGAGAAATAGACAATGATGAGAGTTAAATATGTTTCTGTCATTGAAAAAGTATACCTAGTAGAGACCATTTGCATAGACAGAAGGGGACTCAAATGCACCTCTGCTAGAATGACCAAAGTAAGACTAACCCATGATAATTAGGGATGTTGAGAGCAGACATAATGATCATCTAGTTTTTGCTACAGTTAGTAGTTCATGTATAGAGGTGTTCTGTAGATAGATGTAGGTAAATATTTAGGAAGGACCTGCAGCTGGCATTGATGGAGAAAGAAGGCCTATCCATCCAATTCCTCAGTAAGACAGTTTTATATACATCTTTTTCAGCCTTTGTACTGTAATGAGATTCACTTGAAATATATTTCTATACGGTTACCCTTTGTTTGAAGTACGGAGTACAGGTATCCTTAAACTGAATTGGCATTGCCTGGTCATTGATCTCTTAGAATAGTACTTTCACTGAAGCAATTTTAGTTAGCTGAAAACACTTGGTCAATCAACTTCAGGTCCCTTATTTTTATAGTTCTTTTGCTATTAAACAACACACAAAATACACATACCTGACATACAAACTTCACATCTTCATGTACACTCAAATCGCACTCATGAGCAAATGCTTTCTGCCACATCCCCAGCTTTTCTCAACAATCTCTCAAATTTTTCTTGATCAAATTGTCCAGCGTTTTTCCAGCTAGCAATTTAGGGACTCCAGAATAATCCACAAGCCTTCACTGTTGATACAATGTTGATAAATCGTGGTGATTATCTACATTACATAACACAGATTAATTTTTGTTCCCTTTCCATCTTGATGCAATGGGTAGAAAGAGAAACTCTGAGAAGTAAACAGAACCAGGAGGGTTAGCAGGGGTTAGCTAGTAGAGACAAGGACTACTGAAGAGGAACAGTTTCTGATTTTATAAAGAGAACTATTTTGTACATATTTTCTTCTCAAAAACTTAAAATATTTAAAGACTTGCAGGCAGTTATTTTCATATTATGATAAATACAACCCTCATCAAAGAGTACTGATTAAAGTGAATTTCATTTCTAATCAAACGATTCTAGTAAAATCATTGTCAAAACACTTTATCTTTAAAACCGATTCTCGTAGTTCCAAGATTTATTTTAGGAGATCATGTACATTAGTAGTGAAGAAATTTCAGAAAATATTTTGTAGGCTGCATTGAAAACAGCGGTAGATAGATGATAGGTAGGTAGGTAGGTAGGTAGGTAGGTAGGTAGATAGATAGATAGATAGATAGATAGATAGATTGATTGATTGATTGATTGATTGATTGATTGATTGATTGATTTTGATGAAAAAGCAAGTGCAGTCCTCCTTCCTTTGTTTGATGACATAGCTACTTGTATTCTCTTGAATGTGAAGAAGTTGGTTTGATTTCTCTTTGATTTGTCTTCTCAGAGGAGAAACGTTGAGAAGAGGCATTGAGGAAAAAGAAGAAGGGAAGGATCCCTCTAATCTTGTTATTCTTGGTAGTCTCAGAGGTATTGTTTCCAGAAAGGAAACATACTTTAAAAGCGGAGAAAGACACATGGGAAATTTATAGAATGGTGTGATGGCCTACCATTCCACAGAGGCAGAGGATTAAAAGGCAATGTGGGTACTTCCTCCTCCATGTCTCCTCTTTGGTTCCTTCCCATGAGCCATTTCTGCCTTTTGGTGCTAGGGGAATGCATTGTGACTGTGTGAGGCAGAATCCTGGGAAGTAACCTAGAGTACTACTTCCTGATTCCTTGCAACATTCAATAATTGTCCCTCCTCTGATGCTCTTCATTACAGCTCTTGGAATTACTTGTTTTTCTAGAGCTACTGTCCGGATCTATGCTTGGGGCGCTCCATGAAGTTTCCTTTTTCTCTATGCTATTCTTCAAACTTGATATTCTTTCATGTTTTCTTGTTTAAATGTTTTCAGTAGTTTCCCCATGAGATTCTCTGCACAAACTCTTCTCTGCTTACTTTTCAGCCTCATCTCTCCACCATGTATTACCTGGCTTACTGCCCAGCTAGTTGACCATCTTTCAATCCAACTGTTTATTCATTCTCTGTGAATTAAATGCTCTCAGATGCCCAGGTTTGTAGAGATGCTGGAGTTCATGGCTGTTATGCCTTTTTCTATTTGCAAGTCATTTGCTTTCTTCTTAACCTGATGAGTTACTAGTTATAAGTAAGGAGAGAATTTAGTAATTCCACTAAGTAGCCTCCTAGGAGCTACAACCTCCCTTCTATGCCATGTCTGGATTAAGGCCTCTCCTATACAACCACTTGAAACAAGAATTTCCTCATTTTATTCCTTACTATATTCTATTGAAATTGAAATTGGTAGTTTACTTATCCATGCCTCAGAAACTGAAATTGGGACCATCTTCTTGATAATTATAGCATGCATGTCTAAAATAACAGAGGAAAAATATCAATGTTCAACAGTGCTTGCTGAATACAGACCAAAGTAAGTTAGTGGTACTAAAGAAAAATCCACCAGAAAGATTGTTTCACTATGAGAATTGCTTAATAGTGAAATTAACTATGTTCTTGAATATAGTATATGCATTCACAAGCTACCTTTTAAGAAGTATTGAGAGCTTATAGTTATACCAAGCTTATTTGGTTTCCATTAGCCTTAAAGGTAGAAGAGAATATAATTAAGCTGCATAGAAGTAGAGACAAAAATTTTTTTTACTCATGATCCCTAGTTATTGGTAATGGTTATAGCTACAGTGTTAGGTCTGATCAAGGCTTGTTTTTTGTTTTTTTGTTTCGTTTTGTTTTTTGCTCCAATACAAGTCTCACACTGATTTGTTAGAAACCAATTGCTATTAGATCTATTAGATACAAGATTCCCTTAGGCTTATTAAACTTTGAGGTTAATGAATATTTTGACACACTTACCTATTCATATCATTAGGCCTTATTGCAATCGGTTTAAGATGACAGTCATAATAAACATATATAGTCAATAAAAAGCACTTTTAATCTTGGAAGTGCTTTATAAACAACAATGATCAATGCAATGGATAGATTAACAGCATCATACTGATTGGATCCCATTTCAAGGGCAACCAAGGTACTGATGCCACAGGTACCCAGCTTATACTTAAGTTTTTAACACAAAAAACAGTCCAGGCTGAAATGGTACTACTGGTAAGTTTTATCAAAAATAAAAGTAATCCTACCCAGACTTTCCTCAGTATTAGAAACTCTCCCTTGATTTATGAGGCCAGAATCACTTTGCTGGGATTCTGACAAAGAAATATGACAAAAGGAAATATAGGCCAATAACAATTACAAAATTAGGTTAACAAATTCTAAATCCCCCCAGGCACTGGTGGCTCACACTTGTCATCCTAGATACTTAGGAGGCTGAGGTCTAAGGATCACAGTTCTACGCCAGCCTATGGAGAAAAGCCTATGAGACTCTTTGATCTCCAATTAACTAGCAAAAAGTAGGATTTGAGCTGTGGCTCAACTGGAAAGTGCCAACCTTGAGCAGCAAAAGCTTAGGGATGAAGCACAAGTCCTAAGTTCAAGTCCCAATATTTACAGACACACCAAGAGGAATTTAGTACGCACTTTAATATACAATTGGCCTGTTCTTGCTCCCATCCATTTGTACCTCTTTAATGTTTTTTTCATAGCTCCTATAATTGGTGTTAATATGCTATGTTATTAAGTTTAACTGTGAGAAAAATAGTTTGCTGATAACTGATTCCTTTGGCATACTTACAAATTCAGTAGTCAGAAAAAAATAGAAAAATATAATTAAAGATTGCAAAATCAATTTGACACTCGCTTAAAATGTCCAGAGGGAGGCAGCATCTGTAGCCTGCGTCAGCTCCGTGATCTCTACATGTATGTCAGGCAAATTACAGCTTTAATTTCCAGCACTGTTAAACCTCATTAAAAACTTCCAGAAAATATCTCATCTCAAGTATTTCCCCCTAATGTCTGATATGCTATGTGATCTTTATAACGAGGTATCTATAGGGCCATTCATTTAGGTATTAGGTATGTTCATCTAAACTGCATATACAAAATGAGAAGTTTTAAAATACCACTTCCTAGGAAAGGACGCTAGCGGCATCTTTTAGATGTTTTCCAAATGATTGATTTCACCATTTGCCTTGTTCTTACTCTTGTAAGCCTTTAATGCGCTGGATACCTGATTGGGTTAGGAGCATGTAGATGGAATTGAGCAAACTTGTCCCTGGCTCGTAACATGGAAAATGGTGCTATTTTTCTGCTTACAAGTTCTTTTTTTTCTGCTCAAACCAACAGTGAAGACAACCTATTTTAAAAATCCTCTAATAGGACCAAGCTTTGAAAGCAATGGCTGAATTTCACTTCAGATTGGTGGATATTTCAGGCATCTTTTAAGCTACAGATCTCATTTAGGACTGTATCTTAGCCAATTTGCCGAACTTTTGCCAAAGAAGAACACATGACCACCCACTTTGTACCTTGGCTTTACTGAATGCAGTTGGGACATTATTTGATCCATGCAAAAATGGACTCTTTCTATGAGAACTTATAATTCTCATTCCAAGCTTACTGGTCATTCTCTGTTATCTCTTGCATCTACAGGGGAAACTAATTGGAGTGAGAGGCAGAGACAAGTGAGAGGGTAGATGACAGGAGGAGAAAATGGAGAGCATAAAATAAGAGAGCAGAGGAGAGGAGCAGGGAGAGGAGAGGAGAGGCGGAGGGGTGGAAAGGAGAAGCGAAGGAGGAGACTGGGAAGGGGACAGCAAGAGACAGAATGAAGAGGAAGAAGAGAAATAAGAAAAGACATTGTCTCTAGATAATACTTTCCATTTTTACTTGAAATAAATTGGTCAAAATATACAATCAGAGATTCTAACAAATTCTACCTGCATATGAATGGACAATGGGAATAGTTTAAAGGACTTGGGATCAAGGAAAGAACTTAGGAGAGAGGAAGGCATATGGTGGTAACCAGAAAGCAACAGAAGGAATAGCCAAATACATAAGGGAAGAACTAAAAGAAACTCAAAGAAATTCTCATGAATTAGGCAACTGTTACCAAGATAGATTCTTGTTTTCTGTGTCAGTCGTGGGGCTTGAACTCAGGGCCTGGCACTGTCCCTAAGTGTTTTTGCTCAAGGATAGCACTCTACCACTTTGAGTTACAGTGCCACATCTGGTTTTCTAGTGGTTGATTAGAGATAAGAGTCCCACAGGACTTTCCTGCTTGGGCTGGCTTCAAACCTTGATCCTCCGAACTCAGCCTCCTGAGTAGGTAGAATTTCAAGCACGAGCCACTGGCATCTGGCTAGATTTTTACTATTTGTAATGGAACAGAGTTAAAATGGAACAGTGCCTCAAAGTTTAGTTTCCAACTACGTTCAATTATTTTAGACAGTGAGATTGTTAAATCTTGGATGAAGTTTCATTTGATTAGTTTATCTGCATATGAATCTTGTTATTAAAAAGAAAATCTGTGATCCAGGATACATAGTCATCCTGAGATAGAGTTCTAGGAAAACTTACGTGCTCTTTCTTTCCTTGATGGTTCTTTATTCTCCCAAAGTACAGTGTTTTAACTGTGGGTTATTTCTCATATGAGTATCTCAGGAAGATCAGCTGCATTTGTACTGGTGTATGTATGCAATCAATGTTTACTCTGTGATGTGTTTGGAACACATTCCTAGCCAATCTGATCAGATAAAATGTTTATTATACTTAGAATAAAGGAGTACCATCATTACTTTTTATGTGTTTGTATTGTGTTTATGTATGTCCATCTGTGTGTGCATGTGTCAGTCCTGAGGCTTGAACTCAGGGCCTTGTGCATCTTGCTTAGTGTTTTTTGCTCAAGACTGGCAGTCTAACACTTGAACTACACCTTCACTTTGAGTTTTGTGCTGGTTAAATGGAACTAGGTGTCTCATAGACTTCTTGATCCTCAGATCTCAATCTCCCTTTATAGCTAGGATTATAGATATGAGCTGCTTCTGCTCAGCTTAACCATTACAAATTTAGATCCCTATAACTCTAGTCCCTTGATCTACAGATAGCTGCATTTTGTGTTCTTATTTGCCAGTTCCTCCACATTCCCAGCTACTATTTTCCTACCTTATATTTTGATAGTCCAAGCGGCAGGTTGATTTTTTTTTTCTACCCAGCAGGTTCAATAGTGGACCAGGACGTCTTGTATTTTAGTCACTGACCTTGCCAAATAATTTCATATTTTTCTCTTGCTTTGGCCCTGGCAAATTAAATGTCATGCAAGTTTGATAGCCCAGCTCAATTCTATAAGGTTTATCTATCACGTCATATCAATTAATTTTAATTGATTTTAAATTAATTGGTTCATGTTTCTGGCTTTTTCTTTGGTAGAATTTACAGAAACATTCATGTGAAATAGCAAACCATATTATATAAATAAAATTCATTGAAACCTCTCTTGCTTTCTGGCTTGAAAAAGCAAATTTTATTGGGCCATTTAAGGCAGAAGAATCAGACATCATTTTCTTTCACTCTTCAATATATCTTAATCATAAGTCGAGTATATATGTTTTTGTTATTTTTTAAGTTAAGTCTGGTGGTTTATACTTATTATGCTAGCTACTCAGGAAGCTGGGTGGAATCTGCTAGATTCCATCTCCAAAATGCTTAGCAAAAATCAGCACTAGAGGTGTGGCTCAAGTGGTAGAGCACCAACTCAGCACATGTGAGGCAGATTTCAAAAGATGGTACCGTTAAAAATAATAATAAACCCAGGTGCCAGTGACTCACATGTGTAATCCTAGCTACTCAGGAGGCTGAGATCTAAGGATCGCAGTTCAAAGCCAGCCTGGGCAGGAAAGTCTGTGAGACTCTTACCTTCAATAAACCACTAGAAAACCAGAAGTGGTGCTGTGGCTCAAATGGTAGAGTGTTTGCCATGAGCTGAAGAGTGCAGGGACAGTGCCCAGGCCCAGAGTTTAAGCCCCACGATGGACCAAAATAAAATAATAATAGTAATAATAATTTATAAATAAACTAATACCATTTGGAAGTGCAAGTAATATTCTTTGGCTCCTGGCTTGTTTATTCAGCACTCCATATTTATGAAGAGTGAAATATTGCCCATGCACTTTGAAGAAAAATATAGCTAATAAGCTAATTTAACTAGTTATCTTGAGGAGCTTTAATTTTTGCTAGCAAACATCTGAGAAAAATATCACTAACGTGATACTGTTAAAAAAAAAAAAGAGGAGAAGAAAAATGGATTCCACTCCCTGTGTTGCCCAGGCTAATATAAATGAGATGGTGATGAGACTCCATGTGGCAATCTTCAACCCTTGAGGAGAGTGCCATGTTCCATTAGGGAAGGCACACTTATTAATGCATAGACAAATTTGGCAAAAGTTACAAAAGAGAGCAACAAACCCTGATAAAGGGCTTGCAAATGGGACCTAGAAGAAAAGGCTGAGAGACAGGAGGGTATTCAATCCTGAGGAAAGCACACAGAGGAGCCCCCTGATAACTGTTTACAGATGCATAAGGAGATGGGGTGGGGCGAAGAGGGACCTATTCTTCTCATTAGCCAACAAAGACACTTCAATAACTAATGGGTTTATAGCATGTGGGGGGGGGGGAAGGGGGGAATTCAGGTTAAATATTGGATTGAATTAGATAAAATTTAACTATTTAAAATTTCATGATGCCAAGCATCATTGTGCCAGCAGAGAGCAACTCAGATTTGAATTGGAATGTTGGAATGTAAAGTGAAAACAAATCATATCTGAATACAAGGGGGTCAATAATTAAAAGCGCTTACATTTGCATAAAGTGTTCGCATATTTCAGAATATCCTTACATATGTTGCTTTACTTGTCTCTGGATAGTTTTAGAATAGGGAGTGGATTGGCTAGTTTATAGCGGAGGGAAATCAATTTTGGAGAGGTTAAATATTATTGCCTGCCTGCATGCATGCCTTTTTTCCTTCCTTCCTTCTTTCCTTCCCCTGTCTCCCTCCTTTCCTCCCTTCCTTCCCTCTCTCCTTTCCTCCTTTCCATTTGCTCTTCATCCAATATTGTTGCCTGCCTGCCTGTCTGCCTCCCTCTCTTCTTTCCAGCCTTCCCCTTCCCTTCCCTCCCTCTCTCCTTACCCCCTTCCTTCCTTCCATCCTTCCTTCCTTCCTTCCTTCCATTTCAGGACCAGAGAGCCATCATTAGGCAACCATCCATCAGAAATTTTCTGACCATGTTCCTACCATGACTTGCCGCCATTTCCTTTATAATCTGATTTTCATTTTAGAAGACTATTATTTTCCCCCTTGCTCTTGTTTTTGTTTTTCTTTGGTATTTTTAGCATATATTAATTGTACAAAGTAAGGACTTTCATTGTTGTATGTGTATACATGCCTACAATGTACTCTATTTTATAGTGACAAATAAGTCCCACAAATTTCCTTTTTTCATACTAATTACCTAAGGTGAGAATTGGGCTGAACATAATGGACAGGCTAATGAATAATTTAATTTACATAAAGGAATAAGAAATAGGATGGCTCTTACAACTGTCTTATTTATTTGAATCTATTATTCAGCTTTTGCTATTTGTAGTACTGAAATAAGCAATACTTTTGGTGTTGTGCTTTGACAGATTATCGACTTAGAACATTACCAAGTGGTGGAGACAATCATTTCACCTTTATAATGTTCATATTCCTTTTCTTCCATGATTACAATAAGAACATACATGTAATGATGTCCACTACAAGTTGTAATTTAGCATTTTTTTGATAAGAAAAAAAATTGTTCTTTTGATTTGGGGGCAGCGGAGGGGGGCATATGTATATTATGAGTAGTGAATGGATGCCATTCCTAATGCTTGAACAAAGGCTTGGGCCCTGTCCTTGAGCTTTTGTTCTTCAGATTAGCACACTATTATTTGAGCCACAGTTCCACTTTAGGCCTTTATGGTTGTTTAGGGTTTAGTGAAAATAAGAGCCTCAAGAATTTCCTGCCCAGGCTGGTTTGAAGCATTACTCTCATATCTCAGCCACCTGACTAGGGATTACAGGACTGAATCACCAGTGCCTGGAAAAACTTAATTTTTAGTGTATCATTTTATTTTAGTGTATCATTCCAGTTTTCTTATCACGCCTGCCTTTACATTTTTTTTCTCTACTTCCTATTTTTGAGGTCAAGGTCAAAGTCATTGTTCTTTCATTGAAAATTTACCAACCTAAGTTTTAATTGTTTGGTGTGTGACAGAGTAAATGATTGGATGAGTAAATATTTCTATTTGGATTCCATTACTGGTTGCATGGCATGCATTCTTGAAAGATGTATGTTGGAAACATTTAGGCCTTATCTTGACTCTTGATGGGTCATGGGACTGTTAAGAGGTGAGATTTGGTGGGAGGTCTCAAGGCCACTGAGGACAAGCCACTAAGGGAATTGGAACCCAAGCCCTTTCTTCCTCTCTTTGGAGACAGTTTTGCTCTTCCATATTCTTCTACCATGATGTACCACCTTGCCAGTGGCAGAGGCAATTAGGGACTGGAATTTACATATTCCAAATCCCTCCAAGATGATGGACTTACATAATTATCTCAGGTATTTCCCTATAATAATGAAAGGTGAATGACACAGATGACAATGTTTTCCTTAATGAAATGAGGTATGTTTTTGGAAGACAAATAAGGGTAGGTCTAAGATTATCCATTAGATCCTGCAAATACCAAGAATTGAGTGCTTAGTGGATAACCTGTAAACTAATGTACACTACTTCGAACATAAAGAACTCTTTTCCCAGCAAAGGGGGTCTGGCTGTTACCCAGGGAAGGCCACTTGATTGGCTGCACAGTGTGGAATCTGAGAAGACTCTGGACACTCCTCCCACCCCTCCACCTCTCAGTCCTGGGCTCAAGTAGTGTACAGGGACCTAAGAGGCAGGCTAGATGGAAAGGCTGCTGCTGTGTTTGCTGGGAGGTGGGGCAGGTTGAGGGGGAAATGTCAACCTCTGTAGACTTCTGTGATGCTCCCTGGGATGCCAGCCTCCTTCCGTGGAACCCTCAGTCCCCCAGCAGTGTTAATGAAGGAAGACTACAGCAGGCAGGCTTCCTGGGAGCATGTTGAAGGAGCTTAATGGCCCCCTGTGCAGAATGTCAAAAGAGGTTCTAATTTCTGTTTTCTTCGGAGATTATATTGCAGGTTCAAATGGTAATAATCTTAATTAGAGTCTCAGGAAGTTGCATAATATCTTCTATGCCTTGCTTATTTGGCACACCAAGGAACAGAGACTGTGTGCCAAATCACGAGGGGTGGGTGGAGCAAGCAAACTGTAATTTCAGTAAATGAGATCTGCCTCCCCCCAAACATACCCATAGCTCTAATTTTATTTTTTCTTAAGTTACATCCAAAGTTGAAAAAGCAAGGAAGTAAATCTCCCAAGGGAGTCATTCTACTTCATCAGTGGAGGAAAGACATATGTTGTTACTGATGAAACCTCTGGAGTGGAAGCAGAGCTAACCCCAGGGAAAGCTCCAAGTAGAAGCTCCTGCCTGTGACATACCCACAACCAGCTCTGAGGCCCCCCTCTCAGCAGCCTGCAGCCATCCTGATCACCCAGGGCTGCCCTGGCCTCTTCCCCAGGCTTGATCCCAAGGCCTGATCTTTCTGTCTGACTCCTTGGGAGACAGTTGCTTGTGTCTATTAAACACAAGTGTACCTGTCTTGTGCCCCACCGCTTCCAGGGCTCAGATCAGTGGACAGTAGATTGTCTGATGTGACAGATGTCACTTTGATGGCATGTCAGTGGTGACTACATGTTCCTGGGCTTTTCTGGGTCTCACCAGGATTGTCTATTCACTGCCCTGAGACCCCTAGAGAAAATTTCAGCATTCAGATATTGTGGTTCTGTTGGAGAGAGATTTCATTCTAGCACATCTTTTTAAGGCTGTACCTGTACAGTCAGCCCCAGATGAAAGTTGCATTTTGAACTTTAAAAATTATCTTTAAACCATAACCCCTCAGTATATCACCTTTATAATCTTCAACCAAGAATGGTAGCTCATTTCTGTAATCTCAGCTACTCTGGAGGTAGAGATTGGGAGAGTTATCATTCATGGACAGCCTGGATAAAAGCTAGCAAAATCTTCATCTTATCTAAATCAATAAGCTAAGCAATGTTCTTTATGCCAGTAACCCCTGCTATCTGGAAAGCAAAAGTATGCAGATAATGGTCCATGGCAGGCCCTAGGGACCCAAACATGAACCTATGTAATAAACAAATAATAACCAAAGCCAAAAGGAGACCTAGTTCAGATGGTAGAGCACATGCTTAACAAGCCTGAGGCCTTAAGTTCAAACGCCAGTACCACAAAAAAAAGAAATAATTAATCTATGGACCTTACATTATGAAAGTTATATTGACTTTGACCACATTTGATAATAATAACCAAACTGTTTTAAACATGCATAAAGCATCTCTTGTGTGAACAGGTCTTGTATTGAATTTTCATAATGTAAGTCAATTACCTTCTCATTAATTGTATGTGTGTGTTTTGTTTACTTAAGTAAGCCTCTCATGCTGAATTTGCTCCCTATCAGAAGAGGAAGAATTCCCAAGTATGTTCTGAAGAAGATAAGTTTAAATAGAGCTGGAAGTCATTCCCAGGAATGATTAAGACACTGAGACAGCTACTGAGGCTGTTGGAGTTTAGAGGCAGACCATGATTTTAGAGTTCTCTTAAGTAAAGCAATGGTAGGACAATATTCATGTAAATGAGAACTGGGATAAAGTACTGAACAGAGGATTATATTATCAAAAAATGTGGCTGAGAGGTTTTGAACTCACTGAACTGAATCTGTTGAGAAATACATTGTAGGAAATCTAAATAAACATCTATGCAACCGTCTCTTCTCATTCAGGATCTTACTTAGTCTATTTCCAGGTGATAAAGCCCTTGATGACTCTTAGTGCTACAGTCAGGCATATTGAATGGTCAGTCTGTACAGTAATAGCAATACATATCCATATAATCCTGGCTCGAGGAAAAAAATGATTTTTTTTGTCTGAGTTAGTTAAAAAAAATTTTTTTGGAAGAAAATTCCACACCTTAAGTCAGCTGCGACTCATGGGTCCATTATAACTTCAAGATTTTTAACAGCCTCTGCCTGGGGCATGGGTGATGAGTTTTGCTCCAAACTGGTGACATGGGCATATGTAAACCTCCGGGAATCATTGCAAGAAGCTGAGAGTCTGTTCTAAGCACAAATGGACAGAACATGGAAGATGGAATTCCCCAGCCACACTTGTATGACCTTGGCTGGCATTCTTCAGCAATTTGGTCACTTCAGGAAATGGAGACACAGAGGAGATGGAGGAATGAAGGAAGTGAGAGGAACAGAATGGGAGAAACCTCAGCAGGTTACAAGAAGAGGCTGAATTAGGCAGTGATCTACTGAAAAGGTCATGTTGATGTAGACATAGATAGATATGAGGCTGTAGATATAATTATATAGTTATTACATATACTTATATAATTATTCTATAAAATTATATAATTGTGATATGTATGTATGTGTATGCATGTGTCTGTGTACATATATATATATATGTGTGTGTGTGTGTGTGTGTGTGTATTCATATATATGTGTATTTCTGTCACAGCTAGCTCCACTTCTAGCATTTTGTTAATTTATTGGATAAAAGAGTCTTATGGGCTTTTTTGCCTGATCTGGCTTCAAACTGTGATTCTCAGATCTCAGCCTCCTAAATCATTAGGATAACAGGTGTGAGCCTCTAGTTCCTGGCCATTTATATATTTTTAATGCTTATTTATATTGAATTTAGGTAAGACAACACATTAGACCTTTGGTTTCCTGTCTGTTTTATTATTTGCCATTCTAACTGTGGTTGAGTCCTATTAACCAGCAAAAAGCTGGAAGTGAAGGTGTGGCTCAAGTAGTAAAATGCCAACATGATTTAATAAAAGCTGAGTGAGAGTATAGGGTCTTGAGTTCAAGCCTCTATCCAGGCACATAGACAAAATTATCATTCTTTTTGCCACTGATAGGAATATTTGACACAACTTAGAGATTTTTTTCACTTATCATTATTAGTATATTTGTTTGCTAACACTGCTGTAACACACACTTAGTGAATTTTTAAACTATATTGTTTTTATTCTCTTTAAGTAGTTGTAGAAAGGGATTACCATTCAACAAATCAGTTTAAGAATACTGTACATCTTGATGGATGTCACCCTTTTCATTGTTCTTCCCATCCTTCCCCACACAGGTCCTCTTTTCAATTTTCTTGATTTCATGGGTGTGCATTGAATAGTAGGACTTTACTCTTCTGTTCTTTTTTGAAATTTGCTTGACCATTCTAGAAGCTGGACCTCATATGTCAGGCTGATGTAGTGTGAGCTCTGACTGAAGGTAGCAAGGGTGAAGCTGTTGTTAGCTGTACACTAACACTGGCTCCCTGGCCATCTCTGGTGTATTCTGGTTTCAAATGCATTTCTTCAACATTTTCTCATGTTGTTTTCCCTGGAGTATCTGTCTCCTTATTGAAATTCTTTTTAGAAAGACACCAGTCATATTAAATGAGGGGTGTTTCCCCACTCCAAGATGACCTCATTCCAATAACTAACATCTGTGACGATCTTCTTTGCAAGTAAGACCTTATTCTAGGGTATTAGAATTAGGGAATCGGGGATGATTCAATCTGTAAAAACCACTCTGTGTAACTAAGGGAAAATAAAGAATGGATTCCATTCAGGAAATAATAATTTAATTAAAAAGAGGAAATAAAACATCTTCCAAGTACTCCCTTACATTTAGTTTATTTTTTAAAAAGTTATCATTTCACCAACATGGCCCTGTGTTGGTTAGTAGAACAATTGCAAGGTATATGCGAAGCTTAAGAAATAGTATTTAAACAAAGATTCTGAGTGTTTTTTTTTAAATCTGAAGTACATCTGGAAATATAACATAACTAATGATTTGTTTTAGGATGAGGCCTTTTATATTTGTAGAGATGGCATAGCCGTCTGATTTTAGGTTTCCCTTGGAATGCTTCGGTTCAGATATTAATAGCATGGAGACCTTAGTTTCATTGTCAAGTCCTGTTAACTTGAGTTCACTCACGGTAACAACCACAATTCACCAGCCACAGCTATTGTTTCCTATCTTCCTCATAAAGTAGCTTCATGAAGAGAGTTTTTTTATACTAATCAAAGATACACAATTGTCTCCACATCCACTACAATCTATAATCACATAAAATACATAGAATGATAGACTTCATGTGTATTTTTTCACAAAAATGGTAAAGGCTAAGCATTAATGAAAGTCACTGCAGAAACTCATTATTCAATACACAGGAGATTCATTGGGTGACTATAAATGCTAAATCACAACAAGCAAAATTTCTGATTATTGTTTTATTTGTCTTCTATTCATGCTTGCTTATATTGACAAGGTTTACATAATAAAATGCATTTGTAGGAAGATATAATCTTGCTAAAAGATCAATGAGTACATCTCTAAGTATATACCAATAATACACAATTATTTCCACATATAGATAGATAGATATAGATATGCAAGCCCAGTTAAAAGACTTTTTCATAAACAGGAATAGTCTTCTCATTTGATGCATTTTCCTAATTAATACGAGAGGTAAATAATCATAAAAATCCAACTGTAGATATAATATCTCTGATAGTTTGTTGATCATCATAAGTGATTCTTTACTCAGTATGAGTTTAGTGTAATGGAAATTAGAAATCACAAAAGGAATTGAATTGAATGTGAATGGAGAAAGGGTTGAGTTACTAAGTACAATAGCTTTTATGTGGACAGGGTACTTGTACTTGTTCAGCTAACTTTTTTATTGTGCGGGAAAGGTTCAGAGAAGATAAGTAAAGTATTGAAAGTTATGTAGATGGCCTGTTTTAGTGGTAAAGTTGCATACATACACCTGTCTCAGGCTGCATATGAGATGCTGGGTGAAGAACTGCTTTTGTTACAATACTGCAGCAGTAGTAGAACACTATGATTTCCTTCTTCTCTGTCTATTGGCCATTCTTTGAGTCCGTGGCAGCTATCTTGATGGCTATGTTGTGTGCTACCTGCAGCTGTTGCTGCCTAGATAATCACAGTGATAGAAATATTATTTTTATTTATTTATTTTGTTGTTATTATAAGGGTTATTGTAAGATTTTGTTATTATTAGAAGGGTTACAGTTACATAAGGTAAGGCTGTCTACCTGCATACAGCTAGGCTATGAGCATCTCTCTTCACTTTACCATAAAAAATAGCTGTTTGCCTGCTCTCCAGTCTTCACATGCTTAGTTAAGAATTCCTATAGACAGTGTCTATTTAATTGAAATAGGATTAAGCAGTATTTTGTGAGTATGATTGGTTAATAATGAGACAATAGAATTAATTTTCCAAGCAAAATATTTCCTTTCAGCTGTAAATGCTGACATTGAATTTCTCCCACTATGACTAAAGCAGTAAGGTATGAATGGACTATTTTGATCTTATTTTTTCTCCTTCAAAGACAGATATTTAAGTTAATTCAATAAACTTTATGTAAACCTCAATGAGTTGTATATTTTTAAATTCTGATTGCCATGAAACACCTTTATCAAAACTGTTAGTACACTTAAACCAACTGGAATTTCAGCATTTTCTGGTTTCTTTCTTTTTCTTTTTTTTTTTTTTTTTTTGGTCGGTTGTGGGGCTTGAACTCCGGGCTTGGGCGCTGTCCCTGCGCTCTTCAGCTCAAGGCGAGCACTCTACCGCTTGAGCCACAGTGCCACTTCTGGTTTTCTAGTGGTTTTATTGGAGATAAGAGTCTCACGGACTTTCCTGCCTGGGCAGGCTTTGAACTGCAATCCTCAGATCTCAGCCTCCTGAGTAGCTAGGATTACAGGCCTGAGCCATTAGCACCCGGCTTTGGTTTCTTTCTTTATAATAGGCATCTTGTTCTTTCCTGTTACCTTATTGCTATTCTCTTTAGGTTAATTAATATCATTTCCTAAATTTGTCCTTTAAATCTGTCATATGTTTAGCTATGTGTATACACACACACACACACACACACACACACACACACACACACATCTAGAATGAATGTGTGGTGTGTGTCCATATAGATGGTCTAGTATATATGGGGTATGTGTGCATGTGGGGTATGTCTTTTGTGTCTGAATTCTCTCTTGCATGAAATTATAAATATTCCTTGATTTTTAATAGAGAAATGTGAAAGGAATTTTCAAAACCAATTTTCTCCTTATGCTATATGCATTGGTTTGCAAATTATACTTTAGATTAATTTATGTTTTAGATATGGTGTAATAATTTGAGAATAAAAAGTTAT
Source organism: Dipodomys ordii (assembly GCF_000151885.1). Lineage (NCBI taxonomy): Eukaryota > Metazoa > Chordata > Mammalia > Rodentia > Heteromyidae > Dipodomys > Dipodomys ordii. The sequence continues at coordinate 4,776,744 of NW_012267242.1, read as the reverse complement.
TTTTAGAAATCAGCAAACTGGTTTCACTTTTTATTATTTCTCTCCAAGTTTCTGAGTCAAAACAACTCTACATTAAGGTTCACTGGCATGACAGAGGAACACACTGCAGATCAGATATTCTATGAGTAACATGATAGATCCAATCATCTGATTCATTATAATATAAATATTGTAATCAATCATAATTTTTAGTGTTCCATAAATCCACAAATCTGTGAATAGGATAAGAATAATGGAATTAAGCTATCAGTGAGTTTACTAAAAAGAAAAAAGAGATTTCCTGATTATCATCATTCAGAATTAGTCAGACATACACATGGTAATCATTCATATTTTAAGCAATAAAATGAAAATCAACACCTACTCCTAGAAAGAAGTCTTTTTATTTTTTCAGCTTTCAAAATGTAAAAAAGTCCTTTAGCACATAAGTGCTAATCTAATTTCCTTTTCAGTTGATGACATACTGGGTTTCTGGAGCATTAAGTAGAAAATAAATATGGTCTTATACTTCCATGCCTGAGCGCAATATATTTTCCTCCCTCCACCTCTACTCTCAAAGATGGGGAAAGTGATCAGTCATCAAGAATTATAATGAGAGAGCCATACTCTCACCTGAATCTTGAAGCATGCTTAAAACATCTTTTCCATTTGAATTTTGCTCATGACTACCATCTTTGATGATGAACCCTTCACTTGTATCATCTTAGATAAGTTAATGTATCCCTTCAGAACAACAGAATGTGTGATGTACCATTGAGTATGGCCTGTTCTCTTGACAAAAAAAAATACTAGTCTCTATTTGACACTTCCTCAACCCCTGTTTCATGGAAGATTGGTCTACATGCAAAATATATTCAAATAAACTTAAAAAATATCATCTTATGTGAGCTAGACTGGTGTTGATTTTATCATCAATTTCATTGATGATTTCTAAGTTATTTCATATGCAAAAAATATTTGTACTAAAATGAACACAAAAAGGTAATGGTTTTCTGCATTTCATTGACCTTGAATCTCTTATTCTTTCTCTCCTAACCCACATTGCATTTATTTTAACATGGCACTTAGCAGGTCCTTACCTATCAATATTTTGGGAATTTGAAGATAGAGGGTTTTTTTCCTTATTAAAAATGAATTCTTAGCCCACTGGGAGAGAGCAGACATTAGCTTTTATCAGTTTTTAACATTTTAACATGGATTAGCCATTCTGCTCTTTCTGGATTATAAGCATTTATGAGAAGGCTTTCTCTTTCATAGGAGAGATACAGATGGTCTGACATGTCATATATGTCCCAATGGAGGGAACTTCCAAATGAAATATCAACCTGAGGTTCCTGGGCTTAAAGATGTTAACTCTGTATATTGTAGGGTCATATCAATGTCATTCATAGGAACTATATATAGGAAAATTTGTTTGCCTTTGTTTCTCTAGATGACAAAAGAAATTGACTAGATAGCAGTGATCCTTCCTATTACCTCTAATCATAAAGATAGTCTGGTTATCTTGAAGAACCAGGTGGTAAGGATATGTGGGAGATAGAAGAAGGATGGAAATCATCAGTTGAAACCAACAAAATTAGCAACAATGTGGTTTTTGATGGCTTGCCTATAGTGAGTTCTGTGGGAGTCATAGCACTCAATTTTGCGGGGGGGGGGGAGGCAGGGATTAAAAACTATAAAGGATATTCAATACTATAAATGCCACAAATATTTAGAAAATATATACAAGATGTATGAGCTATTTTGGCCTTCATGGTGCTTATAATGTAAAAACTTGGGTGGATAACTGTAAGCAGTGAACTATCCTTGGAGTCTGGGAGTGAATAGTGAATTATTTTTCTTGTTTGTTTGTTTGTTTTGCAAAGACATTCTTTCTAGACTAAGGGCTAGCAAGGCACACTGGCTTACCTCTCAAGTTTAGGAAGAGAGATGCAGAGAAGACAAACATCATATCACAGCAAAGGAAAGAGAGCTATTATTTATGGTGCTTATGGATCTGAGTAGAAGTCTAGGGTTCACATTTCCTTTTGGCCTGTGACATCTTACTGCTCTCTAAACCACCACGTGCCTCAGTCCAGCATGTGACATGGAGATGGGAAATAAGGATTCCCACATGATAAAATAATTATAAAGTTTGAAGAAATGAATGTGGTAAAGCAGCAGGAAGGTAGCACCTGAAATATAGTAACAGATGTAAGTTCTTATAATTAATAATAAATTATATCAAATAAAAATTTCCCGAAGGGGCTTTAAGGAGAAGGTAGCAGGAACAGGATCTATGAAAAGTGGACAGCAATGAAATGATATTCATTTACTTACACATATTTAATCAGAGCTTTGTATTCTTGCTTGGCTATTATGCTCATATGGTGCTCACTGCTTGAGCCACACACCCCAGTCCAGCATTGTACTGCTTAATGGAGATGGAATCGCATAAGTTTTTCTGCTTTGGTTGACTTTGAACCAGGATTCTCAGATTTTATCCTCCTTACCAACTAGGATTACAGACATGAGCCATTGCCATGTGGCATATATATATATATATATATGTACATTTGTACATATATATGTTTGTCTATGTATATACATGCACAAATGAACCAAAACTGAAATTATTCAGAGAAGGACAATTCTGGATTCAAGAGAAGTTAAAGTGCAAATCTAGGAAAAGACAGAGATCCCATATTACAAAACTCTAGTCCTTTACTCATCATTTTGACGACGTTTGCAGGAAAAGAATAAGATAATTTTGGAATGGTTGTTATGCTTTGGAAATTTTTGAGATAGCTATGGAATGTATTTAGTACTAATATATTTCAAATGAAACCCAGACAAAATTTGCCCCAGGGAATGATATCAAAACAATTGCAATTTTGGAAAGTTAGTGTCAAAATAGAACATTATTTTTTAATAGCTAATTATTATACAATCAAAACTGTTTGAGAAGACCAATTCAATTTACCCATCATTTAGTTAGAATAAAACATTAAGCCTCAGTGCCTTAATCTTTAAAGAAACTGCCTTTAAGTCTCATAATTATTCTCAATAATAAGCTAGGTAAGTTAGAGAATCTAGTGTAATGATGAATATATATAGACTTCCCATGTACATTTATCTGGACAATCCTCCTCCAAGAGTGAAATATTAAAATTGTGAATAATGAAGTTGTAAAGATAAACATATTACAACATGTTACAACAACAATCACAAAACCTATCTGTTTTCTCTTCACAACTTTAAGTTTATGTGACTCTCCTCACTGTGCTGTGCAAACGTGTGGCCCCAGGGTCATCGATATACATATTCTCTCTCCTTTCTGAGTCACAGTGAAGTTCTCAAAGTTTCCAGAATCCCTGGGGTTATTCATCCTGAATTGTATCTTCTGAGTTGACAACTACATAAAGTTTAAAAATACACTGGCTTCTGACTCAGCATTTTCCCCTTAGAATGGAGAGAGCATATCTGGTTGGTAGTGATTTTCCCATCATTCCCTGTGACACCAGGCTCTGTTCTGACTCTGAGGCAAGCAGTCACCACCGTTCTACAAATAAAAGCAAAATTAATCATTAAAAAGCCTGCCAGGTAATTGACAGTATTGCTATAATAGCACTTAATTTGAATTCTTTGATACTTCACTCATGGATGGGTTTTTGTTTTTAGGTTCACCAACTCTTTGTTTGTGAAATGATAGATTGTTTCAGTAATTTTCCAGAATCACCCGTTTATTATTGTGTAAGTGGCACACAGCACAGATGGATATGAAAGTTCTCTGTATAAGTGCCAGCAATAGAGGTGGCAACTTTGTCCTGAGAGTTGTCTCATGGAACAAATCAGATCAAGAAGAGGAAAAAAAATAATAAAACTTGCCGCCAAAGCTGGCCACCACAGATGAAACATATCCACGGATGTCTCTCTGTGATCCAGGGCTGTGTGACCTTTCCCTTCAAACTCACTTTGAGGAAATGTATTCTAAAGAATTCCAAGTAGACTGTTTCCTACTTCCTACTTTCTCCCCTCTAGCTAGTCAGTACTTCAGAAAATAATTTGATCCATGTTAGAGAAAGAAATTCTTAATCATAACACCATTCAAACGAGCTGAAGCATATTCCAAGCTTTAAAAAAATTATTGTAAAGGTAATGTACAAAGGTGTAGTCCAAGCTTTGACCCACAAATCAGTCATTGCTTCCATGTATACTAGTACCACAATTCTGAGAACCTACATGGCAGTGTGGGCTGCTTTGCTAGCTAAGCATTCAGGGTACTTACTGCTAAGTATTTGGAGTACCTTAATACTAGGTACCATACCTAAGTATGGTACTTAATGCAAACTGCCACTGTAAAAACAGATTTCTACACATAAGATAGTTATATTACAGAACTATAGTATCTACTTTTCCTTATTGACATAAGGAAAGCCATAAATGTTTATGCAAGTACCTGGATTAAACATACCTTATAAAACCATTCAGAGATTATGCCAACAAATCTCAGCATCATGAATGATGAAAGACATTTTCTATCGGATTATTATAACACAAACAGTACTCTCTTAAATAACAACCACCTCCACACATTGAGCCAATGAAATATGGCCTGTAGTGAAGGCTTCAATTACAAGTAAAATTATTAAGTAAAATACGGACCAACTACATGGCTAATGTGACATGGAGGGATTTTTTTCTCTTCAAAATTAGGAAACCCTGATTTGTGAACTTATTCAAAACAATTTCATTTAGTTAGATATATTCTCTCTTGGTCTCAGATTCCTGTTACAGAAAATGGGGAGAAAATGTGTCTATTATGAAGATTACCTATTGAATACATGTCCTTCGAGTAAAGTCTATCAGAGCAACAATCTATTAACTGACAAGGAGCAGAGTGAGTCTGCATGCATATATATTCTTTAGATTGTATTTCTATTCCAGCTAAGGGAAAAAAGCAAGTATCAAAACACATTTTTGAAATGTAAATTTCCAAAGTTGCATAAATTAACCTACCACATCATATGTTCTTTGAATCAGTGAAATTGGCAGCTGTCTTGGGGTGATGAAAGACCCAGGCCATTCTTAGATGATGTCCTCACGATGCCAAACAGCTAATTGAATTAAGCCCTTGTGGAAGAGATCAGGTAGTCCTCCTCTTCATTCCCCAGATAAGGAAATGGAGGCCAAGAAATCTGTAGTGATTTATTTACATCAAAGCCGGGTCTCTGTTGGTAATCAGATCTGCCAGCCTGGTGATTTTTTCACTGCAGCTCTTTTCTTTTTTTATTTTATTTTTTATTGTGAAAATACTGTACAGAGGGGTTACAATTACATGGGCAAGAGAATGAGTACATTTCTTATCAAGCATTGTAGCCTCCTCCTTTGTTTCCCCTTCCCATTGCTTCCCTTCCTCCCCCACTCCCTCACCTAATCCTCCCCCCAATCCTCCCTCGCCCCCACCACCAAAATTCTAAAGCATTCGCTCTCTCAATGCTGTAGGACTGAAGGGACCGAACCACTATGAAGAATACTAGTGTCTTTAACCCGAGGCTACGTTCATTACCATCAAACTGTTTTGAATATGGCTGAGACATATGACACTGGACAAAAAGGCCCCTGTCTAGTCAAAATGAGTATTCTAATCTCACCTATTAAAATCTGTACACTGCTGACTATTTTGTTGCTCATTTATTTAACTCCTTAGAATGTCTCTGATTCAGTCCTCTCACTTAGGAAAAATCTGATATTTGATTTCCAGAACATTGAAGATTAGAAATTTATAACAACCTCAGGATGGGAGATAATTTTGGATTTGATAGATAGCTTGGTGAAAAGCTGTGGGTCCTGGAGTATTTTCATGTTAAATAATATTTAAAGACCATCCTTACCAATATAATTTATTAGGGCTCTAAGTTTTTAAAAATAGTTTAAATAGAAACCAATTTAGGGGCTGGGAAGGTGGCTCAGTGGTAGAGTGCTTGTCTCACATGCATGAGGCCCTGGGTTCATTTCTCAGCACCACATAAACAGAAAAAGCCAGAAGTGGCGCTCTGGCTCAAATGATAGAGTGCTAGCCTTGAGCTGAAGAGCTGAAGGGCAGGACCCAGGCCCAGAATTCAAGCCCCATGACCCACCAAAGAAAAAAAAGAAAAGGAAGGAAGGAATCAGAATACCCAGAAAACTTTCATAGCCTAATTCTTAGCTCCCTAATCACTTTAATAGTAGTTTTGGAGATTTCTTGAAGTATCATTGATATTCAAGACAGTTTAAAAACAGGGCTCTGTGAGCACCTTATATCACAGTAAGCTTAAAGTCTGTTAATCATATGCTAGAAAACAAGGGAATGTACCACATGCTTTACAGAACTTGTATTAGGATTGTTAAGATAATTTCATTTAAAAATGTATTTTTGTTAATTAGCAACTTACACATGTGAAATACCTTATTCTCTAATGACCCAGGTGTCACTATTCACCATTGTGCGGTAGAGACATGAAAATCACTCCTCCACACCAGAAACTCTTAATTATGCCCAGTATTTGGTGTGTGCCTCCGGAAGGTCACCATATCAACAATAATTAGGAGAGATAACATGTGAACATGACTGGGTGAGAAATAGTATATGTATTCCTTTCCATGATTGCCTTTTTGTTTGAATCATTAACATTTGGCAGGTTTGTTACTGAGTCTGTTGTTCTGATTTAAAACTTGCTGTAATATTGACTATGTTCTTACCTTGATTTTTTTTGTCATGACTTGGATTTTCTTCCTGAGTTTCTGATTTCAATGGTCTTTAAAAACAAAAAACCCCTGCTCTTTTCCATTGTCTTGTATTTCTTTCTGAGGTGTTTCTTACTCTCCTTGTTTGTTATATTTCTACCTTGGCCTATTATATTTTCTTTGACCCATTCATTAGCTTTTTCTGAAGTTCTTCTGCTCCGCCTAATCAATACACTTCCTTCTTGTTTCAGGATCACCTGTTACTGTGTTTGCTGTCTGCTTTGATACTACCTGAAAAGGAATTCTGTGCTTTGGTTAATGCTCTGTTGTCTAAATTTGCAGTGTTTCAGCTCATTACACTGACTTTAATTTTGATGTATTTGTATTTTATCCAGTTCAAGTCATGTTTCGTTCCTCTATCAATTTAATTACTTTCTGCCTGGGCAACATTGTGTGTTTATACAATTACCTCTAAAGCAACAAAAGGTTTCTATTTAAATTACCGCCCAGAGCATCAGTGATGCAGCATAAAAGATACCGAGAACACTGCTGATTGATGTCTTACCTTTGTGTAAGTAAGGAAATCTAGAATATTGAGGAGTTTTCTTTATAGAGCTATTCAAGCCTGGTTTATGGCTGTGGAGTCAGTAACACAGGAAATGAGTTAGAGGATAAGAGGTTACTGTTGCAGATCTATAAGAAATGCACACACATATGTCACTTGTACAATCACTTGTGCAAGTTCTATCCTTATAATAGGGGAAAAAAAGATAAGTTTCTTAGGTGTTTTACACTTGATGACCCAAACTCAAGCTCTTACCTTTTTGGTGCTTGTGGATATTTAAGTCCTGAGGTCAGAGTTTTGTTCTCTCTAATGATTTTGCTGTTCGGTTTAACAAGACAACAACATTGATTGAATTTCTGTTGTATGCGCTGCACTATAGCAACTGAACTTAAAACAAATAACATAGGAAACATGGTGCCTGCAACTATTTTCCAAGACTTCCAATAGAGGGGCGAAAGGAAGCATATGTGAAGTCGCTTTGAAAATAGAAACAGTGAAAAATGCCGGATAACTGCAGAATTGAGTATTTATAGGGTTTAAAATTGTAAGTCTTCTTGGGCACAAAACAATTGCAATAACTCTTAGAAATGTTTAAGAGACAAGCTGATGGGTGTAGCTTAATTCATACTATAAAGTATATCCATTGGCTAATGCACAAGATTGGCAAAATGTTTTGTTTATTTAGTTCTATTTTACAGAACCTAATACACATAAACAGGAACTTGGTCTTTGTCCTAATCTCTTTGTATCACTCTATATTTCCTTCCAAAAGCAATTGTAAAAATAAATAAATAAACAAACAAAGCAATTGTATCCTAAACAAAACCATAACTGCTATTGCCAAAGGGAAGAAGAGAAGACTTTTTCTTTTCTTTTCTTGGTCAGTTGGTTTGGGTAATTGTCCTTTCTCTAAAACTAAATAATATTTCTAGCCCTCAGTTTTCTCATCTGTATAACAATATGAGTAATATATGAAAAACAGACCAAACAGCATTCTAAAAATTTGGCTTGGTATATATTGCCTAACTGGTTAGACCTCTCTAAGTGTAAGGTATTTCTTTTTGACTTTGTATTTTCAGTGTTCCACCAACAAATAAACCTGAGTGTCTGGCCTGGTCACACCTAAGAATTTTATGACCTAGACAATTCATCTACCGAGGGGCATCTGGGTTGCTTCCATATCTTAGCTATGGTAAATAATGCTGCAATAAACATAGTTGTGCTGGTGGCTTTAGTATGGTCTTGTTTGTGATCATTCTGGTAAATGCCCAAAAGTGGGATTCCTGGGTCATGGTATAACCCCTGTTTTCACTGTATTTGATGTTGGTATAATTTGTGGAGGGGAAGGGAAAAAAACAAATTGTTTAAATAGGGATATAGGTGGACCCATTGCAACAATGATATGTACAAGGCGTTATGTGGGGGGGCGGGGGGATGGGATGGGAAGGGGAAACAAAGGAGGCAATAATGCTTGATAAGAAACGTACTCATTTCCTTGCTCATGTAATTGTAACCCCTCTGTACAGTATTTTCACAATAAAAAAACGTATTAACAAAAAGTAAGAATTTTATCACCAACTCTGAAAATAGACTTGTTCTTGTTTGAAAGTGATATTCTGCAATTAAGTTATGTGACAACAGGCTGGCAAATTCTATGGTGACTACTCTGTAGTTCTCCAAACATGGAATCAGTTAATCTCTACCTTTTGGTCCAACCTACTCCTTTCCCTAAATTTATCTAGAAGATTCCAATTCATGTGTGTCTCAGAACACCAGTCTAGTTAAAGAATCTGATCTTGACTTTGTGTACAATTTGACAAAAGTCTCTTTATCCACATTCCCAAATCCATAACTGCCTCTCTCATTGTTCTCTTAATTCGCTCCCTTTGTGTATTTAGATGTCTGTCCACTCCTAAACTTATATAGCTGCCTAGCTCTTTCTAGGCCCTACTCCTAGACTGAATTCTGCCTCTATGTTCATCTGCATTCCTGCTATATACACCCCTAGGCTACATATGAATTGTGCTAACCTGGCCCAAGAGCCGTGCATGTCTTTCAGTTCAGATTTTTATATTCCAATCTTGTTCCTCTTTCCTTAGCCTATGCCCATCTGTCGTATCCCTATTTTGAGTACAAGCATATTGCTATACCTCGCCTCTATGATTAAGAATGGTACATTCTCCCTGGACTGGCAGCTGAGTGTTCACACCACCTGCCCACCCATGCAAAACATGCATAGATAAAAGCCACCTTCCATTCTAGATCTGATCTGCAATCCTCCACAACTTCACTCCCTGATATAACACAGACTTTATGTGAGGAACAAGACATTTTGGTGTTCAAAATCTGACACTTTTGATACAGCTTTTATGTTGGAGGTCTTGCTCATGACAATTCCTTTTAGAAGATACTGTTTCTGTATGAAACCCTATCAGAATGGATCTGGTATGAACTTACGTTACTCGAATTATGTTTGATATGGAGTAACATTGGAACCAATATTGAGGGCTGTAGAATTTTTATGAAATACCAAGTCCTCTGTTGTAACAAAGTACCTCCATAAAAACATATGATACGTGATTTTCTTGTTCCTCCAATAGTCTAATTGATTGTTCATTGGGCTCACTCAGCCAAAAGTAGAGAGAAACTTTGTACAGACATCATTAGTTTTTCTCCATTTAGAGATTAATCATGAAGAGCTCTGGCTCTTTAATTCTGTAATTTGTATATTTAATGGGCTGCTGCAGAATCTATGACAGTAATTAGCATAGCCTGAAAACTCATTAATACGCAACAACATGATTAATGCAGCATTAATGCAAACATGACTGAAGTTATTTGGGTTATGTAGTAAGAAGATTAAAGCTAAAATGTCCTGTTTGTTTTACCAGTGGTGAGGATAATAGGGTAGCAAAAATAATAATAAAATAAAAACAGATATCCAATTGGTTACTTAAAAATGAAAGTTTAAATCAAAATGATTGCCTTCTTTCTTTGGCTTTGCAGTAGGGCATATGCATGATATTCTTTACTTTGGTATTTGCTAATTTATTTCTGTTTATCATTACTAAAGGTAAGTTCACATGTAACCTTTTAATTTAACCTAGTTAACCTTGCAACTTTTATCAGAGTATTATTAGTATTGCAATGAACATGTGTTGAAATTATACTAACTGGACCATGCATTACACATTTCTGTTTTAAACAAATGTAAATTATTATATAGACTAGATGCTTGAAGGATGTCTTATCTGTTATACTATCAGCTCAATATATTCACTACATAAATAAATATTCATATATTTTATAAGATAGTATCACCAAAGTCATGCATTTCAATACATCTGCCCAGAAATAAATGTAGAATTAAGAAATGTCTGATAACATTTTTGCAGCTAGAAGTATAAAAGTTTTGCTTGTTATTCTTGTCCAGAAGTCATATAAATTCCTTTGCTCTTACTATAAGGCTTTATTAGTTATCTCCACCTTAAATGACGTATTTCTCATTCTTATAGTTGTGCCTAATCGCATGTGAAACAAAATATCAATTTTCAGCCTGGAAAGACAAAAAGATGACTACATCAGCTTTCTTGCGCTTGTTTTATTTAAATCTATGTTGGGAGAATGCTTATTTTTTAATAAACATATCAAGTATACACATACTATGTACCTGGCTCTTAACTAAGCATTGAGGAGCAAATATAGTATGAAATAATACTGTATTTGCTATTGGAAATAGCCCTTCTGAAAAGGATGAAACACCTTCAAATTAAGGTGCTTCAGTAGGAAGGAATAAAACTGGAGCAGAGCAAAGCACAGCACCGGTACCTGCTACCAATAGATGGCACTGTTTCTGGTTTAACCTGGCTGTAGGACCAATAGCCTTGCTAAGGTGTTTGTAATGAGACAAGCCTTGTTCATGTAATGAAATGGCATCATTGCTTAATTTTATTTACATTGCCTGTGATATCCTCTAGGATCCTGCACATAGACTTTTTTTAACTTAATCCCTGCATATAGACCTTTCTACTTAATTCCAACACTTCTTCCAACCAAATATGGGAATACATCCATTGTGGTAGCACTTTAAAGCCACATGTTTAAAATTCCTACCGCTTTGAGAAACTTCTCTTTGCATGTAATCTATACAGTATTATGGATTTATAATTCTACTCCTTCCTCACAACTGGCTTTGGGCTTATTTTAAAAGAGAGTAACTAGAAATAGAGAGAAAATGCATTATAAATTAAAATCATATGCTTCTAAAATTTTATTTCGCCTTTATGGTCTTTAGTGTACTAGGGAATTATTTCATCAGTTTATTATGAACTTGAATGCATGATTTCTTAGTAATTGCTGAAGTATTTAGTGTTGAAGTTTAGAGAGCTTCCTTATTTCTTTGAATAGTTCCTGTAAGTTCTGTATCCTAACAAATGAAGTGAGACAGGATGTATTTCCTACACAGTATCTCACTCCATCCTATATTTCTGTATAATTCTGGCGTTAACTAGGTAACTTAAATGTAGGTGAATGCATGAACTGGAGCACTCATTCCATTCTACTACAGGACAGAAACTTGACCAATAAGCAGGAGGTTATATCAGCAAAGTTTGGCGATCAGGCATTGCTTTGGGTCTGGATCCAGGGAAAACAGGAAGAAACATGGGAATAAAAACTAAGGAACTGACATTATCTCTAAACTCAATGCCTTGGAGATGCTGGGGAAATTTCCCTATCTTTTCCAGATCAGTTACCTATAGGAAATATTCAATCTATTCTTCCTGAATAAAGTAAAATCTTACATAAGAGTAAGACTTTATATAAAAAAAAGAGTCTAGGCTCACAAAGAATTGAACTGTATTCTACTTTAAGGCAAGAATGCTAAGGCTTTTTTTCCCCTGTTTTGTTGCTCTGAGCCTCCGGTAAAATAGCATGTTTTTGCTTTAGTAAAATAAGTCTAGAGAAGACTTGGGTTGAGGCTCTCTTCATTCTTGGAGGTATGCGTGCATTTAAAGAATATATTTAGAAGCTTTATGTTTTCTCTTAAGTATAAATATTGGAAACTTATAGTTACAATATAGCATTTTTATGTTTATACCACCTAAGGATCTCTGGAAATAAGTTTGAAGGATGAATTAGTTAATGGTTGCATAGGCCCAGTGGTTCAAAGTATTTTTCACATATTAATTCATGTAATTAACACATTTTGGGAGGGCTGCTCTCAAAAGACTTATGAAGGAAGAAACTGTCATTATTCCACTTATAAGGGAGAAAATTAGGTACAGAAAAGTTAAATGACTTGCTCTAAATCACACATTAATTAAGTACAGGAGCAAATATCTGAGCTGAGGAAATTGAGCTCTTGCATTTGCTTTTGTTTTTGTTTCACCATGAAGCCAAGCATCACCAACTTCCTTTTTTAAAGATCTATTTTTACTTTCATGGAAGAACTGTCATAACAAAGTAGCATAAGGTTTTGGGGGCATTATTTCTGATTTTAATGCTCTAGGTTAAGGTCAGAACCTAATAATGCTTTCCATTCAGCAAAGAGAGAGGTATGGCTGACTCCCCCAAGAGTATGATAGTAGTATGTATTACATCCTGATGATTCTGACCAGCAGATTCCAGAGGAATGAAGAACTGCCCATAAAGTAATGAATCTCTTATTTCAGCCACTGGGTGAGGAATAAGTAGTTAAACCAAAGCTCTCTACTCAAACTTCCACTTTTGTAAATTTAGATTGGCCCAGGGCTAGCTTAAGAGAATTATGGGAAAATAAACCAAAGAACACATCCCAAGAAGTAGGTAACAAGAGATCAGGAAGTACGGAGGGAAGCAGTTTTGGTAACACATCCAGGGACTTCTCCTGTCTTGAGACAGCATTACTGTAGAAGAGAAGACATTCAAAACTCCCATGTTTTTACTGAGACAAGAAAAACAACCCTACAACCAGGGTGTGGCTGTCACCATTCATACTCCAAGCAAGACAGTTGAATCTGCCTCCTGCCACAGTCTTAACTGGGATCTAGGGTTCCCATAACATCCTAATCTTTTTTGTGATTCTTCCTCCTGTGAAAGGCTCATTATATCTTAAGTGGTTTGACAGGAAATGCAACCAATTATATTCAATAAAACCATACAATGTTCATAAATGTATTTGCTCACACTAAGGAGTCTCTCAGTTTCAAAAACAAATTTGTGGTTTTTTCTTTTTGTTTTATTTTACCGAACTGAATTTTTTTTGTGTGCCATGTTCATTAAATCATCAAGGACGAATACCAAATGTAAGTGTTTATATTGCTAACATGCAGAGCTAATGTCCTCACTTTCCATAGGAAAGGGAACTAAAGTAGAAGTAACTTGCAGCAAGCATTTACTCAGTATTAGTCATGTCCTAGACAAGAAGTGATAATAAATGACATGAACCACTAAAACCTGTTGTGGAATTTTTTTACACTTTCATTCATTCAAACCTATTACAGTTTGAACACTTTTCAAAATATAGCTTTGAAATAAATTTTGCAATATAGCCGTGGCACTTTTACAATTTATTTTCCTTAGTTTAGAAAAGGAAGGCATATCACTAAACTATCTCTTTTTTTTTTCCTCTACTGTCCTCCAAAATGCCTAACTTAAGCTACTTTAAGCAAACTCTAGTTACCCAATATCTGCAGAGGACAAACAGAGGCAAGGTATGAACAGCCAGTAGGATTCTCCAACTTTTCTCTCTGACAAGCCAGGTCACATGGGGTTGTGTGGAATGGCCAAACCTTAGTCATTTCACCTCCATTGAAGCAGAGGTGCATTTCTACTCTTTCCATCCTCTATCTACATAAAAGAAAGCATGATTCAGTTATTCCAAAACACTCAACATCAAATGCAGGATCAAGGTTGGATCAGTAGAAAACCCTTACTACCTGCTGATGTTTCATTTGTTTGCCCAGATGTTGGAATTTGTGCCAACTCCTTCATTTTACATTTCCTTACTCTAAAAGGCAGGGTGCTCCCATGTGTGAATGCTCTGAGGTGACCATAATATCGTTTCAAGATATATTGTAGGAGTCAAAAGTCCACATCTAGACATTTTCTTTGTGAGCTAACACACAATATCTGAATGCAGTCTAAAACTTTAGTTTTCATATTGGTCTATTACTTGAGATAAATCATATTGCTCCTAGACAGGACTTTGGGGTTGATTTCTTTAAGACTGTCTCATTGTACATGTTCTAACTCTAGATTTCCAGAAAAGCTATTGAAATCATTTCCGAGGTTTAAGTCAAAAATCACTCAGCTTTAGTAAATCACTGTAGCTTTAGTAAAGCTACAGGCTAGCAAAATTTGAGTGCTTTGTCCCCACAAATTGTTATGCAGTAAAATATAGGCTATTTTAGTCCATTTAGTCCATTTAATATATTTACACAATTTTTGAAATCTCATTTATTTCACAGGAATCAATATAAATTGAATTCCATAAACATGTTTATATATACTATGCAAGATACAAATGACATATATGATATATAATACATGGTATATACAAGGTAAATATATATGCACATGCATGTATATATGTATATACCTAGATTTTCTTTAAGATATAAAATATTGAGTGATATTGGTGTGTTTATTGATTAATTAGAAAACATTTCTCTTTATAGGAGCAAAGAGTAAAAGTTCTTATTTAAAAGTTCTATCTTATTTAAAGACATCGTCATAATTTAATTTTTTTTTACCTAAGCTTAAACAATCTATTTGCTAGTCACTGGTGAAAAATGGAAGTCATTTTACAACACAAAAGGGTAAAACATATTTCTGGAAACCAAAATGCATACTGAATATTCTGCTTTTGCTCCATGAGATATTCTTGTACAGATCAAAATTCAAAGCTCAGTTAGATTATGACAAAATTAAATAGCATTCAGCTCATATTTTAGATCATCATGACTTATGTCTAAGACACAAGAGTTTCCAAAAATAAGTTCAGAATGCTGTGTATGCCATAGAAGTATGTATAAGGGTTTAAGATGGTTGAAATCAAATATACAATATGTATACAAGGGAGGAGGAAAGTATGCATATACTAGATATTAATAGAATCATCCTGGTTAAAATAACATCTTTAAAATAAAATACTGAAGTATTTCTGTGAAATCTTTGTATTAATGATTCCATGAATGTCTTGATATGCAAAAGCAGTCCGGATGAGTAATCTGAAGAGACACAAATACATAGATATCTGTGTTTATATAGGTAGACCTTGATTGATACATAATGCAGATATAAGAAATATTATGTGTTACTCCATTATAAATATGTAAGTAGAGATCTAGCTCTATAGGTATGTATAGAAAATTTTATATGCAATTTCATGCACAGATGGGCCTATAAGTTTTATATTTGTAGTTCAGTTAAAAGCTTCCCTAAAGAAGGAACCATCTGAGCTGAGTTTTTTTTTTTATGCCAGTTTGTAGCACTTGAGAGTTTGAGTTGCTCTTGATGATTGTGTTTGTATTTGGCGGTTCTCTCTATCAGGATTTCCATTTCTTTATGGTTTATCACATAGCTTAAAATATATCTGCACCTGAAAACATCCTCTGACTGGGCCTTCAGCCTCTTTTAGCTTATATTTTTCTAAACATTCGAAATGCATTGCAGTTATGTTTAGCTCTGACTACCTTTCCCAGAATAGCAACATATGAAACATATGCTCAGAGAAAGAATGAAAGTGTGTGGAGAATGGACAGAAAATATAGTGACCTAAGACAAAATTAATGGTTGGACGAAATAGTAGTGAACATGGAACCTAATCGTTTGAAAATTACATCAATTCTCAGTAAGTCAGAAACAATAAATAATGATTATCAATTCACCATTATTTCATATTTTTCTGGAGGATGCAGTCCATGTGATAAGGGAGAAATATGAAGTATGCTTGTTGAAAGGAGCCAACAAGTTCATTTAGTAATGTATATATTTCTAGGAAAAAAGTTAGTGATCGTTATTATAAGCATATGCACGAAATACATATTTTGGTGACTCATCCACAACATATTAGAAAAATGATTTCTAATGGCCATAAAACATGAAATATCTGATATTACTTGATGTGCAGGTTCTATTTAGGTAATAAAAGATTACTTTGATATTCATGCAAAAAAGTGAATGAGTGAAATTTTAAAAAACAGAAAAAGAACAATGTGGGGAGGAAGAACAAATAGATATCCAAAATATTATAAAATAATAATAGCACTCTACTGCCACAAGAATAAACCAATGAAACAAAACTGAAGGCACAAAGATGGGTCATGAAAATATATTTTATTATGCTGAGGGTGGTATTACAATCATTAAATATTTATTCAGCAAATATTTTGGGCCATCTTTTATGTTCAAGATCTTGGAAATACTGAAGTAAATAAAACAAAGTTCTCTTTTAATGCATTCCTTAGTAAATTTTAAATAACTAGGGAATAAGCTAAAATATGGCCCTATCTCATACTATATGTCAAATAAATTACAAATGGAATACAGTGTTAAATGACTGTTCCACATAAAGGACCATGAAATAATGCCCATAACATGAAAAGAATATTGCAAATCAAGGATGAAGACAAAAATCCTAACATTAAAGATATGACAAAAATATCCAAAGGCAAAACTATAATGTAGAAGTTCCAATTCAGTGTCACTATAGAATCACAAGTTAAAAACTAGCTGGTTTCTCCCAGAAATGTCAGGTAAGTTGTTTGCCTAACAGTGGAAATATTTAGCCTAACAACTGTTGCAAATGTATTAAGTTGCAAATGTATGGGACAGAAATAAAACAATTCAAGATAAGCTTAGAAATGAAAAGGCAATTAGATAAAAGCTTCATGTTATTCATTTACAAATTTGCATACAAGTACAGATTTTGGAGCTCGCTCAGTTCAGTGCTTCTTTACTGAGAAACCTAAGACCCATTCTCTCCAGGAAATAAAAGCCATACTTCCATGTTTTGAGCCATTTCTAGTGTATATGATTTTCTGTGTCTTTATCATCTGACATTATAAAGCAGGATTAGCCTTTGTAATGTAATATTAACACTTAAAATGTCATCATTTTTAATTGTTCCAAGATAGAATTAGAGGATTATTTTAAAAGATGAAAGAGAACATTCTTAGTTTTACCAAATTTAAAATTAAATGTTTGTCTGCATTCAAACTCTTTGTTCAGAATTCTCTTTAGTTTTTCCTTCACTTTTTAATCTGAATTTCTGCTTCTAATGATACTTTTGAATGCTGATCCAATATTTTTAAAGTTGGTTGGGATCAGGAGCTGAAAAACAATATAATTTTAAAAATAAATGAATAATGTATATTTAAATAAATAATCAAGTTTCAGGGTTCTAATAAAGAGTGAGGGCCTTTTGTAATAGGTTAGACTATTTCTCAATTGTTATCTTGCAAGTATAATCAATGAAGATTTTGTTATTCATGTATTTATAGGGTTGGTTAGCCATAAATATTTTATGAATGGAGACATTTCTAGCACCACCTAATGGCAGTCATGTAAAAAGAAAAGGCTTTTTCTATTTTAGAAACTACTCTCCATAGTTCAAATTAAGCTATATAAGAAGAGTCACTTCTGTAGGAAACTGGACTTTTGCATTCCCAGTTGCACCAAATAGAAAGCTGGAAATCCATCTGAAGTCATAGAATTGAGTGGGAATGTAGCAGAGAGACAATCAACAATGAAGCCAAGTGCTGTCTATTGTCTTTCTGGCTTCAACAACAAGAAAATATCTATGCAATAGATTATATTAACTTTGCATGAAATTTTCTTTTTAATCTCAGGAGTGTATGTACTGATGATGAGTTAATTTCCTGAAAAAAATCTCGGATTGATTATTGTATTGATGAATTTTACTTGCATTTTTCTATAGTTAGTCATAAACATTTGACAAATTTTTCCATTATCCTAATAAAGCATCTTTTCACTCCCATAGCTGTTTTTTTTTAAAGAATGGAACCCTATGTTCTTGAGCATAGTATTGGAATTTTCTGATGAATATGACTCAAGGGACAGGTTTAGTGATGAGTAAACTCTTAATTCAGGCTGTATCTATTTATTTTGTATTTCCGAATGAGATTGAAAAGTGTGTTGGCTGTCATATCCTTAGCATTAAAATCACTGGGATAGATTAATGGTCCTTAAAGCCATGTTAGTGGTGACTCAGAATTCTGATTCATTTTCTCTTCCTCACAAGGTTTTGGGTTGATGCTCTCCCTCTTCCATAGGGAGCAATAGATCTAGATTTAGCAATAGATCTAGATCTAGCAATAGATCTAGCAGTAGATCAGAAGCAGGTACAACTAGACTGCAACTGGCAAGAAAACTAGGAGAGGAAATTTTGGGGTAGTGTCTTCTTTTTTGGCCAATCTCATTCTTTCTGTGGTCATTAATCCACATCTATCACTCAGTACCCACAGTGCTCTTAGCATCGTGGTCCACCCACTGAAGTGCAATTCTCTCTCCACAATCCAGATCCATCACCACAGCCACTCTGAACTCTCCCTGAATACTATTCTACTCTCATCAGAACATTATTGTATCTATAGCCTCCATTTTTTGTCTTGTACTCATTTACATATTTCATACTCATTTAGATATATCTTCTACAATAGACTATATATGGGTACATATGATATACCTCTTCTACTATAGGACAAGTTTCCTAAGAGTGTGATGAAAAGGAGTATATTTTGTTCAAATAGAAGCAGGATAATGGCATTTGTTCCATTTACTGTACAGTGTCTGAATTTCTCAATTTAATCTTGTAATGTGGTTCATATGTTCTTCCATTTCCAAAAATGTTGATTAATATTCATTGTTGGCTCTTAACCTCATATGAAATTTGGTTTATTTTTCCCCAGCTGTGGATCAAAATCTATTCATGAAGAGTTGACTCAGTACTAGTATCCAACTTTTACCAGTTATCATAATTTAAGAAAGAAAATCTTGTGATATACACACATATGAAGTATGCATTTAGAAGATAGACACATACTTTTAAGCAAGAGAGACTTAATATTTAACTAAATTTTTTAACATAAAGCTATCAATAGGCTGGGAATGTGGCTTAGTGGTTGAGTGCTGCCTAGCATGTATGAAGCCCTGGGTTCGATTCCTCAGTACCACATACACAGAAAAGGCCAGACAAGGTACAGTGGCTCAAGTGGCAGAGCTTTAGCCTTGAGCAAGAAAAGCTCAGGGACAGTGCCCAGGCCCTGAGTTCAAGCCCCAGGACTGGCCAAAAAAAAAAAAAAAAACATATCAATTAATTGGGTAAATAATAGATGAGAATTAAGCAAAATATAAAAATACTATTATGGTTAATCAGTGAAATTACTTATTAATCTCCTTGTTTATATATTTATTCTAGTTATGTATCATGCTATAAAAATAATTTTGCAAATATTTCTGTCACTTACTTGTTATGCTACTCTTTTTCAATGCTTCTTATTGGAGAAAAGCTGTTAATTACAATATATTCCAATTTATTAACTTCATTTATATTATACCTTTGCCTTTACTGTTAAAATAAACAACAACAACAACATCAACAAAACAAAACTGCTGATCTGGATAAGAATGGTTCCTGATTGTAATCCTAGCAACTTGGGGAGGCTGAGTTTGGGAAGTTTAGGGATTAAGACCAGCCTGGATAGGAAAATTTGAGGGACCCTCCACCTCTACTTTCTCAGTACAGAACTGGATATGGTAGTGCACACCTCTAATTATAGCTATGAAGAAGTCCAGCATAGGCAGATCACAACATGCACAAGTAGGGCCAGTGGCGTAGCTCCCTGGTCAGAGTGCCTGTGTAACAGTCAAACAAACCTACAACCAAATCCTGCTGTTGGAGGTATATGTCAATGGTATAGTACTTCCCTAGCATACAAGGCCCTAGGCTCAAATCCCAGAAATGTATTTTTTAACTAAAAATCTTTATTATCTTTAAGTAGTTTTATAAAGGCGTTGCTACTTAGATCTTGATCCAGGTTACCCATTCAAATTCTCACCAAGTCTTCCCAACCCACTCCTTTCCTCCCTCATATTTCTTAATTTTATAGGATGTATATTGAATTCCTTACTGTATTGTAAGCCCCCTTTGTCTCTTCATTCATCTACTATACCCCTTTCAGGGACCCATTACGAAGTACTTATTTTGTTGAACTTAAACTTTGACTTTCTAAGGAATAAAATTTTAAAGTTCCAAACACATTTACAGGGAAGTTAAGCAATTCCCTGCGAGACTTGGATTTTCTGATTTTTGAACGGTTAGGCCTTGGATGTATGTCTATTCATTTATCTGTACATCACCCTAGTCTAGAGTAGTGGCAGTATGAGCAGTGGGACTTAAGTATTTCTTCAATGAATAAATAAATAGAGATGCAATGTGCTGTATTATTTCTCTAAACACTGTAGGCAAAACACTGAACCTTAGAACAGTCATTGTGTCTTGTTTTTTTTTAATTTGAAATACATATTTTATTATGTAAGAAATGTGTGGATTTTTTTCTCCTTGCTATTCATTTTAGGCACTGCTGGTGCTTAACATAAACAGTTAAAGCCAAAGACATTGGCATCGGGTGTCTGTGTTTCACTGGAGTTCTGAATCATAGGCCCCCAGATGAAAACACAGGAAACAGAAGGTAGTCAGGGAGGTTAAGCTCCACCCACAGTTGGTTATGCTCCACCCCAGCTGTCTTCAGTCTTCTGCTCTCCAAGGTCCTGCCCATCTGTCATCCTTCCCTAACCTACACAGGTCACAAGGCTGAGCCAAAGTCAGAGAATGGAATATTTAAGGTTTGAGTAACTTTAAAACATTGTAAATTTGACTAGTTTTCCTCATGGTAAAGCAATAACATTTTCTTAAAGTGCTTTACACATTTATCAAAAATAAATTACATTTATATTTAAAGACATTCAATTGTGAATTTTGGTGCCTTTACATAATTACCTACATGTTGCTTTTTCAGGATTTATAATTAGGATTAATAATTATTTAGGATTACAATGTTAGGATTTATCTGTAATTCATCAATAATTAGCCAGTTGTCAAAAGCATATTTTGATAACTATGAATTTTTAATTTCCTTATAGAACTCATATGCAAAAGAAAATCATTTGTTATTTATCTTGATTATGTGAAGGGAAACAAAGCAAAACAAACAAACAAAAAGGCAAGTGTAAATGATTTGAAAAAAACTGAGGGAAATCTACCAGACAATATTAAATCAAATTTCTTTCTCCTGCACTGTCTTCTTTTCTCAAAAGAAACTTTCATTGATCTCTGTAACATTTTATATATAAACTGAGCCATTTGTTGACTAAGGCTTGGAAATTAAATGTGGTGTTTATGGAAATGTATGCCTTTTTATATTCCATGACTGGCGTATAAATAGTAAAATAATTCCCAATTTGGATGAATACTCCTTTCTTACTCTGACTCATTATCTTTTGATAGATTTTCCTGGAGTTAAATGTGGGCAATTTCATCCCTAACTGTCTTCATTCTCTCTGAGCATTTTATTCCCATTCTCCATCTTCTTTTTTTTTTGTCGGTCGTGGGGCTTGAACTCTGGGCCTGGGTGCTGTCCCTCAACTCTTCAGCTCAAGGCCAGCGCTCTACTAGAGCCACAGTGCCACTTCCGGGTTTTTAGTGGTTTATTGGAGATAAATGTTTCAGGGACTTTCCTGCCTGGGCTGGCTTTGAACCATGATCTTCAGATCTCAGCCTCCTGAGTAGCTAGGATTACAGGCGTGAGCGACCAGCACCCGGCTTCTCCACCCAATTTTTAATATCTTCCTTTTTCTTACCTATAAGATGAATTTCATATCGATGTCTATCAGTGCACACGTTAGAGGAAATGAGAGCAAACTCCCTGAGTTTGGGAGTTTAGTGAGTTGAGGCAGAGCACTACCTATGCAGAGAAAGAGGAGAGGGGAAAATTCAGTATACAATCTATCAGCAAGAACATCACATCCAAGCAGGCCATGAGTACAGCAATCAATCTGAGGTAATCAGAGATAAAAATGATGAGAATAAATGTATGGAAAGAGCCAAAAGCTTTTAACACTTAGAAGATGGAGAAGTAGAAACTAAGAAGGGCAAGAAAAATTTAGTTTTAAGCCAAATTGTATGTTGCATATGTAATTTATGATATATGTTAGAGTTTCTTTATTGTATTGTAATGCATTAGAACGTGGGTCACTGACCTGCTGATCATACTTCTCTCACCAGGCATTAAGGCCAGCTTCCGAACAAGGGCATCTGATGGGCTGATTGTCTTTGCTGCATCACCTGGCAACCAGGAAGAGTATTTTGCACTGCAGTTGAAGAATGGCCGTCCCTATTTTCTCTTTGATCCTCAGGTACATTATTAATCGGGATAGTTGTGACTTTTTAGGGCATATTAGTTGCCAGATACTGAGGTGTTTGTTTGCATGGTAGATCATCAGAAAGCCAGAAGGTAGTAAGTATAAATGCATTCCTTATCCCATTTGACTAATGAACATTTCCAAATTGAGGTGGCTTTCTGACAGCTAAAATAGTAGAGCTAAATTATGTATTATATATGCTACTTTATAACAATGATTAGAAAATTTAGCTAAATTTGGTCAGCTCTATTTTTACTGGTTTGAGAGAAAAAGAATTTTCTTTGTTTCCCTTCCTCCTTTTCTTCTTCTCTATGTCCTGGTGTTTCTCCATCTCTACCTTCATTCTTTCCTTTCTTCTTTTTTTCTTTCCTTCCTTCTTTCTTCTGTCCATCACTCCTTCCTTCTTTTTTCCTCCCTCCCTTTCTTATTTCACCACCAATAGAATTTAAATGACTCAGCTAGTGCTATTATGCTGCAGATTTCAGATTCCAGTAATTTGAAGTAAAATGTAACTGGAAAGTATACAGAAAAGAAGTAATCTAAAAATATTCATGAATGTTATTAAAAAGAAAGTTTGAGATGTTATTAATACCAAAACATAGAATATGGGTACGTTTTTCCTTCTAAGTTGTCAGTCTTTGAAATGTTGCACTTAACAGAGATACAAAATAATGAGGAAAAGTTGGTCAAGATGAGCATACTGCAGACAGGACAAGGAAAATACTAATGGTGGATGAGAGAAGCTTCTGGAATAGTTTCCAGGAAGAGCAAATATCTAATGTTGAGTGTTATATTTAGAGCTCAATTTTCAATATATTGAGTTCAATATACTATGGATAGAGATTAGGATCAAAGGGAAAAGGGCTAAGTTGAACAAGAGAGTAGAGGTTCAGTCATTTGCCTCATAAGCAAAGACAAGGATTGGAACTTCTCCCATAGCCAATGAGAAGCCACTGAATAATTTTTCTTCCCTTTGAAAAATATTAGTAAGTATTTGATATTTGTCAGTGTATTAGACCTGTGAGTAAATGAGGAATGAGGAAGAATAGGCAAGTTTACTTTCCATTTTCTCAGATTTTGGTACCTTGCATCGTGTGTGTGTGTTTGTGTGTGTGTGTGTGTGTGTGTGTGTGTGTGTGTGTGCGTGTGTATTTATGTATATATATGTATATATATGTAAAATTTGGGGAGGGGAATGGGAATAACAAAATGCTGAAACAAGCTCTTAGGATGACCCATATCAACAATGATACTTTTTGAGGGGTGGGGGAAGAGGGGCAGGTAGGGGAGAGAAGAGATAGTGGGAGAAAAACAAAGGAGGGGGTAACAATGCCCGAATCATTATATTACTGATATAACTGTAACCCCTCTGTACAGAATCTTTACAAGAAAATGAAATTTAATAAAAATTGGTGATGGACATCATAGATTATTTATGCTAAATAAATGCTTTATATTACATTCACAAAATTGTCACATTTTTCCTCTCTGTATTCAAGTTTCAACTAGGCTCATCAATTAAGAGCTCTATGTAAGGAACATAACTTCATGTACCCTAGAGACTGACTGGAGGGAAAGTTAGGGCCTGTTGAACCAAGTATGAAGTCAGGTGTAAGAGGCATGCTAAGTTCTTCCTTCTTAATAAGATTCAAATTCCAACTCACAAGACCAGGGGCAGAAGGCTTCTTAGCATCTTGACTAGGATCTGATTACGCCTTGTTTAGTGTATTAAGTTCTACTTGCTTCCTGGAGTTGCAGCTTCCTAAGGGATGCTAATGGGCAGGGTATAAGCAAGGATAAGTGGCGTTACATGTAAGCAGACTCAACATGCATGCCCACTGAGACAGAAGAAGATGCAACCATCACACAGAGCAAGGCAGATGGTGATGAGGAGGAGGCTGCAACACATTAAAGTGGATCCAATTATAGAATTGAAAATATTATTTTTCTCAGTTGAAAACTTGAAGGAGATCAATTAGAGAGACATGTTGAGCCTCAGATTGTTAGAGTGGAAGACGGAGTTGAAAATATCACTCAAAAGTATAACTCTCTATGAAAACTGAAAGATATTACCAAGATAGATACTATTGTATTTAAAATAATAATAATAATAATAGCTTGGTTCTGGTCTATCATCCCAGCTACTCAGAAGGGTGAGATCTTCAAAGCCAGACTGGACTTTGATTCTTGCCTCAAATTAACTACCAAAAAGCTGGAAGTAGAGCTGTAGCTCAAGTGGTATGGCACTAGCCTTGAGCAAAAAAGCTCAGCGACACTATCCAGGCCCAATGTTCAAGCCTCAGGACTGACATATACAAAATAAAATTACAACAAAAATATAAACTCATTATTATCAAAAAATAAGTAATAAAGTATTTAAAAACATACTATATAAAAGTAATGATAGATACTACCAAGTATTTCAAAAGAAAACAAAATTACATGCATAATACAAAGGGTAAGAGAAAATAATTTAAAATATAAATAGGAGAAAATAGATGATTTCAGGAAGAATTGATTATAAATTTATTGGAATAATTTAGCAAGTTCTTATAAAGAGTAAGCAACCACTTGATCTCTATGTGCTAGGCTTTACTATATGTGTGCCACATCTTCGTAAATGTGAATGTCCACCTGCACCCTTCTAAACAATTCTATCATCTTGCAAGTGAAGAATCTGAGCCAGAAGTAAATTAATTTTTTCCAAAGTAATAATTAATCAGACAATCCATCTATAAAGACCTTGAGCAATCCTTCTACACTGCTGTCTAGCACAAAAGAAAGGTAGTTTTACTATTCAAAGATTCAGAGAAAATGCTACTCATGTACTGTATTAGAGAACAATATTTCAACAAGGCATCCAAACAAAAAGTTAAAAATAAGAGAGTCCAAAGTACAGAAAAGAAAAGCAGAGATGAATAATAAACTTAGCAATGTTAAGTTCAACGTAAATATTTAATGACACAATGACTAGAACTTTGTTCTTCTGTGCCAAATAAGAAGCTTGTAAATAGGAGAAAAAAATAAAGGACGGACAAGAAAAAAATACATCACAGCAAAACAAATCTGCAAATGCAATTGGTGAGCTGAGAGAGGGGGATAGAAGAGTAGATTAAAAGGTTTAAAATACATCAACTTAATTGATGGAGGTAGTACAAGAAAAGACCATAATGATTGATGCCTTTTCATAAAAATAAACAATCAAAATACGTTATTTTAAATCTTGTGGGAAAAAAAACAAGTTGTTTATAGCTAGGATGAAGTATTTTATAGGACATCCAAATGAGCATAATGAAAAAAATGGGCCATAATGCAAAATTGTGACAATATGGAGGTAGAGGGAGTCAAAGAAACAGTACAGTTTAGAAGAACGTGGGTAAAAAATATTGGCTTTGTTTTTCTTTCCTTTCAACCTTTTAAAATCTGAGGATATTTGAGAAACCAGATGGAAAAAAAGATCTCAGCCATATAAACCCTTCTTTATAGAGCTTAAATAGTGTGAGACAGTGGTTTAGTGATGGACATGGCCCTGAGTTTGTTTCATCTCTTGCAACTTTGTTAAAAACGTATTATCCTTCAGGCAGTAAGGGGCTGAGAACACAGAACTGGGAAAATGGACAAAACATCACCCCTGAAAACACTGCCCATAGGTTATTCAACTCAGATGTTGAGTATTTAATCAGCACAGAGGTTCATGGCTACACTAGCACACTCTCTGTAAACATGAAGCAAAGTGTATGGAAAATTCAAAGGTGATGCCTGCAGGTCTAAATTATAATGGTCCTCCCTCTGGCCAAGGTCCCATTCCTCTTTTCTGAAGGGTGTAATACTTTTAAGGATAAAGGAGCATAGAGTAAATAAGTCAAACCACCTTTTGCTCTACTCAGGCATAATGTTGGCATTCTTAGAATGCCTGGCAGGAAACTCTGAGAGACTCATCTCTTCCATTTCCTTTATGATCCCATAGACAGGCTGGTGCAACACTTCGTGACAAAGTGCAGGGAAACATTCACCCTGCTTTGCCCATCATTTCTGCCTCATTCTCTTTCAAGAATTTCCTCTTATGCCTTTCCCAACTGTGCTGTCCCTATCCTACATTGCCAAATTCCTAATGTATAGACATAGCTGGTAGGGGCCAGCCTTTGTTTCAAACAATCTCTCTTGAAAAGTCAAAACAACAACAACAAAAAAAACTACATGTGTTTTCAATTCAGTGACAATTTACTTCTTTGAAAAGCAAGATACTACTTGAGCAGAATTGCTATAGGGTGTATTTGGGGAAAATGTAATCAGATACATTAGAGTAAGTACTGATAGGTCAGGATGCAATCTATAAAACTGTGACCTCAAACTAGCAAAGACTGTGTCCTTCTTCACCTCTGAGGAGTTTGTATCTAATGCAGGTTAACTGGGCATATTTGTTCACTGAATAATAAATGTCCCACTTATTTTTAGACAATGGTTGAAACTGAGGGATTAAAAACATTGTTATATACTTCTATTGTTCTTATTTGGAGTAGGAAAATGCTTATAGCTTCTTGTACAAAGAGATAAACCATTTTTTTTCTTTTAATGGTCATGAGGCTTGAACTGTGGGCCTGGGCCTGTCCCTAAGCTTTTGTGCTTCAATGCTAGTACTCTACCATTTGAATCACAGCTCCATTCCTGCCTTTTTGTGGTTAATTGGAGATAAGAGTCTCATATGGACTTTCCTCCCTAGGCAGGCTTGGTACCTGGATCCTCCAATCTCAGCCTCTGAAGTAGCTAAGATTATAGGCATTGGTGTCTTACAGAGCTACACTAATTTTAAATAAGTATAGCAAGTTTTTATTTTTTAATGCCTCTTATTAGAAATAAGGTATATTTATATTTTAAATACATAGGTATCATTCTAACCCAGTTTTCTTCCCTTCTGATTTTAAATATATCATTTTAGTGAATGTTTTATTGTGCTCAACAGTTACACAGGTAACTGTTTGCTTGATATGTCTTCCTTTTTCCTTTGGAAGTTTGATCTCGGGCTTCCTTAGCTTTAAACTCAGGGCCTCGTGCTTACCAGGCAAGCATTCTACCACTGAGCCATTCCTCCAGACATTTGGGGGCTGGGATATTTGTTTGTGTGTTTTGTTTAGAGATAGAGCCATGCTTCCTTCTAGTGTTTATGCCTGGACTAGAATTCTCCTATTTTAAGCTTCCCATTGTAGCAGTGATGGAATCACTAACCACTATGTCCAGTTTCTTCAACTGAGGTAGAGTCTGTGGACCTTTTAATCCTAGCTGGCCTGGAAATGCTATCTGATCTCAACCTTCCAGGTAACTGAGATTATAGTCAGGAGACACCACATCCAGTTATCTGTTGAGAAGGAGATGTTATATTGAAGATATCCTCCAGATTTCAGCCTCCCACGTAGCTAGGATTACTATTATGAGCCCATCACACCTGTTTTTTGTTTTTTGTCCTGTTGGTTGTGGGCCTGAACTCTGGGCCTGGGCACTGTCCCTGAGCTCTTCAGCTCAAGGCTAGTGCTCTACCATTTGAGCCACAGCGCCACTTCCAGCTTTTTCTGCTTATGTGGTGCTGAGGAATCGAACCCAGGGCCTCATGCATGCAAGGCAAGCACTCAACCACCAAGCCACTTTCCCAGCCCCAGCGCCTGGTTTTGAAATGACTTGTATTTCAGATTGTACTGTTGAGTGAGAACAGTCTACAGCTGTTTTGCACAAATATCTAGCTAGGACTCAACACAATCAGTGGAACATAAAACATTCTTAATAAATTCCTTGATGGACTCACTGGTTAATTGAATTGATAACTACTGGTTATCAAAATCAAAATCAAAGAAAGTTATCTATTTTCTGGGTTAAAACATTCTAACTTTTCATTTAGTAGTTATTTGTTTTGTCTGTTTTTTTAAAAAACAATTTTGACTTTTTCCAGAAAATAAAAAGATGATTATCTTTAAACTACAGTTCCTGAATTTATTCAAAAGAATTAAACCTTGAGTTGTTAAAAGAATATTCTCAGGGAAATTTTAAGTTACTATTTAACACACAGTTTCAAAATAACTTGAGATCATCCTGTACTTTTTTATTTTTAAAAGTCTTAATAAACATTGAATAATTGAACTCAAATAACTGTGAGTGTTACAGGAATAGGTATAAAAATGCATTCATTATTTCTTCCCATTTTCTGATGTGTTCAGTTGAATAAAATGTTCAGGGAAAATCTGGACCCAGCTTGGCTCATGCTTGTAACCCTAATGGCTGAGGATGAAACCATAGTTTAAAGCTAGCCTTTGAAGAAAACTCTGAGAGACTCTTATCTTCAGTGAACCACCAAAAAGGCAGTAGTGGAGCTATGGCTCAAGTAGTAGAGTGCCAACCTTGAGCAAAAAACTGAAGAACAAGCATTCAGTCCCTGAGTTCAAACCTCAGTATTGGTGCGCGCGCGCGCACACACACACACACACACACTCCAGGGGCAAGGAAGAGATTCTTGACAGTACTTTAGGAATCCATTTATATATTATTGATTGGACACTGGAAGCATTGCTTAGAGACACATAAGAAAAGTTAATTGTAAATTGTGTTTTTTGTCAGGTCTCTCAAAATAGCTTTAAACCTCTTATCCTATATTTGGTTCAGTTCCCTTTTGAATATACTTGATCAGGTGATATTTTCTGACTAGTAATGGCCCATGGTTATGACTTCAAGGCTTTGTCCAGTGACATTAACAGAAAATTGGCATCCCATTCTGTTTTCCCTCAGACCAAAGCTGTGAAAGTGAAAGCTTTCAACTCCTTCTGAATAGAGTCTTAATGTGTCTGATATTTTATTTCCACCTGGAAAGAACAAACTGCATACTATGACATCAAGACCTATCAAATAATTAGTCTTTTCACATTTGTGGAGAAGTGAATCTTAAAATCATTATGAAAAAGTACCCGTCCATGTTCCTGGATGTATTACATTAAAGCAAGTTAGACATGCTATGGCAGTAGGCTATATACTTGGATTTATCTCCAATAAACATGATTTTTAAGGCAGAGAACGACTAATGCTTCATACTGGTGCCAAAGAAAATATGAAGATCCACTTACGCAGACACCTGATCTTAGAATGCAGCATCGTTTGTAACAATTTTAACGCTAACTAAGTACACTTTGATGAGACAGCATTTAATAAAATGCTCATTAATTTCATCATTAGCAAGGGTATGCTAAGAAGTAAGCCAGTTTCTTATGTCACGCCCAATTAGCATCCCATGCTAGTAATCCCATTAGTATTGTTGAATTCACTAATGGAAAAACTAATGGGCATGCTACGAGGGCACATTAATTGGGCACGACACCAGTTCTGGTTTTAATTATTAAACTACGATAATGAAATGTGTGTTTGTAAAATATTAAAATGTTGAAATAGAGTTGGAGAAAATAAGAGTACATAGAAGAAAACAGATAGAAGGAAAATCAACTCATAAACATTCAAGGATAAGAAATATCCTCGCCAAATGGTTATGTTTCCAGTTGACCAAGTTGTCTTTAAAAGTTGGGACATTGTCCGTGTGAGAAGCACGGCCCTTATTCTCCTGGGAAATTAAGAAGATTTTTTTTGAACTTTGGTAACATGAGATTCTGTATGTCATACTTATGATCTAGTACATTATGAGACCAGACAGGAGCCATTTAAATGAGTAGAATGGACATATTATATCAACAGAGCTACTTTAGGGTCATATAAGAAGAGATGTTTTACTTTACTTGAGATACTATGATTAACATTATACTCTGTGCAGTATAAATCTTTACATGATTGTATCAGATGATAACCAATTTTCTCTTAGGAAAAACAGTATGACAGTATTATTAGTTAGGTGGAATATTCTGAATTGTTTAAATTCATTATATTTTACTCTAGGACTTTTTTAGATATTACAAAAGCTTTGGGAATGATGTTTGTTTTTGCTAAGTAAATAATTTTGACTAAATAAGAAATTAATTTTTATTTAGAACCTTAGGAGGTTTTTTTTTTAATTGTGAAAATACTGTATAGAGAAGTTACAGTTACATGGGCAAGGTAATGAGTACATTTCCTATCAAGCATTGCTGCCTCCTCCTTTGTTTCCCCAGGAAGGGTTTTTTTTTAAATAATACTAGTAAATAGTATTAGTGATTAAGTTGGAATTTCATTTATTTAGTCTAATATGGTTATTAGCACTAAAACTATGCTAACCATAACACACTTTAAAAGTATTCGCTTTACCATTACATACTAAAGGGGCAGTTTGCTCTTCTCTTTCTCTATTTTCTTACCTTCTGCTTCCTTTTGCTAATCTCTAATCTTGGTATCTGACATTTGTGAGATCTTATCTACCCTAGAAACAGGTTTTAGCTTTGACAGTATTACTTAGCCAGAATTGTAAACAACAGACTTCAAAAAATATGTTAACTCCACACTTAAGATCAACATATTACTGTCTAGTTTTTAATGTAATTCTAGTTTCTTCAGTTTCTATTGTTTAATGAATGAAAAAGGACAACTAGTTTGCCTGAAATTTCTCTACATATAGAACAAATTGCTAGTACTTCTTCACCAGTTTTTAAATCCTTATCTTCTTCATAGATGCTTTTTTTCCATGAGAATCAGAGCCTAACTTTTTATTGTTTTTTTTTGTGTGTGTGGTTTTTTTTTTGTTTTGTTTTTGGTCGGTCGTGGGGCTTGAACTCTGGGCCTGGGCGCTGTCCCTCAGCTCTTCAGCTCAAGGCTAGCACTCTACCATTTGAGCCACAGCGCCACTTCCAAGAGCCTAACTTTTGAGAGTACAAAAATTAGTACCTGGCTTATGAATGAAAATAACTTAAAATGCAAGTGCCTTTGTGAAGAGGTTGTTATATCAAAATAAATTCTCCACAGGATTGACCACAATGTTTTTCAGAGGTATACATTGCTAAAACACCCATCTTTAATCTTGTATTCTGTTTTAAAATTTATAACAAATACATAAAGCTCAGCACCTAAGATACTAGATATCAACTTGAGTTCAATTTGAAAGCTTTGTGATGGAATTATAATGTGAAAATTCTAAATTTGTTTGTAACAAATATGTAAGGTTCTGTGCATGTGTTTTTATATAAGCATTCATTCATTCATTCATTCTCCGAAGGGATCATCAGTAGCAGTTACCACAACAAATGATCATGGGAAACATTATAATGATGGTAAATGGCATGAAATAATTGCTATTAGGCACCAGGCTTTTGGTCAGATCACTGTGGATGGACAGTATATAGGTAAGTACTTCTTTGATATGTATATATGTATGTATGTATATATATATATATATATATATATATAAACTCCACTGATAATGTTAATGTTATCATATTTCTAGTGTCTTCTATTTCTGTGTCTTTTCCTCTCACTATGATCTCTACCTAACCTCACATAAACTGCTGCTGAATATGTCTTTGAGATATTCTCCAAATGATGAAATCTGGTGTCCAGTTGCTCATCCATGCAGGGTTTCAGTAAAACAAAACAAAAGAGCAAATCACTACTGATCAGTCTGTGTCTTATGTGTGTCTACAACTTCCAAATGCCTCAGTTGCTTTCTTTTGTGTTTCTTGACCTCCTGAAGGCAAATAAGCTAGAGTAAAGCAGTTATCTGAATTTAGAAATGAGAAAAACAAGGCTTAAAGAGGTGATGTTTCCCAAATTATACAACTAATAGAAATCTTTGCGTCCATATCCTGTCTTTGCACCCTACTCCTCTACTATGCTCAAGCAATGTTAGAAATTACAGGGTTGTATGATGAAGCAAGCTTTTATTTGTTTTGGATGTAGCACATTTTTAATGAGCTCCTGCAATTGTCCTAAGTCATCTGGATATAAACATCAAAGCAAACTTTCTAGTTTACACTTTTGACAGGATTGAAGAGTGGAATGACCGAATAAATAAATAATAAACAAACAAAAATTTTAGACACTTGTCAGGTGCTGGAAAATTCTGAGAATGGAAAAATCAAGGCTGGGAGCTACTGGCTCACACTTACATCCTGGCTATTTTGGAGGCTGAGATTTGAGGATTGGAATTTAAAGGAAGCCAAGAGGCAGCCTTGATAACTTCCAAAACTCGGGTGTTTACCAGATTGGTAGAAGATCCAGAGAATGATACTCAGAGTCTATTTTTGAAAATGTATGTTTCACTTATCTGTAGGGCCTGCAATAGCGATATCAAACAGACTTAAGAAATTTGAGTTCTGGGAAGAGGTGCAGACTAGAAAAAGCGATTGGGAGCTGTTAACTAAGAATGATATTTAAAACAAGAGCCCAGAGACAAGGAAGGCTACCTAGAGTGTACTAGATTCTGCAAACAAACTTCCCTTTGTACCCAAAGAAGTAGGAAATTTGATAGTTATCTAAAGCAGGTGACTTGGATTTTCTAGAAACCATATACAATCCAGGATCCTCTGATTTATTT